>NC_133763.1:28947558-29253808 GCF_036562045.2 Rhinolophus sinicus | reverse complement strand
ATTTTTAACCTTTTAAACCACAATTACTTTTGCACCAACCTAATATGATCTATCTTGAAGAATGTTCCATATGCACTTGAAAAAGAATGTATAAATGCCAGATAAGTTGATCTGGTCTAATGTGTCATTTAAGACCATTACTTCCTTACTAATTTTCTGTCTGGATGATCTATCCATTGATGTGAGTAGGGTTTTAAAATACTCTATTATCATTGCATTACATAAAGTGGATTTCTCCCTTTATGTCTATGAATACTTATTTTATATATTTAGGTGTTTCTATGTTGAGTGCATACATATTTATGATTGTTATATCCTCTTCTTGGATTGACTCCTTTAAAAATATGTAGTTTCCTTCTTTTTCTATTTTTACATTGTTTTGAAGTCTTTAATGTTGGATATGAGTATTGCTACCCCAGCTTTCTTTTCACTTCTATTTGCATGGAATATCTTTCTCTATCTCTTCCCTTTCAGTCTGTGTGTTTTTCAATCTGAAGTGAGTCTCCTGTAAGCAGCATATCAATGGATCATGGTTTTTTAATCCATTCTGTCATCCTATATCTTTTGATTGGAACATTTAGTTCATTTACATTTAGGGTAACTAAGGATAGGTATGTGCTTATTGCCATTTTGTTCATTGTTTTGGTTATTTTATAGTTCTCTGCTCTATTCTTCTTAATCTCTTTCCTGGTGGTTTGCTGTTTTTCTTTAGTGTTTGTTTGGGTTTTCCTTTGTTGTTGTTTTTGTTTTTATATCTTTCGTAGGTTTTTTTATTTCTGTTTACCATTACCATGAGGTTTATGTATATCATTCTCTATCTCTAGCAGTCTATTTTAAGCTGAAGGACATTTACGTTCCAATATGTTCTATAACGACTACATTTTTACTTCCCCTTCCTCCATGCTTTACATTATTGATGTCATATTTTAGATATTTTTGTGTTATGTATCTCCTAACTAGCTATTGTAGTTTGAGTTGGGTTTGATATTTTTTCTTTTGACCTTTGTAGTAGCTTTTCAAATGTCTGATTTGCTGTCTTTATTAAATATTTGGTTTTACCTATAGCTAAGTGTTGAAATTGTCCCTGAAGAACTACTAGTGACAAAAATTGCAAGCTAGATATGGTCTTTTCCCTTTCTATACAGTAGACAGACCTCTCATCCAACCAGCCATTCCTGCCTAATTTCATCTAGAACTAAAGGGCTATTAAAATAAACCATGCTACATATACTTCACTTGGCTCCTATTTAAGAATCTAGGGCAAAGCATAGAGCCATGAACCAAGAGGAGTACATTACAGAAAGAAAAACAAATATAAACAAAGGAAGCAAGTGGAGCCATACAGTTATCTAATTTGCTTTGTCCAGTTTCTCCATGAGGCGAAAAGTTTGTAACAGAAATTTAATAATATTAAGGGTATTTTCTGTTTCCACAGTGGTTTTAGCCATTTCCCTTCTGTTATTAAGAAATCGTCTGGGCAGTGTTTGGGTTGGATTTTGTTGCAAGCAGGAATGCAAAGTATCTTTGTTCCACTTTTCCCTTGTTGGGGCTATTATGGTTTAATTAATTAGAACAAAATGTTTTGTTTAATGTTTTAGGGCTTATTTTATCAAAGTTTTGCATTGAATATGTAACTTTGCTTGTGACTATTCTCTAACTTTCTAATTACTATTTCTGATATAATATTTCTAAGGACTATGAATTGTTTCCAGGAAATTTTACTGAGAAAAATGGACTCAACATAGTTCCTTGGTGACATATACAAAGGGTGCCAAAAAAAGTATACACATTTTAAGAAAGGAAAACAATGTTAAAATTGTAATACTCAATATATACCAATAACAAAAGATGAATACAAGTCACATTTGACTTCTGCAATTATAAGAGATGCTCAAAGTGGTTACCATTAGCAGCCAGACATTTCTGATTACAGCGAACTACTGCTTTAGCAACATTGACCAAAGTGTCCACTTGTATACATTTTTTGGCACCCTAGTATTTCCATCTATAGTTACTGTATTCATAATGTTTGCATGTAAAAAGGAAGTCTCTAATACCTTACCTCTTGATATCAATTAAATTTCTATTTCCATTTGTGCCTTCATCACAATAGTGTTACTGGTATGACATATGTCCATTTGAAATGAGCATGTTACAAAATAATGATGAGACACCCTGTTATAAAGGACATCTCTTCACAAACCTCAATTAACAAAACTTCATGCCTCTGTCAAAGATAATTCCTGCTTTGGTCATTGTTTATAAACAGAAATTGAAACATCCTTTTTGTCAAGCCAAGGTCAAAGAGTTGGTCTATGATTAGACACGCTTTTATTTTGAAAGCATACATTTTAGCCAAAAGCTTTAAAATGTAAAATGCTCTGCTAAAGTCTAATTTTTCACTCTTTAGTATTTACAGTGAAATACAAGAATTAGGAAATAATTTCTAAACAAATAATATCTCTCACTATTTTAGGGAAAGTAAAGTTTTGCACTTTGAGTTTAAATATGCATGCTTACTAAGTTTTATATTTATATTTACCATTGTTGAATGGTAGAATTAAAAGGTATTTTTTAATCACTCAACAAATGCCTTGGTGACAGTCACTGTCATGTTTTAAATTTCGAGAAATCAAAAATTATCAGAGTATAAAGTAAAGCTTTGGATAAAGTTTTAATATTACATGAAGCACAAAGAATAGGAAAAAAGAATAAAATGGTTTCCTGTTTCCTCAGGTAAAGCTATCATGGTAGGCCTCCCCAAAGATGTCCATGTCCTAATACCAACCTGTGAATATGTATATTACCTTACATGGCAAACGGACTTTGCAAGTGTGATTAAGATAAGGACCTTGAGATGGGGATGATATCAAAGTGGACCAATTCAGTCACAAGGACCGTTAAAAATGGAAGAGGGAGGCAGAAGATAAGGTCCAAGTGATGTGATATGAAAAGGACTAGCTGTATCAACGCTGACTTTGAGGATGGAGGAAGGGAATCATAAGCCAAGGAATGTGGGAGGCCTCTAAAAACTGGAAAGATGAAGAAAATGGAGTCTTCTCTAGAGCTTCCAGAAAGGAATGCAGCATGGCTAACACCTTGATTTTAGCTCAGTGAGATTCATATTGGACTTCTGATATATTAAACTGTAAGATAATAAATTTTTGTTGTTAAGACACCAAGTTTATGGCAATTTGGTATAGCAGTAATAGAAAACTAACAGTGGTATTATGTTCCAAATTTGCAGGACCATGAAAAGCATGACTATTAGAGCCCTTCTCCCCCTTATGAAATCAGGACACTTTGAAACTAAAAGAGACTTTGATCTAATCCCTTCATTGTCCAGATCAGGAAACTAGTCCAGATATGGTGAGAAGGAATGTGACTTACCTTAGGTCTCATAGTTCAAGGCAGAGACAGGACTAGAATCTCTTTACTAAATCCTAGATCAGTGTTAGTCATAGTGTGCCTCTCAAATTCTTTCACGAATGTAGTTTTTAAATTATAGTTTAACAATTTGCAGAACTGTTTGGAAGAATGAACAGTTGTTGGAAAGTGCACGTTTTCAAAAAATGCATAGAAGCTGTATATTGTTTTACTGTTCTGATCTGTCTTCAATCGAAGGTTAAATATATTCACTTAAATTACCCACATATCACTTGAAACTCAATTTAAGATTAAATCTGGGGTCTTGCCTCCCAAATCAGCTCCCTCTGGAATTTTCTGATTTTCTCCTTTACACCCCTCTGAGTTTTCCCATATCCAATCAATCAACAAGTTCTGTGGTTCTACCTTCCTCATTGTTTTTCCTTTCCTTGCGTTTCTACTGCTATCCCTTACACCCACACTAGGCAATCACTCTAACAGGTCTGTTTTTTTCAGCTTCTCCTCTCTTGAACCTCCAATTAATCCAGCACAGTACTGCCAAATGATTCCTTCTGAAATACATATTTCTTTCCATCATTGACTTATCCCTCCTTATTCTATCATATGATAGACTCATAGAATTCGACCCTTTTTTAAAATAATATTGCTTCCTCCCACTCCCATCCACAAACCATCTTAATTGACTCACTGGCCTATGAGCATGATTCATTCTCCTACTTAAAATTCTCTTCTCCTAAAATATCCTCTCTGCTTCCTTCTCCATGTATCTGAATTCTATCTATATTAAGGCCCCATACAAGTTTCAGCATCTTTCTGGGCACTTTCCAGGACAGAAAACCTACAGTAATTTCACCTTCCACTTAAAGCCCTAAAGCAATTGACCTCTACTACCCATTTAACATTTAGTTTTTATTGTTAGTGTTGTTTGCATCTTTGGAGTTTAAACTCTTGATCTTAAATCATTTGGGACAAACTAAGTCCCTTACTTATTTATATTGTACATTGAACCCAGTTTCCTACTTAAAGCAGGTGCTCAAATTATTTATGGAGTGACTGAAAATAATTTTTTTTAATCCAGAATGAATGTTCAGAATGACAACTCTTCCATACCAACAATGATAAGCACCATCAATGAGAACAACTCTAAAGTTAATTGCTCCATTTAGAAAGTATAGCCATTTTGATTTGCCCAGGGCAGTCCTGGTTTCCTGCTGTGTTGTTGTTGTTTTTTTTCAGCTATCAAGAATGTCCACTTTCACTCTCAAAATTATCTTGGTTTAAATAGCACATTATGTGGTCATTCCACCCCTAAGACAGTTTGGACTGTGATAATGGCAGAGACCACAACAAAACTCCTGCTCATGTTCTGGTCACCCATTCAGCTAAGCAGCATTCTCTCCTACACAGAATGATCCTGCTGTCCAACACCACCTCTCCGTAATCAATTTGCTTTGAATTTCACATGGAAGGTTCAAACATTTTGGTAATGCACAGCTTTAGATTTATGTACTGAAGTTGAATCAATTTAAGATAAAAAAAAAAAAAACCATAGATAACTGAATACAACTGTGACTCTACCCAGCAGTTTAAGAACAAAAGAGTTCTCCAAAGAGAAGAGAATTCATGAATTCCCATAGGAGTAGAAGTAGTCAAGATACAGTGTATGAGTTCATTTATACTATAATTGTTCTGTTATTTTCTGAATAAAATAATAAGGAACATTCATAGCATTTTAATTTTTCTAAATAATAAATACATACTACTTTCATGACTGTTCAGAATTAGAAATGTGATGGCTTCTGAAACTCTTAGTGCCTAATGCACATTAAATTGATTAATCATCGCATAAATGTTTTAAAACCTACATTCATTTTCACAATTGACTGGTTGAAATGATCAGTTTCATGTCAGTGGTATCTCAACAGTAATAACTTTTTACTACAAAGTAAGATTTTTCTCTACAAGTAATGAGTAAAATTATTAAATGTAATCTTGTTACATTTAATTACTAGCAGCTTGTCATAAAAAAGGAATTAATT
This sequence comes from Rhinolophus sinicus, assembly GCF_036562045.2. Classification (NCBI taxonomy): domain Eukaryota; kingdom Metazoa; phylum Chordata; class Mammalia; order Chiroptera; family Rhinolophidae; genus Rhinolophus; species Rhinolophus sinicus. Next base: position 29,248,382 of record NC_133763.1, on the reverse strand, counting down.
GTTGCAAGTTTTCATTCATTTTCATAAAGTAGATCAACGTTTTCACTCATTTGTAGCCTACTCTAGTCTCTTCTGAAGTTAGTTTTAATTACATTACATCATTCAGTACAGTGTTGAGAGCTCATATTCTGAACTGTTCCCTCCCTAAACTCTTCAACTTTAAAGAATTCCTGGGAAACATTAAGTTCAACTAACATAACTACACAAAATTAAAACTATCAAATACATATCTTGGGCACGGGATCACTCAAGTGTTTGGAAAGAATTTTATGAAACTATTTAGGTTACTTCTGAGTCACTAGTCATGGTACAAGTTGGTAGTAACCAAAAAGCATTAATTTTTGTTGCTGTTTCAAATGTTTATATATCATTAGTAGTTAATACTTAAATATCAATTACATTAAAAGTATTGATGATTCTGTAATTGCTAAGGACTAACTGAACTCAAATGGCAAAGGATATAACATTTGGAAAAAGAGAAAAACATCTGGATGAATTATAGCAAAGGTTAATATTTGAGATTGAGTAAAATATTTCATCAACTATTTTCTAATTCTCATCTCACTGTTTCCTAAAATAAGTAGGACATAATTTCACATTAGCCTAAATAGAAGCAATTACAATGTGATATTTGGCCATTTCTAGTTATTTCATGTCAAGAATAAAGACCCATTTGTTATCAGGTATCTCCCTCATTCAACTGTGCCTTCAGATGGTAAATCCTGTCAGAGACACAACATTCTGTAAAGCTCAACAGCATAACCAGATGCTGGCATTATCAAATAAGTTCTCCTTTCATGATAAAGTATTTACTCTAAAGGTTAGCATTCTCTAAGTTTAGTTCATAAAAAGACAATTTTAAAATTGATTCTTTAATAGAAAGTGGGGCTTCTAGGCAACTAGTTTTTGTATAATCTCTAAGTAGAAAAGCAGCATAAAACCTTAAAGATATTTGGTTGGTGCAAAAGTAATTGTGGTTTTTGCAATTGTTTTTAACCTTTAAATGGCAATTACTTTTGCACCAATCTAATATATAAAACAACGGTGTACCAACATGGTTAAGTTGATTACCATCCCAATGTATTTTGTGCATGTTTTCATTCTAGAAACAGGGAACTAAACAATGCCATTAAAATAACATTTCAAATGCCTAGCACCTGGTATAGTATATTCCAATCTAAGTGTTGGAATATCCAATTTTTAACCACTTTTAAATATCCTTAAATTTATTTAGCATAATTTATAAATTCATACTATACACTTAATTCTACTTCCAACATCATATAATTTTCACTGTCATATGCTTACTAAATGTTACTTTTGTTTAATTTTTAAAATTATTTTAATATGCTTAGAATCAATGGTTATTTCAAAGCAAAACAAGTTTCCTTTTTTAAAATTTTCTTCCCATAATTTTCTGACACTCTCATATCTTTTGCTTATGAATTTATCTAGGCATATAATTCTAGATTTTTGAGTCACTTTCTCTTAGTGCTTTGATGATATCATATCATTGTTTTTCTGACATTTGCTTTTAGTCCATTGTTATTTTTTGTAGGTGATCTATTTTCTTAAAATTTTATCTTTAGTTCTTTTTTTTTTTTTTAAATTAAATTTATTGGGGTGACAATTGTTAGTAAAATTACATAGATTTCAGGTGTACAATTCTGTATTACATCATCTATAAATCCCATTGTGTGTTCATCGCCCAGAGTCACTTCTTCCATCACCATATATTCGATCCCCCTTACCCTCACCTCCACCCCCACCCCCCTTACCCTCTGGCAACCACTAAACTATTGTCCGTGTCTATGAGTTTCTGTTTCTCATTTGTTTGTCTTGTTCTTTTGTTGTTTTTGGTTTATATACCACATATCAGTGAAATCACATGGTTCTCTGCTTTTTCTGTCTGACTTGTTTCGCTCAGCATTACTCTCTCAAGATCCATCCATGTTGTCACAAATGTTCCTATATCATCTTTTCTCACTGCCGAATAGTATTCCATTGTGTATATGTACCACAACTTCTTTATCCATTCATCTATCGAAGGACATTTTGGTTGTTTCCATGTCTTGGCCACCGTAAACAAAGCTGCAATGAACATTGGAGCACACGTGTCTTTATCTCTAAATGTTTTCAGATATTTTGGGTAGATACCCAGGAGAGGGATTGCTGGGTCATATGGCAATTCTATTCGTAATTCTTTGAGGAACCTCCACACTGCCTTCCATAACGGCTGCACCAGTCTGCATTCCCACCAACAGTGTATGAGGGTTCCTTTTTCTCCACAGCCTCTCCAACATTTGTTACTATTTGTCTTGTTGATGATAGCCATTCTGACTGGGGTGAGGTGATATCTCATTGTGGTTTTGATTTGCATTTCTCTGATGATTAGTGATGTTGAGCATTTTTTCATATGTTTATTTGCCATTTGTATGTCCTCTTTGGAGAAATGTCTCTTCAAGTCCTCTGCCCATTTTTCAATTGGGTTGTTTGTTTTTTTGTTGTTGAGTTGCATGAGTTCCTTGTATATTCTGGATACTAGCCCCTTATCGGAGGCACTGTTTGCAAAAATCTTCTCCCATTCAGTTGGTGGCCTCTTTATTTTGTCAATGGTTTCTTTTGCTGTGCAGAAGCTTTTAAGTTTCATATAGTCCCATTCGTTTATTTTAGCTTTTACTTCCATTGCCTTTGGAGTCAAGTTCATAAAATGCTCTTTGAACCCAAGGTCCATAAGTTTAGTACCTATGTTTTCTTCTATGCAGTTTATTGTGTCAGGTCTTATGCTTAAGTCTTTGATCCATTTTGAATTAACTTTGGTACATGGTGACAAATAGCAGTCCAGTTTCATTCTTTTGCACGTGGCTATCCAATTCTCCCAGCACCATTTATTGAAGAGGCTGTCTTTGCTCCATTGTATGTTTTAGCTTCTTTGTCAAAAATTATCTGTCCATATTTATGTGGTTTTATTTCTGGGTTCTCAATTCTATTCCATTGGTCTATGTGTCTGTTTTTCTGCCAATACCATGCTGTTTTGATTATTGTGGCCCTGTAGTACAGGCCAAAGTCAGGAAGTGTGATACCTCCATTATAGTTCTTTTTCTTAAGATTGCTTTGGCTATTCGGGGTCTTTTGTGGTTCCAAACAAATCTGATGATTTTTGTTCTATTTCTTTAAAATATGCCATTGGGATTTTGATGGGGATTGCATTGAATCTGTATATTGCTTTGGGTAATATGGCCATTTTAACTATGTTGATTCTTCCAATCCATGAGCACGGAATGTCTTTCCATTTCTTTGTGTCTTCTTCAATTTCTTTCAAAAATGTCTTATAGTTTTCAGCATATAGGTCTTTCACATCCTTGGTTAAGTTTATTCCTAGGTATTTTATTCTTTTTGCTGCAATTGCAAAAGGAATTGTTTTTGTATTTCTTTTTCTGAGATTTCATTGTTAGTATATAGGAAGGCAATGGACTTTTGTGCGTTGATTTTGTAGCCAGCAACTTTACTGTATTCGTTGATTGTTTCTATTGTCTTTTTGTTCTCTATTTCATTTAGTTCTGCTCTAATTTTTATTATTTCCTTTCTTCTGCTGACCTTGGGTTTTACTTGTTCTTCTTTTTCTAGTTCTTTAAGGTGTAACATGAGGTTATTTATTTGAGAGTTTTCTTGTTTCTTGAGATAGGCCTGTAATGAGATAAATTTCCCTCTTAAAACTGCTTTCGCTGCATCCCAAAAATTTTGGTAGGATGTATTTTCATTGTCATTTGTTTCTATGTATCTTTTGATCTCTTCTCTAATTTCTTCTTTGACCCAGTCCTTCTTTAAAAGTATGTTGTTTAATCTCCATGTATTTGTGTTTTTACCCCGCTTTCTTTTTACAGTTGATATTCAATTTCAAAGCCTTGTGATCAGAGAATATGCATGGTATGATTTCAATCTTCTTAAATTTGTTGAGACTGATTTTATGTCCCAATATATGGTCTATCCTTGAGAATGTTCCGTGTACACTAGAAAAGAATGTATAGTCTGATGTTTTAGGATGAAGTGCTCTATAAATGTCAATTATGTCCATTTCATCTAATGTGTCATTTAGGGCTACTATTTCGTTATTTATTTTCTGTTTGGATGATCTATCCATAGCTGTCAATGATGTATTTAAGTCCCCTAGTATAATTGTGTTTTGGTCAATTTCTCCCTTTAGTTCTGTTAGTAGTTGCTTGGTGTATTTCGGTGCTCCCTGATTGGGGGCATAAATATTGATGACTGTTATGTCTTCTTGTTGTACAGTCCCCTTCACCATTATGAAATGTCCATCTTTATCTCTTGTTATCTTTTTCACCTTGAAGTCTGTTTCATCTGATATCATTATGGCTACACCTGATTTTCTCTGGGTACCATTTGCTTGGAGTGTCAATTTCCACCCTTTCACTTTGAGTCTATGCTTGTCCTTGTAGCTGAGATGTGTCTCTTGGAGACAGCATATGGTTGGGTTTAGTTTTTTGAGCCAATCTGCTACTCTGTGCCTTTTTATTGGTGAGTTCAGTCCATTTACATTTAGGGTGATTATTGATATGTGAGGATTTCCTGTCATTCTATCTTTAGTTTTCTGGTAAGGCTGTGTCTCCATTGTTTCTTTGCCTTTTTGTTGTTGTCTATTATTTCTGTGTGGTGGTATTCTATGATGTTTCCCTCTGTTTCTTCTTTTATTTCAGTATATATTTCAATTCTGGATTTATTTTGAGTGGTTACCCTTAAGTTTATGTAAAAGAAAGTTTGATATTTAGAGTATTCCATTTTCTTCAGCACGCTTACTTTCTCCATTCCCATATTCCGTTCAGGCCTTTACTCTCCCCTTTTTGAGTTTTGTTTGCCACAAATTGTCCCTGTTGATGGTGGTCGAATAGCCTCCTTTAGTATTTCTTGTAGTGCAGGTCGTGTATTAGAAAATTCCCTCAGCTTCTGTATGTCTGGAAAGGTCTTTATTCCTCCTTCATATCTAAAGGATATCTTTGCTGGATATATTATTCTTGGCTCATGATTTCTCTCTTTCAATAGTTTGAATATTTGGTTCCACGTCCTCCTGGCTTGTAGAGTTTCTGCTGAAAAATCTGATGATAATCTAATGGGCTTTCCTTTGTATGTTACCGTCTTCTTTTCCCTGGCTGCCTTGAGGATTCTTTCTTTGTCGTTGATTTTAGACAGCTTCAATACAATGTGCCTTGGAGAAGGCCTGTTGGGATTGAGGTAACTAGGTGTTCTATTTGCTTCTTGGATTCGAGGGTCCAGTTCTGTCCACAAATTTGGGAAGTTCTCATCGACAATTTGTTTGAATATATTCTCTGTTCCTTCTCTCTTTCTTCTCCTTCTGGTATGCCCATTATTCTTATATTGCTCTTTCTGATGGAGTCAGAAAGTTCTTGTAGAGTTCTTTCATTTCTTTTAAGTCTCAAGTCTCTTTCTTCTTCTATCTGTGTCATTTCCAGGTTTCTATCTTCGATGTCACTGATTCTTTCCTCCATCTGGTCAACTCTACTACCTAAGCTGGTTATTTCATTCTTAATTTCTTCTATTGAGTTCTTAATCTCCAGAAATTCTATTTGGTTCTTTTTTAAGATTTCAATCTCTTTCGTAAAATGCTCATACTGTTCTTTGATTGAGTTTCTGAGTTCATTTAACTGCCTATCTGTGTTTTCTTGTATCTCGCTGAGTTTTTTCAGAACTGCAATCTTGAATTCTCTGTCATTTAAGTCACATATTTCTGTATCTTTAAGTCCCTTCTCTGGAGATTTTTCACTTTCTTTCTGAGCTATCTTGTTGCCTTGGTTATTCATGGCGATTACTGGTTTACTATTTCTCTTCCTAGACATCTACAGGAGTGACTTCTGCAACAGGTTGATAGGAAGCGGTCTTTCTTTTGTTTGCCAGTACTTGTTGGTAGAATGTTTTATTATTTCTCCAACTGCAACTTATTTTTCTTCTCCCACACGGTAGTGCTATTTTCTCTGCACTATTCCAACTTCTCACACAATGGGGGGATTCCCTGGGAGACGGGCTTCTCCTCTATTTATAGTTCGTCTAGGTCACAGGGCGCAGTGTCCCGGGGGGTATGCGGAGAGCTTTTGATGTTCCAAAGCTCTTCCAGCTCCTGATTCAGAGCCCGTATGTTTCAGCAGTTCTGTTTACTCCTGCAGGGATCCGCCCAGATAGGTGGGGTCAGAGGCGGGGTGAGTTGTGAGAGGTGCCCCAGAGCAATGGCGGCGACCACCACCACAGCCGGTCCTGCTTCCACAGCTCTCTCCCCTTTGCCAGAACTAGTTGGGCTGTGAATTTGTGTCTGCGGTACACAGTTCTCAAAATAGCAAATTTTCTGTTGTTTTGATCTGACACTGCTACTGTTTCGCTTTTAGCACCGGGCAGGTGGGGGCGGGGCGAGCTCTGGGAGGGGAGGGAGGGGGCGGCTAGTCTCAGTGCCTAAGGCTCTGTTCTCTGCTCGGCAGTGCGGCTTAAACTACCGTTTTCAGCCTTTTTCCCTCAGTCTTTTCTCCGAGGTCTCTGCCGTGAGCGTTGGGTTCAGCCGTGTTATATGCTGTCCCCTCAGCCCCGTGGGCCACAAGCGGAGCCCTAGCAGTCCGAGTTCTTCCCTCTCCCGCAGCTGCGGTAGTTCCGGGAAGCAGCGAGCTCGGTGCACTGAGCGAGGTCTGCGTCCTGCGCCCGCGCGGCTCCGTCTCCGCGTGCTTCTCCCTTTCCTCCTCCCTCCACTCGCGTGAATCTCCCACCTGTAGGTGATTTCAGTCGGTAGTGGGCCTCTTCGTCTTGCCTGTCTGCTGTGCAGGGAGTCCTTTGTGGAGTTTTTGTTGTTCGATTCTTTGTAGATTCCAGGGGAGCTTTACAGAGGCTCACCTCACTCCGCCATTTTTCCCTTGATTATCTTTAGTTCTTAATAGCTTCTCTTTGGTGGTATGCACCTTTACCAAAAATGTGCCTAGGTATGGGTTCGTCTAGGTCTTATTTATTTTGCTTGGCCTTCAATGTGCTTTTTCAATGTGATGGATCATGTCTTTCTTCAATATTTGAACATTTTCTGTCACTAGCAAGTATTCACATCCAGGTCTCCTGTTAATTTTTTTAACCACTATGTTTTTAACCCATGCTATATTCTTATGCCACTTTGTTGATGCTTTTATAATGAATTCCAATACAGTTAATTGATAAAAATGTAGTCTTACTTCCTTTTTAGTTTTTAAAATGAAATTACATAGATACAAAATCTCTTTATTCTCCTTATTCTCCTATTCTTTCTTCAGTGCTGACTAATGTTAACGTGTGTGTGTGTGTGTGTGTGTGTGTGTGTGTGTGTGAAACTTATGAACAGCTACTTAACTTATTTAGTTACCTCATCTGTGAATGGGACAATGAAAACAAAGTCACAGAGTTAATATGAAGATTGAGAACTCATGTTACTCAAAGGTCAACTCCTCAGGAAAGTTTCCCCTAAGCCTCCTGCTATAGGTTGAATGTTTGTGTCCCCCCCAAAAATTCATATGTTGAAATCCTCATGATTAATATGATGGTATTAGGAGGTGGGTTTTTAGAGGTGATTAGGTCATGAGGGCAAAGTCCTCATGATTGGGATTAGTGCCCTTATAAAAGAGACCCATAGCTTCCTAGCATCTTCAGTTACCTTCAGGAAGACCATGACCCAAAGAGGCCCTCCAACCCAACATGCTGGCACACTGATTTTGGACTTCCAGCCTCCAGAGCTAAATTTCTGTTTTTTATAAGCTACCCAGTCTGTGGTATTTCATTTTAGCAGCCTGAGCAAACTAAAACACCTCCTAAGTAGCCATTTGCTCTGTCTGTGACTCCATAGCATGAGTATATAATGCCTTATTTTAATCTTATAACATTATATTTTAATAGTCTGTGATCTTCTTGATGGTATGGACTGTGTCTTATTCATCTTTGGCCCCTGAGAGCCTAGCACAGTACCTTGCATATAGTGAGTACCCTTTAACACCTTTAAGGTATTAAAGGAAAAATATATGTAAAAGTAATTTTGTAAGTGGAAAGCACTACCACTATCTAGTTGTTTAAAAACTTTCATACCTCTCTTTGTGGCTTACTCAATACTTTAAGGTAATGGAACAGATGAGGATTACCATGTGGTAACCAAATTCTAACCTTAAAATAGGCAGTCGATAATAAAAACATTAAACTCTTCCTGAATTGGCATACAAAATAGACTAATTTTAAGTTTTATCTTCTACTAGCTCCTTTCACAACCTAAAATTATGCACATATTCCCCCATCCTCAAAATCTTTCCTCAAGCCCTCTTCACTCTCCAGAGAATATCCTATTGTTCTTCCACCTTTTACTGTCTATATTTTTTGGAGATTAGTCAAGACTTGCTGGCTTCACTTCTGTGTTCCCATTTAGCCACCTGATTGATGCAACTTGCTTCTAGCCCACCCCCCACCCATTTAATGACACAAAGGGCACCATCTTCCTCCTCTAAATTTTCCAGTCCAGTTTTTTCTCCTCAGCCCTAAATCTCTCAATGTGGCACCTTTAATCAACTCATTCTAGAGTCCATAATGGAATAAGGGAAGAACCAAGTTTTCTCACAATCAAAGAATAGTGTGGAATTGGCTGAAAGAGGACCAGCAAGCCAAAGGGACTTCAAGGTGAGAACAAGAAGGCACAGGGCACATGGACAGATAAGCAGAGATCGGTGGCAAGTGGGCAACTCAGCAGACACCATCATGGAAACAGGACCATATTTGAGGTCTTGATAGGATGACCATATACCTCAGGGGATGCTCACATGGAACAGAAGATGTTGGCAGAACATATTGCTCTTGAAGAAAGCAAGGAGAAGGAAATCCTAAATGATCAAGATTAATTCTGAAATGACTAAGATCATCCTAAAAATTACCACATAAAACTGGAATTAACTAGAATAAGTTTTCCAGTAGAATGAGGGTCCAAACAGAAGATAAGTTCAGCAGAAGAAAAAGTAAGAAAATCCTATTTCTTACATATCTTTGTTTTATAGCTAGAAAATTTGTCCCTACTCTACCTGGTTTTACTCCTCTCTCCATGAGTGCATTTTCTCATTCTCCTTTGCTGACTTCTGGTTTTGCCCAACCATTTAATATTGTTATCCTCAAGGATTCTGTCCTTCTGATCTCAATTCACCGTAAACTGTTCTCAGCAATTTTCATTCCCATGGCTTCAAGTGTCATACTTATATAAACAATCCTTGAATCCACATCACCAATTCCAATCTGTCTTTGACAAAAACAAATATCATCTTGCTACTCCACTGCTTCAAAACTGTAAGTAGCTGTTATGAGCTGAATCGTATCCCCCTCCCAAATTCATATGTCAGAGTCCTAGCCCCCAGTATCTCCAAATGTGACTGTATTTGGAGACAGCATCTGCAAAGTGGTGATTAAGTTAAAATAACATCAAGGGTGGGCTTGAATGAATATGACTGGTGTACTTATAAGAAGAGGAAATTTGGACACAGACACGAGCAGAAGGAAAATGATGTGAAGACACAGGGAGAAGACAGCCATCTACAAGCCAAGGAGAGAGACCACAGAAGAAACCAAGCATTCTGATACCTTGGTCTCGGACTTCTAGCCTCTAGAATTATGAGAAAATAAATTTCTGTTGTTTAACTTATTCAGTCTATGGTGATTTGTTATGGCAGCCACAACAAACTAATACAGTAGCTTTTGAAATTAATTTTAAATTTAACGCACAAGAGCCATCCCCATCTCACACCCACTTCTTTCTAACCTCATTCCCACACCTCATACTCAATGAGTTACCTGTATTCATTGTGCAATTTATTTATACTGTTACCTTTACTCAGACAGTCCCCTCATTTAAAATGCCTGTTCACTGGGTCTTTATCTTAAAGCCCCCCATCTTTTAAAGCACATTTACAATCAATGCTTATCTAAATAATTTTGATGTGCATTATGCATTCTCCAAGTACCAAACACAATCACTGTGGTAGGCCCGGTAACAGACCAGAGAACGTAACCATTTAATTGAGATGCCTTTTTCTCATATCACTCTGTGCACCCCTCCATCATAAAACTTATCACAAGAATGTAATCATTCTTTCTTGTCTGGAAGGCTTGATTTTAAAAAATCTATCCTTATTAAGCACCTACTATGTACTACCTTTATTAAGCACCTGCTTTTCTAACCACTGCCTATGCATTACTCATGTATCATTCATCAGAGTCCTGTGAGATAGGTACAATTATTATCACAGATGGAAGCTTAGCCTCAAAGAGGAAGTTAAGATGACACAGGTGGTAAGTGCTAGGGCTTGTCATCAAGCCTAATTTGTCATTTTCATCACCTTATTATACGACTTCTCCTGTGAACTCGCAAGTTCCTAGAGGGCCAGGGATCTTTATTCCCAGCCCTTGGTAAAGGACCTGACACAAAGTAGGAAAGAATTAATGAATTTAAGTGAATAAATAAATTATGACAAAATAAGGCCTTTTAACATGAATGCCTTATATTTAGTTGAAACAAATGAGAAATAACTGGGTTGAAAAGCATTAGAAAGATGGTCCAGCATCTCTGTTTAAGAGCAAGGAATCACATATGTGGATGCACTGCCCATAGCCTCTACTTAGCCGCTTCGTGAACTTGGTCAAATTACTTCACTCCTCTGCACCTTGGATTTCTCTTTGGTGTCACAGGGTTATTTTTTATATTAATTGAGGTATTCCAGGTGACATGCTTAGCACAATGTCAGAAACCCAGTCAGTACCAAAAAATGTTGGCTGTGGTTATTATAATTAGGCTGCAATTTCTCTACTTAAAATGAGACTAGCAGCTCATCAGACGATTTTGAGAGGAAATCTATCAGAGCATTGGGAAAAAATGAACATGGCAACTTATCCAAGGTGTTCATATCATGGTCAGTGAAAAACAGAGTGTTTTGGCAACTTTTATCAAGTATGTAATATGACATGTGTTATACTCTTTAAATGTCTCTTAAATATAACAATGCATTTCAGATGGTAATGCGAACAATTCACAGATAGGTTATGAAAGCAATCAAGATCATAGATTTACTCCCATCTTGAGAACAAGATGCATTTCTATTTTTATTTTTCCACTGATGACCTCTCTTTTCTTTTGGTGTTTAATGTCCAGCAGGTTTTGACTTTCAAATTTCTCCTCAACCATTATTTCACCTTGACATTATCCCTTTTTGGCAGCAGCTCTGCCAGATTTATCTCTACGATACATTTGATATAATATATTAATAACCTAATAAAACAGAGGAGCTAGTATTCAAATCCAGATGTTGGGATTCACTAGACATCCTTAGAAATAAAATATGTAGCATGCACTGTGCTGGGCTCTCTCTATATATGCAGTACCCATTCTCACCCCTCCTATACAACACAGTACTGGAAATCCTATCCAGAACAGTCAGGTTGGAAAATAAAATAAAAGGCATCCAAATGGGAAAAAAAGAAGTAAAATCATCTTTGTTTGCAGACAATATGATTTTATATATAGAAAATCCTAAAGACTGCTCCAAAAAACTGCTAGAGCTAATCAACAAATTCAGTAAAGTTACAGGATACAAAGTCAACATACAGAAAACAATTGTGTTTCTATACACTAACAAAAACACATCTGAAAAAGAAATAAATAAAATAATCCCATTCACCAGCGCACCAAAAACAATCAAGTTCTTAAGAATATATCTAAAAAAGGAGGTGAAAAATCTGTATGCTGAAAACTCTAAGACTTGGATGAAATATATTAAGAAGACACAAACAAATGGGAAGAAATCCCATGTTCATGGATCACAAGAATTAATATTGTCAAAATATCCATATTACCCAAAGCCATCTCTAGATTTAATGCAATCCTTATTAAAATTCCAATGGCATTTTTTACAGAAATAGAAAAGCAATCGTAAAATTTGTATGAAGCCACAAAACACCCCAAATAGCCAAAGCAATCCTAAGAAAGATGAAAGCAAAATTCATCACATTTCCTGATTTCAAACTATACTACAAAGCTGTTTTGAGTAATCAAAAACACAGTATGGTACTGGCATAAAAATTGACACATAGACCAATGGAATGGAATTAAAAGCCCAGAAATAAACCTCCACATATACAGTCAACTAATATTTGACAAGGAAGCCAAGAATACTTTTCAATTGGGAAAAGATAGTCTCTTCAACAAATGATGTTGGAGAAAAAAAACCTTTGACATAGGTTTTGGCAGTAATTTCTGGATATGACAGCAAAAGTACAAGCAATAAAAGCACAAATAAATAAGTGGGACTACGTCAAACTAAAAAAATTTGTACAGCAAAAGAAATTCAACAAAATGAACAGGCAACCTACAGAATGGGAGAAAATATTTGCAAATTATATATCTGACCAGGGTTAATATCCAAAATATGTAAAGAATTCATACAACTCAACAGCCAAAAAACTAACAACCCAATTAAAAAATAAGCAGAGGGACTGAACCCTAATGCACTGGAATGCAAATTGGTACCACCACTGTGGAAAACAGTATGCAGTATGCAGGCTCCTCAAAAAATTGAAACTAAAAATATGCTCCAACAATCCCACTTCTGAGTATATGCCCAAGGAAATTGAAATCAGAATCTCATGGAGATATCTGCACTCTCATGTTCATTGCATCAGTACTCACAATAGCCATGGAATATTATTCAGCCATGAAAAAGAAGGAAATCCTACCATTCATGACAACTTAGATGGATCTTGAGCGCATTATACTAACTGAAGTAAATCAGACAAAGAAGGACAAATGCTTATGACATCATTTACATGTGGAATCTAAAACATGACAAACTCAGAGGAAAAGCAAAGTCGTAGTTTCCAAGGGTGGGGGTAGGAAAAATTGGGAGATATTGGTCAAAAGGTACAAATTTCCAGTTACAAGATTAACAAGTTTGGGCACCTAATGTACAGTATGGTGATTATAACTACTAATACTGTATCATATATTTCAATGTCACTAAAAGAGTAGATCTTAATTGCTCTCACCACAAAAAAAAAAAGAGGTGATAACTATGTGATAGGATGGAGGCGGTAACTAATACTATGGCGGTAATCATTTTGCAATTTATAAATGTATTTAACACATTTTTTGCAGGAAACGAGTAAACTCGTCATATCGCTTTTTATACCAAAGCGCGGGAGACGAGAATAACACATATTTTGCACCTCTTTTTAAACTAAAACACTGAAAGTTTCATAGAAAAATATCAAATAGATAGAAAAATATGAATATTTTATGGAAAGTCTAATTTTGGCGAGAAAATGTCAAAAAAGCCCCGCGTTACGACGCGATTTGGCAGGAAAATGCCCGCTTACAATTAATCAACACATTATACACCTAAACTTGCATAATATTATGTGTCAGTTATATCTCAGTAAAACTGGGACAATATTATATTATCATAGAAGTGGATTCTTACACATAAATCTAGTTAGCATTGTTTGATTTAGATAAGGACAAAGAATAAGAGGAGGACTTATGCTCATATTCACACAAAAAGCACCACTTACCTTTGATGGAGGAACAAATTCAACACATTCCAGCCATATGGTTAAAAATGACTTTCCACATACTGCACATTTTCTTCCCTGAGAGATTGTGCTCCTGACCTCTGGGTACCATTCTATGGCTTGCATTAGGAAAGGGTTCTTTTCTGCTAGCTGATTCATTATAAATCTTGATGTTATTTCCTAGATTAAAAAAGAATATTGTTCCTCAGATAATTTTCAAACTAGCTGTTTTATATTACATGGATTCCCATTTCATTAGTTTATATTTTTGGCTTATTTTTTGCAGTCTATTAAATTAAATTTCCATAGTATATATAATGAAGTATAATGTCAATGACTCACTGGTATTGTAGATAAATTTAGTTTTCAATAATATAAGAAAAGAAACTTACTTCCATTGTGATATTTCTATGTCTGTTACATACAAAACTCCAAGTTATAATAAATTTACATTATTAGATAAAGTTTAGTTTAAATTTTGTACTTCTCATTACAGTAAGCAAGAACTGTACAGATATTCAGACTGAACTTGAAAATTGACTATCATATTTACTACTGTCTAGATCCTTACTACTGAAATTGCAGACGATGAACCAGTAGAATTTGTAGCACATGGAAGCTCGTTAAAAATTCAGACTCTCAACTGCATTCCAGACATACTCAATCAGAATCTGCAATTAGTAAGGTTCCTCATGTAATCCCTTTGCATGTTAAAGTTAGAAAAGCATTAGTCCTTCATTGAGTACTTCAATAGAGCCATAATGGTAAAGAGTACTGCTTTCTATTCATCAAATCTCTCAATTCAACCTGTATTAAACCTATCCACATAGATATGTCCAGAAATTTCATGTAAGGTAACAATATTACAATATTAAACAATAAAAGGGGTGGTGAAGCTGACTCTCACCAGGACCGTCAATATCATCACCTGAAAGTTAAAAAATATTTTTTAATTATATAATACTTAAAATTAAATCCTAGGATTTACAATCAAAATGGCGGCGTGAGGTGAGCCTCTGTAAAGCTCCCCTGAAATTTACAACTAATCAAACAACAATAACTCCACAAAGGACTCCCTGCACAGCAAACAGGAAAGATGAAGAGGTCCACCAATGAACTCACCTACAAGTGGGCAAATTGCGCGAGCGGGGAGAGGAGGGAAGAGAGAAGTGCGGAGATGGAGCTGCGCGGGCGCAGGATGCAGACCTAGCTCAGTGCTCCGAGCTCGCTACATCCTGGAACTACTGCAGCTGCAGGAGAGGGAAGAACTCAGACTGCTAAGGCTCCACTTATGGCCCACAGGGCTGAGGGGGCAGCATGTAACATGGCTGAACCCAACACTCACGGCAGAGACCTCGGAGAAAAGAATGAGGGAAGAAGGCTGAAAACCGTGGTTTAAGCCCTCACTGCGGAGCAGAGAATGGAAGCCTTAGGCACTGAGAATAGCCGCCCCCTCCCTACCCTCCCAGAGCTCGCCCTGCCCCCACCTGCCCAGTGCTAGAAAGGTAACAGTAGCAGTGTCAGATCAAAAGAACAGAATATTTGCTGTTCTGAGATCTGTGGACTGCAGACACAGATTCGCAGCCCAACTAGTTCCGCAAAGGGGAGGGAGCTGTGGAAGCAGGACCGGCTGTGGTGGTGGTCGCTGCCATTGCTCTGGGCCACCTCTCACAACTCACCCTGCCCCTGGCCCCACCTATCTGGGCGGATCCCTGCAGGAGTAAACAGAACTGCTGAAACATACCGGCTCTGAAACTGGTGCAGGAACAGCTTTGGAACTTCAAAAGCTCTCCGCATACCCACACGCACATTGCACCATGTGACCTAGGTGAACTATTAACAGAGGAGAAGCCCGTCTCCCAGGGAATCCCTCCATTGTGTGAGAAGCTGGAATAGTGCAGAGAAAACATAGCACTACAGTGTGGGAGAAGAAAAATAAGCTGCAGTTGGAGAAAAAATAAAACATTCTACCAACAAGTACTGGAAAACAAAAGAAAGACTTCTTCGTATAAACCTGTTGCAGAAGCCACTACTGTAGACATCTAGGAAGAGAAATAATAAATCAGTAATTGCCATGAATAACCAAGGCAACAAGATAGCTCAGAAAGAAAGTGAAAAGTCTCCAGAAAAGGAACATAAATATTTGGAAATATGTGACTTAAATGACAGAGAATTCAAGATTGAAGCTCTGAAAAAACTCAACGGGATGCAAGAAAACACAGATAGGCAGTTAAATGAACTCAGAAACACAATCAAAGAACAGCATGAGCATTTTACGAAAGAGATTGGAATTTTAAAAAAGAACCAAATGGAATTTCTGGAGATTAAGAACTCAATAGAAGAAATTAAGAATGAAATAACCAGCGTAGGTAGTAGAGTTGACCAGATGGAGGAAAGAATCAGTGACAACAAAGATAGAAACCTGGAAATTACATAGATGGAAGAAGAAAGAGACGTAAGACTTAAAAGAAATGAAAGAACTCAACAAGAACTGCTTACTCCATCAGAGAGAACAATATAAGAATAATGGCCATACCAGAAGAGGAAGAAAGAGAGAAGGGAACACAGAATATATTCAAACAAATTGTCGATGAGAACTTCCCAAACTTGTGGACAGAATGGACAGAACTGGATCCTCGAATCCAAGAAGCAAATAGAACACCTAATTACCTCAATCCCAACAGGCCTTCTCCAAGGCACATTGTATTGAAGCTGTCTAAAATCAACGACAAAGAAAGAATCCTCAAGGCAGCCAGGGAAAAAAAGACGGTAACCTACAAAGGAAAGCCCATTAGATTATCATCAGATTTTTCAGCAGAAACTCTACAAGCCAGGAGGGAGTGGAACCAAATATTCAAACTATTGAAAGAGAGAAATTATGAGCCAAGAATAATATATCCAGCAAAGATATTCTTTAGATATGAAGGAGAAATAAAGACCTTTCCAGATATAGGGAAGCTGAGGCAATGTTCTAATACACGACCTGCACTACAAGAAATACTAAAGGAGGATGTTCGACCACCATCAACAGGGACAATTTGTGGCAACCACAACTCAAAAAGGGGGAGAGTAAAGGCCTGAACCGGAATATGGGAATGGAGAAAGTAAGCGTGCTGAAGAAAATGGAATACTCTAAATATCAAACTTTCTTTTACATAAACTTAAGGGTAACCACTCAAAAAAAATCCAGAACTGAAATATATACTGTAATAAAAGTAGAAACAGAGGGAAACATCATAGAATACCACCACACAGAAATAATGGACAACAACAAAAAGGCAAAGAAATAATGGAGAAACAGCCTTCCCAGAAAACTAAAGATAAAATGGCAGGAAATCCTTACATATCAATAATCACCTTAAATGTAAATGGACTGGACTCACCAATAAAAAGGCACAGAGTAGCAGACTGGATCAAAAAACTAAACCCAACCATATGCTGTCTCCAAGAGACACATCTCAGCTACAAGGACAAGCATAGACTCAAAGTGAAAGGGTGGAAATTAACACTCCAAGCAAATGGTACCCAGAGAAAATCAGGTGTAGCCATACTGACATCAGATGAAACAGACTTCAAGGTGAAAAAGATAACAAGAGACAAAGATGGACATTTCATAGTGGTGAAGGGGACTGTACAACCAGAAGACATAACAGTCATCAATATTTATGCTGCCAATCAGGAAGCACCGAAATATACCAAGCAACTACTAACAGAACCAAAAGGAAAAATTGACCAAAACACAATTATACTAGGGGACTTAAATACATCATTGACAGCTATGGATAGATCATCCAAACAGAAAATAAATAACGAAATAGGAGCTCTAAATGACACATTAGATGAAATGGACATAATTGACATTTATAGAGCACGTCATCCTAAAATATCAGACTATACATTCTTTTCTAGTGTACACGGAACATTCTCAAGGATAGACCATATATTGGGACATAAAATCAGCCTCAGCAAATTTAAGAAGATTGAAATCATACCAAGCATAGTCTCTGATCACAGGGCTTTGAAATTGGCTATCAACTGCAAAAAGAAAGCAGGAAAACACATAAATACATGGAGATTAAACAACATACTTTTAAAGAACGACTGGGTCAATGAAGGAATTAGAGGTGAGATCAAAAGATACATAGAAACAAATGACAATGAAAATACATCCTACCAAAATTTTGGGATGCAGCGAAAGCAGTTTTAAGAGGGAAATGTATATCATTACAGGCCTATCATAAGAAACAAGAAAAATACCAAATAAATAACCTCATATTACACCTTAAAGAACTAGAAAAAGAAGAACAAGTGACCCCAAGGTCAGCAGAAGAAAGGAAATAACGAAAATCAGAGCAGAAATAAATGAAATAGAAAACAAAAAGACAATGGAAAAAATTAATGTGACAAAGAGCTGATTCTTTGAAAAAATTAACAAAATTGACAAACCCTTGGCTAGACTCAGAAAGATAAAAAGAGAGAAGACACTAATTCACAAAGTCAGAAACAAAAAAGAGGAAGTTATCACAGGCACCACAGAAATACAAATGATCATCCAAGAGTATTATGAAGGACTATATGCCACCAAATTCAATAACCTAGAAGAAACGGACAAGTTCTTAGAAACATATAGCCTTCCAAGGCTGAACCATGAAGAACTGGAAAATCTAAACAGACCGATCATCAGTAACGAAATTGAATCAGTTAATCTGAAACCTTCCCAAAAGCAAAAGTCCAGGACCAGATGGCTTCACTAGTGAATTCTACCAAACCTTCAAAGGGGATCTAATACCAATCCTGCTCAAACTCTTCCAAAAAATTGAAGAAGAGACAGTACTCCCTAACTCATTTTATGAGGCCAACATTACCCTGATACCAAAACCTGGTAAGGACAGCACAAAAAAAGAAAACTACAGACCAATATCTCTGATGAATATCGATGCAAGAATCCTAAACAAAATTCTAGCAAATAGAATACAACAATGCATTAAAAAGATTATTCATCAAGAGCCAAGTGGGTGGGGTTCATCCCCAAGGCACAAGGATGGTTCAACATCCGCAAATCCATCAATGTGATACATCACATAAACAAAATAAAGGACAAAAATCATATGATTATATCAATTAATGCAGAAAAAGCATTTGAAAACATAACTCATCCATTTATGATTAAAACAATTAATAAAATAGGAATAGAAGCAAAATACCTTAACATAATAAAGGCCATATATGACAAGCCCTCAACTAATCTCATAATTAATGGTGAAAAACTGAAGACCTTTGCTCTATCTCCAGGAACACGACAGGGCTGTCCCCTATCACCTCTGCTTTTCAACATAGTGTTGGAAGTCCTTGCCAGCAATCAGGCAAGAGAAAGAAATAAAAGGCATCCAAATTGGGAATGAAGAAGTTAAATTATCACTCTTTGCAGATGACATGATGCTATATATAGAAAACCCTAAAGACTCCACCAAAAAGCTATTAGAAACAATCAACGAATACAGTAAAGTTGCTGGCTACAAAATCAACGTACAAATGTCCATTGCTTTCCTATATACTAACAACGAAATCTCAGAAAAAGAAATTTTTAAAAAATTCCTTTTGCAATTGCAGCAAAAAGAATAAAATACCTAGGAATAAACTTAACCAAGGATGTGAAAGACCTATATGCTGAAAACTTTAAGACATTTTTGAAAGAAATTGAAGAAGACAGGAAGAAATGGAAAGACATTCCGTGCTCATGGATTGGAAGAATCAACATAGTTAAAATGGCCATATTACCCAAAGCAATATACAGATTCAATGCAATCCCCATCAAAATCCCAATGGCATTTTTTAAAGAAATAGAACAAAAAATCATCAGATTTGTTTGGAACCACAAAAGACCCCAAATAGCCAAAGCAATCTTAAGAAAAAGAACAATGCTGGAGGTATCACACTTCCTGACTTTGGCTTGTACTACAGGGCTACAATCATCAAAACAGCATGGTATTGGCAGAAAAACAGACACATAGACCAATGGAATAGAATTGAGAACCCAGAAATAAAACCACATAAATATGGACAGATAATTTTTGACAAAGAAGCTAAAAACATACAATGGAGCAAAGACAGCCTCTTCAATAAATGGTGCTGGGAGAATTGGATAGCCACGTGCAAAAGAATGAAACTGGACTGCTATTTGTCACCATGTACCAAAGTTAATTCAAAATGGATCAAAGACTTAAGCATAAGACCTGACACAATAAACTGCATAGAAGAAAACATAGGTACTAAACTTATGGACCTTGGGTTCAAAGAGCATTTTATGAATTTGACTCCAAAGGCAATGGAATTAAAAGCTAAAATAAACGAATGGGACTATATGAAACTTAAAAGCTTCTGCACAGCAAAAGAAACCATCGACATAATAAAGAGGCAACCAACTGAATGGGAGAAGATTTTTGCAAACAGTGCCTTCAATAAGGGGCTAATATCAAAAATATACAAGGAACTCATGCAACTCAACAACAAAAAACAAACAACAATTGAAAAAATGCAGAGGACCTGAAGAGACATTTCTCCAAAGAGGACATACAAATGGCCAATCGACATATGAAAAAATGCTCAACATAACTAATGATCAGAGAAATGCACATAAAACCACAACGAGCCATCACTTCACCCCAGTCAGAATGGCTATCATCAACAAGACAAATAATAACAAGTATTGAGAGGCTGTGGAGAAAAAAGGAACCCTCATACACTGTTGGTGGGAATGACTGGTGCAGCAGCCGTTATGGAAGGCAGTGTGGAAGTTCCAAAAAAAATTACGAATAGAATTACCATACCACCAATCCCTCTTCTCTGTATCTCTCCCAAAAAAAATGAAAACATTTATATATAAAGACATGTGCTCCCAATGTTCATGCAGCTTTTGTTTACGGTGGCCAAGACATGGAAACAACCAAAACATCCTTCAATAGATGAATGGATAAAGAAGTTGTGGTATATATACACAATGGAATACTATTTAAAAGAAAGAAAAGATGATATAGGAACATTTGTGATGGATGGGATGGATCTTGAGAGAGTAATGCTAAGCGAAATCAGTCAGAAAAAAAAAGACCATATATGATCATTGATATATGGTATATAATAACAAACAAAAACAGAAAAAGAACAAGAAAAATGAATGAGAAAAAAAAACTCATAGACACAGATAATAGTTTAGTGGTTACCAGAGGGGGGGGGGGTGGGGTGAGAGGGTAAGGGGGGGGGGGATGGAAGGAGAACTGACTCTGGGTGATGAAAACACAATGGGATTTATAGATGATGTAATACAGAATTGTACACCTGAAATCTATGTAATTTTACTAACAATTGTCACCCCAATAAATTTAATTAAAAAAAAAAAAAAAAACTTTTTAAAACTTGAATCATGGCTTTAGTTTGAAGACCTGTGGGAATGATATAAAGCTTCACCTGTAGACTCCAGACCTCCTCTTGTTTTATAGCATTAACAGGCTGCTTCAAGAACAGTGGGTTTCCCTCACAGTAGAATTCCCTCAGCTTCAGATCCTGAAACTTTCAAAACAAAATAAAAACTTCATTTCACAACAAAATTAAAAATCGCTCCAGAGGCTACATCTTCAATAAAATAAGTCTAAAATTGTTTTATTTAGGACTTATGTCCCACGTTAGTATTTTAACAGCAGGACATACTCTAGTTGTTAGAAGCTTAAGAATCTGCATGCTGGTATGAATGGTAATGACCTTAGAGGTCACTAGTGGCATACCCTATAATAGACAGCTGAAAAAATTTGTTCAGGATAAAATTTCATTCAGGATAGAACTTGTTAGTAATATAACAGGGATTAATTAATCAAATGTTGGGAATATTTTGCAAATAATACATTTGTTAGAAAATCAAGAATGATGGAAAAATAACATTCTACTATACACCAAAATCCAGGTCTTAAAGACTGCCTTGTGATCCGTTCTATTTTCAATGAGGAAGGTAAGAAAAACAAAGAAACATTAAAATGTTCTTATTATAACCTGTTGTGCACAATGAAAATTAAAAAAAAAAAAAAAAAGGAAATCAATTCACAAGAATACTGAATCTTCTATGAAGAAAACCTAAATTCAGCTGGAGTCTATCATTTGAGTAGAAAAATAAGAAATTCTCTTACATTAATGTTATGCCTTGCCTCCCAAGAACTCATGTAGTTTTCAAAGTTAAACTCATTTAGCGAGTTACTTTTCTGAGCCTTAGTTTCATCTGTGAAGTAGGGCAAATAAGACCTATCTTCAGGTGAAACAGTTCTCTGGAAAGAAAGAAAAAATTCCTGATTTGTGGCATGTTTTGATTCCATGGTGTAAATATTCCTACCATGGTTGATTCCAGTCACTGAACACAGAGTTGGGAAGAGAGATGGAAAATTAACTCTTGTGAGCCAGCTGACACCATTATACCACTGCAACTCACATTTATGGGAGAATTAGAGCTATTTCCCTAATTTCAGCCCAGGGTTTGAAAACATAATTTGTTTTTTATTTATAACATCTTTTCAGTGCATCATGTGATTGGCCTCAGAAATTTTCTACAACATGTACAAAATATTAAAATAAAATACAGAGCTCAAGGCCACATTGGAATCACCTTTTCTCATACTCTCACAACAGACATTCTGACTTTCTTAATTTAGTTCCTTATGTTATCCATCAAGAGGGAGCAACCTAGAGATTTGAATCCAATGGTAGCCCAAAGTCAGTGCTGGGTGTGCGGAAATGAAGAGGGCACTTCACTTCTTATGCTTAATGGAAACATCATTATTTTCCTTTCTGTCATAAAGAATAACATTCTATAATTTATACGTAAACTCACAATACTTTTTTTCAAAACTGATACAAACCTGAATGTCTTGGTATATGTAAATAACATTTATATACATGAACCTCATCTCAAATTTGATCATGGTTCAAAGGGCAAACATTTCTCTTTAGGGGTTATGTTTCTCCTCCAAATCCTGGCACTATTCTTCCATCAAATATGGTAATGGGTTACCCAGCTTGTTAACTTACTACATATAAAGTATCAGACAGAATTTATCTTAATTAAAAATTAATTAATTAAATTCATTAATATGTGTTTTGCATGACTTCAAGTTTCAATAAACTGAAGTCATACAATCTCTCAATGTTCACTCTGAATATTTCCCAGAGCAACATTTTTTCATACCTTTTCTCTAAATGCACTACTGGTTTCCTGTCAGCCTAGCTTCTTAAAAGAATTATACTCTTTGCTATTGTTGTCACTCCGGTAACATAATCAGCTACATTCTCTTCTACTAAAGAAATGCTGTTATAGCTTTTCAGAGTCTCTTTGAACATGACCATTCAAACAACCACCATTATAAGTTTAATTTAACTGGAATAATTTTGCCCCTCCCCCAAAAAAAGTGGTCTACAGATATTTTTGGTTGGCACAACTGGGGGACAGGGGTGGTATCTATTTATTAAAGATCAGGGATGCTGCTAAACATCCTACAGTGTACAGAACATCCCCAACAATAAAGAATTATCAGGCCTAAAATAGTGTTGAAGTTGGAAAAACCTGGTTTGGAGACACAAGATCATAAACATTCACTGACACATGTAAACATTCTCCCATCTTATCTGGAAAGAGGATTGGCAACTGGAGAGAAATGTAAGTTCAAATGAGAGTTTTTATTTTTTTAAGATGAAGAAGACTTAAGCATGTAGAAGGTAAGTGTCAATATAGACAGGCTAATGAAGAAGAGAAAGAAGCAATAATTGAAAGCAATGATCAGGTGAAGAATACAAAATGATCTTTGAATATTAATATCTGCCAATTGAGTTGCAAAGCAAGGTGTCAATGTGGATACAGTCATAAAGAAAACAGTGAAAATTCAGATATGTTATAGGTTTTAGAATAGGAACCTGGGTCCGGAAAAATGGCGGTGTGAGGTGAGCCTCTGTAAAGCTCCCCTGGAATTTACAAAGAATCAAACAACAAAAACTCCACAAAGGACTCCCTGCACAGCAGACAGGCAAGACGAAGAGGCCCACTACCGACTGAAATCACCTACAGGTGGGAGATTCGCGAGAGTGGTGGGAGGAGGAAACCGAGAGGTGCGTGGAGACAGAGCCGCGCGGGCGCAGGACGCACACCTAGCTCAGTGCTCCGAGCTCGCTGCTTCCCGGAACTACCATAGCTGCGGGAGATTGGACTGCTTAGGGCTCCGCGAGGGCTCCACAGGGCTGAGGGGACAGCATATAACACGGCTGAACCCAAAGCTCACGGCACAGACCTCGGAGAAACGACTGAGGAAAAAAGGCTCAAAACGGTGGTTTAAGCCCGCACTGCCAAGCAGAGAACGGAAGACTTAGGCACTGAGACTAGCCGCCCCCTCCGTCCCCTCCCAGAGCTCGCCCCGCCCCCACCTGCCCGGTGCTAGAAGCGAAACAGTAGCAGTGTCAGATCAAAACAACAGAAAATTTGCTGTTTTGAGAACTGTGGACCGAAGACACAAATTCACAGCCCAACTAATTCGGGCAAAGGGGAGGGAGCTGTGGAAGCAGGACCGGCTGTGGTGGTGGTCGCCGCCATTGCTCTGGGCCACCTCTCACAGCTCACCCTGCCCCTGGCCCCACCTATCTGGGTGGATCCCTACAGGAGTAAACAGAACTGCTGAAACATACAGGCTCTGAATCAGGAGCTGGAAGAGCTTTGCAACATCAAAAGCTCTCTGCACACCCAAGGAGACACTGCGCCCTGTGACCTAGACGAACTATTAACAGAGGAGAAGCCTGTCTCCCAGGGAATCCCCCCATTGTGTGACAAGCTACAGTAGTGCAGAGAAAACATAGCACTACCTTGTGAGAGAGAAAAAAAAAGCCTGCAGTCAGAGAAAAAGTAAAACATTCTACCAACAAGTACTGGAAAACAAAAGAAAGACCTCTTCCTATGAACTTGTTGCAGAAGTCACTCCTGTAGATGTCTAGGAAGAGAAATAGTAAACCAGTAATCGCCAGGAATAACCAAGGCAACAAGATAGCTCAGAAAGAAAGTGAAAAATCGCCAGAGAAGGCACTTAAAGATACAGAAATATGTGCCTTAAATGACAGAGAATTCAAGAATGCAGTTCTGAAAAAACTCAACGAGATACAAGAAAACACAGATAGGCAGTTAAATGAACTCAGAAATACAATCAAAGAACAGCATGAGCATTTTACGAAAGAGATTGAAATTTTAAAAAAGAACCAAATAGAATTTCTGGAGATTAAGAACTCAATAGAAGAAATTAAGAATGAAATAACCAGTTTAGGTAGTAGAGTTGACCAGATGGAGGAAAGAATCAGTGACATCGAAGATAGAAACCTGGAAATGACACAGATAGAAGAAGAAAGAGACTTGAGACTTAAAAGAAATGAAAGAACTCTACAAGAACTTTCTGACTCCATCAGAAAGAGCAATATAAGAATAATGGGCATACCAGAAGGAGAAGAAAGAGAGAAGGGAACAGAGAATATATTCAAACAAATTGTCGATGAGAACTTCCCAAATTTGTGGACAGAACTGGACCCTCGAATCCAAGAAGCAAATAGAACACCTAGTTACCTCAATCCCAACAGGCCTTCTCCAAGGCACATTGTATTGAAACTGTCTAAAATCAACGACAAAGAAAGAATCCTCAAGGCAGCCAGGGAAAAGAAGACGGTAACCTACAAAGGAAAGCCCATTAGATTATCATCAGATTTTTCAGCAGAAACTCTACAAGCCAGGAGGGAGTGGAACCAAATATTCAAACTATTGAAAGAGAGAAATCATGAGCCAAGAATAATATATCCAGCAAAGATATCCTTTAGATATGAAGGAGGAATAAAGACCTTTCCAGACATACAGAAGCTGAGGGAATTTTCTAATACACGACCTGCACTACAAGAAATACTAAAGGAGGCTATTCGACCACCATCAACAGGGACAATTTGTGGCAACCAAAACATAAAAAGGGGAGAGTAAAGGCCTGAACCGGAATATGGGAATGGAGAAAGTAAGCGTGCTGAAGAAAATGGAATACTCTAAATATCAAACTTTCTTTTACATAAACTTAAGGGTAACCACTCAAAATAAATCCAGAATTGAAATACATACTGAACAAAAAAAGAAACAGAGGGAAACATCATAGAATACCACCACACAGAAATAATAGACAACAACAAAAAGGCAAAGAAACAATGGAGACACAGCCTTACCAGAAAACTAAAGATAGAATGACAGGAAATCCTCACATATCAATAATTACTCTAAATGTAAATGGACTGAACTCACCAATAAAAAGGCACAGAGTAGCAGATTGGATCAAAAAACTAAACCCAACCATATGCTGTCTCCAAGAGACACATCTCAGCTACAAGGACAAGCATAGACTCAAAGTGAAAGGGTGGAAATTGACACTCCAAGCAAATGGTACCCAGAGAAAATCAGGTGTAGCCATAATGATATCAGATGAAACAGACTTCAAGGTGAAAAAGATAACAAGAGACAAAGATGGACATTTCATAATGGTGAAGGGGACTGTACAACAAGAAGACATAACAGTCATCAATATTTATGCCCCCAATCAGGGAGCACCGAAATACACCAAGCAACTACTAACAGAACTAAAGGGAGAAATTGACCAAAACACAATTATACTAGGGGACTTAAATACATCATTGACAGCTATGGATAGATCATCCAAACAGAAAATAAATAACGAAATAGTAGCCCTAAATGACACATTAGATGAAATGGACATAATTGACATTTATAGAGCACTTCATCCTAAAACATCAGACTATACATTCTTTTCTAGTGTACATGGAACATTCTCAAGGATAGACCATATATTGGGACATAAAATCAGTCTCAACAAATTTAAGAAGATTGAAATCATACCATGCATATTCTCTGATCACAAGGCTTTGAAATTGGATATCAACTGTAAAAAGAAAGCGGGGAAAGACACAAATACATGGAGATTAAACAACATACTTTTAAAGAAGTGTTGGGTCAAAGAAGAAATTAGAGGAGAGATCAAAAGATACATAGAAACAAATGACAATGAAAATACATCCTACCAAAATTTTTGGGATGCAGCGAAAGCAGTTTTAAGAGGGAAATTTATCTCATTACAGGCCTATCTCAAGAAACAAGAAAACTCCCAAATAAATAACCTCATGTTACACCTTAAAGAACTAGAAAAAGAAGAACAAGTAAAACCCAAGGTCAGCAGAAGAAAGGAAATAATAAAAATTAGAGCAGAACTGAATGAAATAGAGAACAAAAAGACAATAGACAAAATTAATGTGACAAAGAGCTGGTTCTTTGAAAAGATTAACAAAATTGACAAACCCTTGGCTAGACTTACTAAGATAAAAAGAGAAGACACTGATTAACAAAATCAGAAACGTAAAAGGGGAAGTTATCACGGACACCACAGAAATACAAAGGATCATCCAAGAATACTATGAAGGACTATATGCCACCAAATTCAACAACCTAGAAGAAATGGACAAGTTCTTAGAAACATATAGCCTTCCAAGGCTGAACCATGAAGAACTGGAAAATCTAAACAGACCGATCACCAGTAACGAAATTGAATCAGTCATCCAAAACCTTCCCAAAAGCAAAAGTCCGGGACCAGATGGCTTCACTAGTGAATTCTACCAAACCTTCAAAGAGGATCTAATACCAATTCTGCACAAACTCTTCCAAAAAATTGAAGAAGAGACAGTACTCCCTAACTCATTTTATGAGGCCAACATTACCCTGATACCAAAACCTGGTAAGGACAGCACAAAAAAGAAAACTACAGACCAATATCTCTAATGAATACCGATGCAAAAATCCTAAATAAAATTCTAGCAAATCGAATACAACAATGCATTAAAAGATTATTCATCACGACCAAGTGGGGTTCATCCCTGGGGCACAAGGATGGTTCAACATCCAAATCCATCAATGTGATACATCACATAAACAAAATAAAGGACAAAAATCATATGATTACATCAATTGATGCAGAAAAAGCATTTGACAAGATACAACATCCATTTATGATTAAAACACTTAATAAAATGGGTATAGAAGGAAAATACCTTAACATAATAAAGGCCATATATGACAAGCCCTCTGCTAATCTCATAATTAATGGAGAAAAACTGAAGCCCTTTGCTCTACGTTCAGGAACACGACAGGGATGTCCCCTATCACTTCTGCTTTTCAACATAGTGTTGGAAGTCCTTGCCAGAGCAATCAGGCAAGAGAAAGAAATAAAAGGCATCCAAATTGGGAATGAAGAAGTTAAATTATCACTCTTTGCAGATGACATGATGCTATATATAGAAAACCCTAAAGACTCCACCAAAAAGCTATTAGAAACAATCAACGAATACAGTAAAGTTGCCGGCTACAAAATCAACGCACAAAAGTCCATTGCCTTCCTATATACTAACAATGAAATCTCAGAAAAAGAAATACAGAAAACAATTCCTTTTGCAATTGCAGAGAAAAGAATAAAATACCTAGGAATAAACTTAACCAAGGATGTGAAAGACCTATATGCTGAAAACTATAAGACATTTTTGAAAGAAATTGAAGAAGACACAAAGAAATGGAAAGACATTCCGTGCTCATGGATTGGAAGAATCAACATAGTTAAAATGGCCATATTACCCAAAGCAATATACAGATTCAATGCAATCCCCATCAAAATCCCAATGGCATATTTTAAAGAAATAGAACAAAAAATCATCAGATTTGTTTGGAACCACAAAAGACCCCGAATAGCCAAAGCAATCTTAAGGAAAAAGAACAATAATGGAGGTATCACACTTCCTGACTTTGGCTTGTACTACAGGGCTACAATAATCAAAACAGCATGGTATTGGCAGAAAAACAGACACATAGACCAATGGAATAGAATTGAGAACCCAGAAATAAAACCACATAAATATGGACAGATAATTTTTGACAAAGAAGCCAAAAACATACAATGGAGCAAAGACAGCCTCTTCAATAAATGGTGCTGGGAGAATTGGATAGCCACGTGCAAAAGAATGAAACTGGACTGCTATTTGTCACCATGTACCAAAGTTAATTCAAAATGGATCAAAGACTTAAGCATAAGACCTGACACAATAAACTGCATAGAAGAAAACATAGGTACTAAACTTATGGACCTTGGGTTCAAAGAGCATTTTATGAACTTGACTCCAAAGGCAATGGAAGTAAAAGCTAAAATAAACGAATGGGACTATATGAAACTTAAAAGCTTCTGCACAGCAAAAGAAACCATTGACAAAATAAAGAGGCCACCAACTGAATGGGAGAAGATTTTTGCAAACAGTGCCTCCGATAAGGGACTAGTATCCAGAATATACAAGGAACTCATGCAACTCAACAACAAAAAAACAAACAACCCAATTGAAAAATGGGCAGAGGACTTGAAGAGACATTTCTCCAAAGAGGACATACAAATGGCAAATAGACATATGAAAAAATGCTCAACATCACTAATCATCAGAGAAATGCAAATCAAAACCACAATGAGATATCACCTCACCCCAGTCAGAATGGCTATCATCAACAAGACAAATAGTAACAAATGTTGGAGAGGCTGTGGAGAAAAAGGAACCCTCATACACTGTTGGTGGGAATGCAGACTGGTGCAGCTGTTATGGAAGGCAGTGTGGAGGTTCCTCAAAGAATTACGAATAGAATTGCCATATGACCCAGCAATCCCTCTCCTGGGTATCTACCCAAAAAATCTGAAAACATTTAGAGATAAAGACATGTGTGCTCCAATGTTCATTGCAGCTTTGTTTACAGTGGCGAAGACATGGAAACAACCAAAATGTCCTTCGATAGATGAATGGATAAAGAAGTTGTGGTATATATACACAATGGAATACTATTCGGCAGTAAGAAAAGATGCTATAGGAACATTTGTGACAACATGGATGGATCTTGAGAGAGTAATGCTGAGCGAAATAAGTCAGACAGAAAAAGCAGAGAACCATGTGATTTCACTGATATGTGGTATATAAACCCAAAACAACAAAAGAACAAGACAAACAAATGAGAAACAGAAACTCATAGACACAGACAATAGTTTAGTGGTTACCAGAGGGTAAGGGGGGTGGGGGGTGGGAGATGAGGGTAAATGGGATCAAATATATGGTGATGGAAGGAGAACTGACTCTGGGTGATGAACACACAATGGGATTTATAGATGATGTAATACAGAATTGTACACCTGAAATCTATGTAATTTTACTAACAATTGTCACCCCAATAAATTTAATAAAATAAAACAAAACAAAACAAAAACCTAAAAAAAAAAAAGATTAAAAAAAAATAAATAATAACTATTCCAAGGGAACTAAAAAACGCAGTAATTTACTTTTACCAGTTTTGAAAGGGCTGAATCATAACAACTTCAGAGGCCGAGTATTCTACTCTTTATTTTGAAATCTAGAGAGTGGTTAGTAACACTTTCCTCCCAGAAATCACACTGTGATATTTTAATCCAAATAACGATTTTTTCCCATTGTCAAAAGTTATGAAGGCAACTTTTCCCTCTCATATTTTTAATTCAACAATGAAATTACCACCCCACTGACTCCATTCTCTTTCCAAGCTAAGTAATGCCTGTTTCTTCAATTTTTCTAATTTTATATTTCTGTATATATCTTTTCCTTATGGTCTCTTGTGGCCACGCAGGAGCCTACCCGTCTGTCTCCTTGTACCTGCCCCCAAAGAAAGGCGAGTCTGTGATAGGGATCCTTTCAGGGACTTTGCTTCACCCTTGTGTTTGCACCTTATGTCTCCCTGTTTGGTCCCAAAAAGATAGCTGGTCAGCCAATGATGAGTAAGATTCCCCACGAGGGGGACAACTCAAGCCAGGCGCAGTCAAGTGGGGACCAACAGGTGAACCCGCGGGGTTCATAGAGGTAGCCACAGCCCCCCACCTTCCTCAGGCTAAGGAAAGCCTCTGCCTCTGTGGCTGCATTCCTTCCCAAAACCTGCAAGGGAAGAGATTCAATGTGTTCTCCATCTGTTCATATGCATATAGGTTTTGTCCCTTGGGGAAGTACATACAACCTGAGACTTAAGGTTCTGCTGCCTGCAGGCAAGGGTGATTGGCTTGAATCAGTTTCCTATTATGATGTATGGGATTCACAGATCTTGAGATTGACGAGCTTTATCCTCACCTAACTAATAAAAACTAATGTGTTGGCCGATTAGGCCATCCAGTCCTTGAGGCTGCAGGTCCCTTGGCCCTACACTTAAACTCTATTCATGGCTACTGTCTTTTCTTAACCGTGCGCCGCCCTCCTTGCTCCCCACAAGGCTTGTCACATGGGATGCGTGGGATGCGACAATCTCTCTAGAGACCACTTCAATTTCTAGAGCTTTCTTCAAATACAAATTCCAAAGTTCCAACAGGGCAATATACCCTGTTTCCCCGAAAATAAGACCTAGCCAGACAATCAGCTCTAATGCGTCTTTTGGAGCAAAAATTAATATAAGACCTGGTATATATTATATTATACTATACTATACTATACTATACTATACTATACTATACTATACTATATTATATTATATATTATATAAGACCCAGTCTTATAGTATACTAAAACAAGACCAGATCTTATATTGATTTTTGCTCCAAAAGACGCATTAGAGCTGATCGTCCAGCTAGGTCTTATTTTCAGAGAAACACGGTACATATTTGTTCACTTGCCTACCAAGTTCCCTAAGTATAGGAATTCTTCAAATCTTCATGCCTAACAGAAGAAAGCTTGGCCCCAGAAAAGAAGAAATTCATAAATTTTTGTTGAATTAAATTGTCACATAGGAGAGCATTATCTGTTACACAGACAGGGGCTAAATAAAGTACTAAAATTCATTATTCTACCCAAATATAATGGGTTGAATAGTTTACTCCCAAAATTCATGTCCATCTGGAACCTTAGAATGTGACCTTATTTGGAAAGTATTTGCATATGTAATTAGTTAAGATGAGGGCTTATGAATTAGGGTGGGTCCTAATCCAAGGACTGGACGTTATTTTAAGGTTCAGTTTGTGGCACTTCATTACTGCAATTCTAGAAAACTCAAACACCAAGCATTACTGTTTTCTGCACTATCTGAACAACTGACAGAGTTTCCATATAATCTACTGTCCATCATAGGCCAACTTCAGAAAAGTTACTCTCACAAAAAAAAGATGCAAATAAAATACATTTTATTTCAAATCATCCTTTTCCTCCAAGACTTGTTATTCAAAACCCAAGTCCAATTCCAGCAATAAATTAAAATGTAAGAAAAAATGAATATATGATAAAGAAAAGGTAGAAGACCCAATCAATAAAAATAACATGAAGAATATTCATTTAAAGTTGTTCAATATATAATGTTAAGTAAAAAATCCAGATACATACTTCTTTATGCACTGTACTTTTGATTTTATTATTTAAGTGAACATATAAAAATGAGATACTTAACACAAAATGGGATTTATAGATGATGTAATACAGAATAGTATACCTGAAATCTATGCCACTTTACTAACAATTGTCACCCCAATAAACATTAATTTTTTAAAAAAATGAGGTACTTGAAAAAAACAGTAAACAGTCTCTGGGAAGTAAAGTAAAGGCACCTTATATTTTGTTTTTAAAACATTTATTGATTTTCTAGATTTTCTACAATGAATTAGTTACTTTTATAACCAGAAAAATGTTATTTATAAAAGTATATATGAAAACAAGAGTGCTAACTGGGAGGAAAGAAAACAGTCATCTTAAAATAAAACTTAACAATCCTTATTCATACAAAAAACACAGGACATTTGCAAACTATTAAGTGAATAATTTTGAAATGTCTTAGAAAAGAATTGAATATAAAATAATTCCATCTGAGACACTGAGATTTTCCTCAAATTGTGCGATTGGTTTCAGATCAAGAAACCAGCCCCAGAGTTTTATTTTCTCTTTACAGATCTTTCTACTACTAATGACACCTTTTGAGTACTTAGATGGTACTTCTCTAAAAAGAAAAATTATACTGAAAAATTAAATATAATGAAACCAATCCAGATATAGTATAATGTGGGAAAAACGCTTTAATAGACTTTTCTAAAAACACACATGTAGAAGTTGTGGAATGGAAACTTTCATTATCACTCTATATTTCTTTGTTGTTTGAATCTTAAGAAGAATGTATAATTTGTGTAAGTTTGAAGCCATTTGCGACAACAAAGATGGATCTTGAGGTTATCATGCTAAGCAAAATAAGTCAAAAAGTTAAGAACCATATGACTTCACTCACATGTGGGATATTAATTAATGTACATTCATATATAAAAATGCTGGTGAAAATTTAATTTTAAATATTCAAAACCCATGTGAATAACTATGAAATAACTGAATTTTCCAAACAGCACACCAAGTTTTAGGTTATAAAATAGCAAAACACTCTTAAATAATGACCTATTTTAAAAAAAAATAGCTGTGATGCAATAAAAGAGCCAAGAAACCACTTAACAACATTTCTATAGAATACATTTTCAAATGTTTGATTTAAAACTATACTTCAGGGTAATGGGTACACGGAGTTTCTTTTTACTCTTCTGTTATTACCTATGTTTGGAATTTTTCATAATAGAAAAAGTTTTTGAAACATGTATTTCACAGGGCTATTAATGTAGTAGACAGTGGATGGTCACTCTAATTTTACCAGAGGTGCTAAAAAAATTTATACAAGTAGAAACTTTGGTGAACATTGCTCAAACAGTAGTCTGCTGTAATCAGAAGTGCCTGGACGCTGATGGTAACCACTTTGAGGACCCCTTGTAATTGCAGAAATCAAATTTTACTTGTATTTATCTTTTGTTATCAGTATACATTGAGTATTACTATTTTTTTTTTATTTTTTTTTATTAAATTTATTGGGGTGACAATTGTTAGTAAAATTACATAGATTTCAGGTGTACAATTCTGTATTACATCATCTGTAAATCCCATTGTGTGTTCATCACCCAGAGTCAGTTCTCCTTCCATCACCATATATTCGATCCCCCTTACCCTCATCTCCCACCCCCCACCCCCCGCCCCCCTTACCCTCTGGCAACCACTAAACTATTGTCTGTGTCTATGAGTTTCTGTTTCTCATTTATTTGTCTTGTTCTTTTGTTGTTTTTGGTTTATATGCCACATATCAATGAAATCACATGGTTCTCTGCTTTTTCTGTCTGACTTGTTTCGCTCAGCATTACTCTCTCAAGATCCATCCATGTTGTCACAAATGTTCCTATAGCATCTTTTCTTACTGCCGAATAGTATTCCATTGTGTATATATACCACAACTTCTTTATCCATTCATCTATCGAAGGACATTTTGGTTGTTTCCATGTCTTGGCCACCGTAAACAAAGCTGCAATGAACATTGGAGCACACGTGTCTTTATCTCTAAATGTTTTCAGATTTTTTGGGTAGATACCCAGGAGAGGGATTGCTGGGTCATATGGCAATTCTATTAGTAATTCTTTGAGGAACCTCCACACTGCCTTCCATAACGGCTGTACCAGTCTGTATTCCCACCAACAGTGTATGAGGGTTCCTTTTTCTCCACAGCCTCTCCAACACTTGTTATTATTTGTCTTGTTGATGATAGCCATTCTGACTGGGGTGAGGTGATATCTCATTGTGGTTTTGATTTGCATTTCTCTGATTAGTGATGTTGAGCATTTTTTCATATGTCTATTTGCCATTTGTATGTCCTCTTTGGAGAAATGTCTCTTCAAGTCCTCTGCCCATTTTTCAATTGGCTTGTTTGTTTTTTTGTTGTTGAGTTGCATGAGTTCCTTGTATATTCTGGATACTAGCCCCTTATCGGAGGCACTGTTTGCAAAAATCTTCTCCCATTCAGTTGGTGTCCTCTTTATTTTGTCAATGGTTTCTTTTGCTGTGCAGAAGCTTTTAAGTTTCATATAGTCCCATTCGTTTATTTTAGCTTTTACTTCCATTGAGAGTATTACTATTTTAATAGTTTTTTTTTCCATTTTTAAAATGTGTATACCTTTTTTGGCACCCTCTGTATATTATTAGTAGTATTTCACTACTGGTATATATTATATGTACAATACATAACCATAATAATTTCCATTCCTTGAACACTATGTACAGAATGCTTTATAATCATTATACTACTTAACAATCTTATGAGGATAATGGCATTAACATACCCATTTTACAGATGAGGAAACAGCAACTTGGAGAAGTTAAGCATAATGTTTGAAGTAACAAAGTTAGTAAACGGGAAATTAGGACTTCAAACCTATGTGTATATGACTCCAAAGTCCATGTTCTTCATTTCTATACTATTCTGCCTCCTGAAAATCATAGATTAACTGTTTTAAAAGTTCAGTACCATTACTTCGAAATTTATTCTATTTTCACTGATAATCACAGCATTATCTAGAGTCAGTCATGTACTCTCTATGTTCATCATTTTCTCCATTACTGTGTTTCTCCGCAAATAAAACCTAACCAGACAATCAGCTTTAATACGTGTTTTGGAGCCAAAATTAATATAAGACCCGGTCTTATTTTACTATAATATAAGACTCAGTCTCATATAATATTATAATATAATATAATATAATATAATATAATATAATATAATATAATATAATATAATATAATAATACTGGGTCTTATATTAATTTTAGCTCCAAAAGATGCATTAGAACTGATTGTCAGGCTAGGTCTTATTTTTGGGGAAATGGTAGTTGCCCATATATCAATCCTGCAAAATGTATTAATTTGGACCAGCTGAACCAAAGGTCAGATGAGCACAGAACACCTTATTTCAGAGTTGTCAAAGAAACTTCAGCAATAGGTGCTACAGAGGCAAAACCGATTCAGGTACTACCAAAATCACTCTGGATTAATGGAATTTAACTAATGGCTCTTTATCAAAATTGTACGGAGAAAATCACTTTGCAGAAGAAACAGTGAATCAGTGACACTACTAATATATTGAATACTGGACGTAGCTTAAGAACAATATTAATATTTATTGAAATAAAATCGAAGACACTGTAGTGTAGAGATGAAAAACAGTATTCCTTCTCCTTGGAAGCTTACAGCCCAATGGAAAGACAGAGTTGAAAAGAATTACTCTATGTGGTTCAAACTGCAATGGTACTGTGGAAAATGGCACCAGATAGCTGCTTTTGGAGTCAGAGAAGGCATCACAAGATAGAGAGATTTGCAGGATGAATAAAATCTTATAGCATTTACCAGGTCAATATCAACAACATCCAATTCTTATTAAATATTCAAAACTGTATGTTTTTGGAAAACTGTTTGGAAATCCTTAAAAAAAATTAACCATACAATTTCCATATGACCCAGCAATTCTACTTCTGGGCATACATCCAAAAGAAGTAAAAGCAGGATCTCAAACAGATATTTGTACACCCATGTTCATAGCATTATTTTCAGCAGCCAAGTGGTTGAAGCAATACGAATATCCATTGATGAATAAATAAACAAAATGTGGCATTTGCATACAATGGAATATTGTTCAGTCTTAAAAAGGAATAAAATTTTAACACAGGTTATAACATAGGTGAACTTTGAAGACATTATGCTAAGTGAAATAAGCCAGTCACAAAAGGATAAATATTGTATGATTCTAACTTAAACGAAGGATCCTGAGTAGTCAAATTTGTAGAGACAGAAAGTAGAATGGTGGTTGCCGGGAGTTGAGAGGGAGGAATGGAGAGTGTTTAATGAGAATAGTTTCAGTTGGAGAAGACAAAATATTCCTGGAGACAGATGGTGGTGATGGTTGTGCAACAATATGAATACACTTAGTGTCATAGAAGTGTACACTAAAAAATGGTTAAAATGATAAAATTTATATAATGTATAGTTTATCACAATAAAAAAAGTCTGCACTGTTTTTCTAAACTACAGACATTGCATTCATTTTTCATACCTGAATTAACTTCAGTGTAAAAATTGCTCTGTGGATAAAAAAGACTAAAACCTCAATTTGGATTTGATCAATCAGAAAAAGTAAATAATGAACCAACAATTATTTATTGAATACTTTTTGGATTGATAGGCTTCTAATAATTACCTTGCATGCAGAAACATATCTGCTAGGATAAAAAAATGCAATCTGAAAAACGGCCATTTCTTTCCCAAAAGTTAGAAGGTTCCAAGGACAACTGTTTTTCAGTTATTTGAAATAAAGCAAAATCAAACTTCACTTACAAAAGGAAAATAGTATATTTTTCATTGTTTGGCTTAAAAACAAATAACAGAAGTGTCACCTCTAGATTAATTACAAGAGATAAAAATGTATGCTATAAAAAGTAGTATTTTCAAAAAATCTGAGGTGACGAAAAGTAGTATAAAATAACAACAACAAAAACTAACCATGACCAATATATATTTATAAAATATTTATGACAGTGATCAGAGTTCACTGAATTGAAACAAGTTCCACAAGAACAGAACACAAAGGAAGGACAGAAAACAGGTTTCGAAATTCTACAAAAAAGAGAATCTTTGAGTCATTTGTATAATTCAAGGTTGCAATTACTACAAGTTTTATTGACCGCCCATATTTTTCTAATTCCAATAACATAAACAAATTTTTTTTTTCTTTTCCGTTTTTTTTTCTTAATTAAAGTTTATTGGGGTGACAATTGTTAGTAAAGTTACATAGATTTCAGGTGTACAACTCTGTATTACACCAACTATAAATCCCAATGTGTGTTCACCATCCAGAGTCAGTTCTCCTTCCATCACCATATATTTGATCCCCTTTACCCTCATCTACCATCCCCCTCCCTGCTTACCCTCTGGTAACCACTAGACTATTGTCTATGTCTATGAGTTTTTGTTTCTCATTTGTTTGTCTTCTTTATGTTGTTTTGGTTCATATATGACATATCAGTGAAATTATATGGTTTTCTGCTTTTTATGTCTGACTTATTTCGCTTAGCATTACAATCTCAAGATCCGTCCAAGTTGTCACAAATGGTCCTATTTCATCTTTTCTTACTGCTAAATAGTATTCCATTGTGTATATATACCACAACTTCTTTATCCATTCATCTATTGAAGGACATTTTGGTTGTTTCAATGTCTTGGCCACTGTAAATAAAGCTGCAATGAACATTGGAGCACACTTGTCTTTATGTATAAATGTTTTCAGATTTTCGGGTAGATACCCAGGAGAGGGATTGCTGGGTCATATGGTAATTCTATTCTTAATTTTTTTAGGAAACTCCACACTGCCTTCCATAGCAACTGCACCAGTCTGCATTCCCACCAACAGTGTATGAGGGTTCCTTTTTCTCCACAGCCTCTCCAACACTTGTTACTATTTGTCTTGTTGATGATAGCCATTTTAACTGGGGTGAGGTGATATCTCATTGTGGTTTTGATTTGCATTTCTCTGATGATTAGTGATGTTGAACATTTTTTCATATGTCTATTCGCCATTTGTATGCCCTCTTTGGAGAAATGTCTCTTCAGCTCCTCTGCCCATTTTCCAATAGGGTTGTTTGGTTTTTGGTGTTGAGTTGCATGAGTTCCTTGTATACTTTGGGTATTAGCTCCTTATCAGAGGCACTGTTTGCAAAAATCTCCTCCCATTCAGTCAGTTGCCTCTTTATTTTGTTGATGATTTCTTTTGCTGTACAGAAGCTTTTAAGTTTGATACAGTCCCATTCATTTATTTTAGCTTTTACTTCCCTTGCCTTTGGAGTCAAATTCATGAAATGCTCTTCGAACCCAAGGTCCATCAGTTTAGTACCTATGTTTTCTTCTATGCAGTTTATTGTTTCAGGTCGTATGCTTAAGTCTTTGATCCATTTTGAATTAATTTTGGTACATAGCAGTCCAGTTTCATTCTTTTGCACGAGGCATTTTACTTCTGTCAGCTCCATTTATTGAACAGGCTGTCTTTTCTCTACTGTATGTTTCTTGCTTCTTTGTCAAAAATTATCTTTCCATATTTATGTGGTTTTATTTCTGCATTCTCATTTCTATTCCATTGGTCTATGTGTCTGTTTTTTTGCCAATACCGTGCTGTTTTGATTATTGTTGCCCTGTAGTACAAGGTAAAGTCAGGGAGTGTGATACCTCCATTATTGTTCTTTTTTCTGAAGATTGCTTTGGCTATTTGGGGTCTTCTGTGGTTCCAGACAAATCTGATGATTTTTCTGTTCTATTTCTTTAAAAATGCCATTGGGATTTTGATGGGGATTACATTAAATCTGTATATTGCTTTGGGTAATAGGGCCATTTTAACGATGTTGATTCTTCCAATCCATGAGCATGGAATGTCTTTCCATTTCTTTGTGTCTTCTTCAATTTCTTTTAAAAGTGTCTTATAGTTTTCAGTATATAGGTCTTTGACAGTCTTGGTTAGTTTATTCTTACGTACTGTGTTCTTTTTGCTGCAATTGTAAAAGGAATTTTTTTAATTTCTTTTTCTGAAATTTCATTGTTAGCATATAGGAAGGCAATGGACTTTTGCACATTGAATTTGTAGCCGGCATCTTTAGTGTATTCGTTGATTGTTTCTAATAGCTTTTTGGTGGAGTCTTCAGGGTTTTCTATATATAGCATCATATCGTCTGCAAAGAGTGACAATTTAACTTCTTCATTCCCAATTTGGATGCCTTTTATTTCTTTCTCTTGCCAGACTGCTCTGGTGAGGACTTCCAACACTAT
The DNA here is from genome assembly GCF_036562045.2 of Rhinolophus sinicus. Classification (NCBI taxonomy): domain Eukaryota; kingdom Metazoa; phylum Chordata; class Mammalia; order Chiroptera; family Rhinolophidae; genus Rhinolophus; species Rhinolophus sinicus. Next base: position 29,208,950 of record NC_133763.1, on the reverse strand, counting down.
GTTGAAAAGCAGAGGTGATAGGGGAAAGCCTTGTCGTGTTCTGAATGGAGAGCCAAGCGCTTCAGTTTTTCACCATTAATTATGAGATTAGCTGAGGGTGTGTCATATACGGCCTTTATTATGTTAAGGTATTTTCCTTCCTTTTAAGTGTTTTAAAAATAAATGGATGTTGCATCTTGTCAAACGCTTTGTCTGCATCAATTGTTAAAAACATACGATTTTTGTCCTTTATTTTGTTTATGTGATGTATCACATTGATGGATTTGCGTATGTTGAACCATCCTTGTGCCCCTGGGATGAAACCCACTTGGTTGTGATGAACAATCTTTTAATGCATTGTTGCATTCAATTTGCTTGGTTGTTTAGGATTTTGCATCTGTATTCATCAGATATATTGCTCTCTAGTTTTCTTTCCTTGTGTTATCCATACCAGGTTTTGGTATCAGGGTGATGTTGGCCTCATAAAATGAGTTAGGGAGTACTGTCTCTTCTTCAATATTTTTGAAGAGTTTGAGCAGGACTTGTATTAGATCCTCTTTGAAGGTTTGATACATTTCACTAGTGAAGCAATCTGGCCAGGACTTTTGTTTTTGGGAAGGTTTTAGATGACTGATTCAATTTCCTTACTGGTGATCGGTCTATTTAGATTTTCCACTACTTCATGGTTCAGCCTAGGAAGTCTATATGTTTGTAAGAACTTGTCCATTTCTTCTAGATTATTGAACTTGGTGGCATATAGACCTTCATAGTATTCTTGGATGATCCTTTGCATTTCTGTGGCATCCGTTATAAATTCCCCTTTTTCATTTCTGATTTTGTTTATTAGTGTCTTCTCTCGTTTTATCTTAGTGAGGCTAGCCAAGGGTTTGTCAATTTTGTTAATCTTTTCAAAGAACCAGCTCTTTGTCACATTAATTTTGTCTATTGTCTTTTTGTTCTCCATTTCATTTAGTTTTGCTCTGATTTTTATTATTTCCTTTCTCTGCTGACCTTGGGTCTCACTTGTTCTTCTTTCTCTAGTTCTTTAAGGAGTACCATGAGGTTATTCATTTGGGATTTTTCTTGTTTCTTGAGATAATCCTGTAATGATATAAATTTTCCTCTTAAAACTGCTTTCGCTGCATCCCAAAAATTTTGGTCGGATGTATTTTCATTCTCATTTGTATCTTTTGATCTCTCGTCTTATTTCTTCTCTGACTGGTCGTTCTTTAAAAGTGTGTTGTTTAATCTCCACGTATTTGGGGTTTTTCCTGCTTTCTTTTTGCAGTTGATATCCAATTTCAAAGCCTTGTGATCAGAGAATATGCTTGGTATGATTTCAATCTTCTTAAATTTGCTGAGCGTCGTGTTATGTCCCAATATATGGTCTGTCCTTGAGAATGTTCCATGTACACTAGAAAAAAATGTGTAGTCTGACGTTTTAGGATGTAGTATTCTATATATGTCAATTATGTCCATTTCATCTATTGTGTCATTTAGGGCTGCTATTTCATTATTTATTTTCTGTTTGGATGATCTATCCATAGCTGTCAATGATGTATTTGGGTCCTTTACTATAATTGTGTTTTGATCAATTCCTCCCTTCAGTTCTGTTAGTAGTTGCTTGGTGTATTTCGGTGCTCCCTGATTGGGGGCGTAAATATTGATGACTGTTATGTCTTCTTGTTGTATAGTCTCTTTTACCATTATGAAATTTCCATCTTTGTCTCTTGTTACCTTTTAACCCTGAAGTCTATTTCATCTGATACCAATATGGCTACCCCTGATTTTCATGGATACCAATTGCTTGGAGTGTCAATTTCCACCCTTTCACATTGAGTCTATGCTTGTCCTTGTAGCTGAGATGTGTCTCTTGGAGACAGCATGTGGTTGGGTTTAGTTTCTGGATCCAATCTGCTATTCTGTGCCTTTTATTGGTGAGTTCAGTCCATTTACATTTAGGGTGCTTATTGATATGTGAGGATTTCCTATCATTCTATCTTTAGTTTTCTGATAAGGCTGTTTCTCCATTGTTTCTTTGCCTTTTTGTTGTTGTCTATTATTTCTGTGTGGCGGTATTCTATGATGTTTCCCTCTGTTTCTTCTTTTATTACAGTATATCTTTTAGTTCTGGATTTTTTTTGAGTGGTTACCATTAAGTTTATGTAAAAGAAAGTTTGATATTTAGAGCATTCCATTTTCTTCAGCATGCATACTTTCTCCATTCCCATATTCCGGTTCAGGCCTTTACTGTCCCCCTTTTTATGTTTTGGGTGCCACAAATTGTCCCTACTGATGGTGGTCGAATAGCTTCCTTTAGTATTTCTTGTAGTGCAGGTCGTGTATTAGAAAATTCCCCCAAAAAAATTCCCTCAGCTTCTGTATGTCTGGAAAGGTCTTTATTCCTCCTTCATATCTAAAGGATGTCTTTGCTGGGTATATTATTCTTGGCTCATAATTTCTCTCTTTCAATAGTTTGAATATTTGGTTCCTCTCCATCCTAGCTTGTAGAGTTTCTGTTGAAAACGCTGATGATTATCTAATGGTCTTTCCTTTGTAGGTTACCATCTTCTTTTCCCTGGCCACCTTGAGGATTCTTTCTTTGTTGTTGATTTTTGACAGTTTCAATACAATGTGCCTTGGAGAAGGCCTGTTGGGATTGAGGTAATTAGGTGTTCTATTTGCTTCTTGGATTCGAGGATCCAGTTCTTTCCACAAGTTTGGGAAGTTGTCATCGACTATTTGTTTGAATATACTTTCTGTTCCCTTCTCTCTTTCTTCTCCTTCTGGTATACCCATTATTCTTATATTGCTCTTTCTGATGGAGTCAGAAAGTTCTTGTAGAGTTCTTTCATTTCTTTGAAGTCTCATGTCTCTTTCTTCTTCCATCTTTGTCATTTCCAGGTTTGTGTCTTTGATGTCACTGATTCTTTCCTCCATCTGGTCAACTCTACTACCAATGCTGCCTAGTTCATTCTTAATTTCTTCTATTGAGTTCTTCATCTCCAGAAATTCTATTTGGTTCTTTTTAAAATTCCAATCTCTTAGGTAAAATGTTCATGTGTTCTTTGATTGTGTTTCTGAGTTCATTAAACTGCCTTTCTGAGCACTTCTTATGCCTGGTTTTCTCTAAAGCTGAGATGGCAGCCGAATGTAGCGACCTGAACAACACAAGCAGTGGGGAAAGCGAGGGAGGCGGCAAGGGCTAAAGTCTATTATAGAAATAAAGAGACCAGAGACTCAGAATGCAGAGAAACCACAGAGGACCAAGGGACTCACAGCCTCAAGAGACTGGAGCCCCGAATCGGGTCGTTGTGGGTATTTATTGCTTTTTTACAATAGGCATCACATGATTCTGGGCAGGGTCTGTAAAACTCTTACACCACTAATACAATTTGCATATTCCCAATACCCAATCATATTGTCCCAAAGCAACCTGTGCATGCTGTCCCCGCATGACCAAGGTGCGGTGTGTACAACCCCTGGGGGAGCAGGTCTCTCAAGGCAATTATCCCATGAGCTAAGCGGGAGCGAGGTAGTTTCGCTCAATTAACGTTCCTTAGCACAATAGGGTGCTGGGCATTTGCAGCATGCGTCAGCAGCTTCCAGAAAACATTGGAAGAGGGGCATCCCTCCTAGTTTCAGAGGCTAACTCATAGGGGTCTTCGGGGTCCCGTCTGGCTTAAGTCGTCCCTCCCTTGAGGAAACCTACTCGTCTTTGACTGCAGACCCAGCATACTGGGACCAAGAGAGGAAACCTATAAACTCAACCCCTAAGAGGGACAACCCCGCAACCCTCTATCCCTAAGGAAATGATGGTAGGGACAAATGGTTAGGATGCTGTGTGACAACAGCAGCCCAGCTCCAGAGTGTCATCTCTGAAGACTGTAGGGTTGCTATTAATCAAGTGGCATCTTTTCAGCTTCACGTCAGTGATGCTTACTTATCTATGGCCTGTTATTACAATGTAGACACGGGCGCACCTTTTCTTGCTGCATTCTTCGAAGACCAAGCCAAAGTGAAGAGGGAACACGCAAAGCAGTTCTTAAGATTCCTAAGAAGACATGAGGGTAAAATCTGCCTTCCAGTCATTCAGAGGCCGGATCTAGATAACTGGGGAACTGACGTACAAGCCCTAATGTCTGCTCTGGAGTTGGAGAACAAGTTAACCAAGCTCCTGCAAGACCTGAAGACCTTGGCTTCTGCAAACAGTGAAACTGATCACTTACGTTTCATGGGAAAGTACCTAGATAAACAGAAGAGGAACATAGGCTATCTGGAACACCAGCTTTTATATCATAGGAAAGTAGAAAAGCAAGAGCAGGAGGAAGACACATTTAAAAAGCCTGCTGAAGTGTCAGGTAAACAGACTTAACATCTGAAGGCAACACAGCAAGTCTTCCCATTGTTGTATGTCCCAAAGTCAGTTACTTAAAAATTTGATCTTCTCCATTTGACAGAAGATTGCTTTGCTTCTTATCTAGTGTCCTAATTCTCATTGTTCATATAAATAAATCTTTGTTTGCATTAAATGGGAGCTGGAGCATTAAGGGTTAAGAAAATGTAACTTCAAGCAGAGTTTGGGAGGATCGCTAAGGAGATCTCCGATAAGATAAGAACAGACGCCAGCTGTACTGGGGATGAGGAATTACCAAAGAGATAAAGACAGTCAGGGCAAAACTTTGTAAAAACATAATAAATCTGTACTCCCTGCCTCAGCTGCTCTATGTAACCTTCTTGTTTCTGTGTGTATAAAAGAAAGCTGGAAAATAAAGCAGGCGCTGCAGTCTAATTAGAACTGCTCACCCTCCCGATCCCATCTTTGTCTCTTGTCTATTTTTTTCTCAATCCTCACTCCCCACTTCAGGAACCGTTCGTCTCGTCGGCAGGCTCCGACAATTAAAAAATTAAAAATAAATAAAAATAAAAATAAATAAAAAAATAAACTGCCTTTCTGTGTTTTCCTGCATCTCGTTGAGTTTTTCAGAAGTGCAATCTCTAATTCTCTGTCATTTAAGTCACATATTTCCATATCTTTAAGTTCATTTTCTGGAGACTTTTCACTTTCTTTCTGAGCTGTCTTGTTGCCTTGGTTATTCATGGCAATTAATGACTTATTGTTTCTCTTCCTGGATATCTACAGGTGTGGGTTCTGCAACAGGTTGATAGGAAGAGGTCTTTCTTTTGTTATCCAGTACATATTGGTAGAATGTTTTATTTTCTCTCTGACCGCAATCTTTTTTTCTCTCTCACACTGTAGTGTTATGTTTTCTCTGCACTATTCCAGCTTCTCACACCGTGGGGTATTCCCTGGAAGATGGGTTTCTCCTCTGTTAACAGTTTGCCTGGGTCATAGGATGCCATGTCCTTGTGGGGATGCGGAGAGCTTTTGAAGTTGGAAAGCTCTTCCTGCACTAGATTCACAGCCCGTGTGTGTCAGCAGTTCTGTTTACTCCTGCAGGGATCCACCAGATAGGTGGGGACAGGGGCAGGGTGAGTTGTGACAGGTGGCCCAGAGCAATGGCATTGACCACCACCATAGCCAGTCCTTCTTGCACAGTTCTTTCCCATTTGCCAGTACTAGTTGCCGGGTTGCGAATCTGTTGTCTGTGGACCACAGTTCTCAGAACTGCAGATATTCTGTTCTTTTGATCTGACACTGCTACTGTTCCACACTAGCAGGTGGGGGTGGGGCGAGCTCTGGGAGGGTAGGGAAGGGACAGCTAGTATCAGTGCCTAAGGCTTCCATTCCCTGCAGTAGTGAGGGCTTAAACCACCGTTTTCAGCCTTCTTCCATCAGTCTTTGTTCTGAGGTCTCTGCCGTGAGCATTGGGTTCAGTCATGTTATGTGCTGTCCCCTCAGCCCTGTGGGCCATCAATGGAGCCCTAGCAGTCCGAGCTCTTCCCTCTCCTGCAGCTGCAGTAGTTCCAGGATGCAGTGAGCTCAGAGTACTGAGCTAGGTCTGCGTCCTGCGCCCACGCGGCCCCGTCTCCACTTCTCCCTTCCCTCTTCCCCTTCTCATGCAATTTGCCCACCTTTAGATGAATTCAGTTGTAAGCCTCTTTGTCTTGCCTGTCTGGGAGTCCAGGGAGTCCTTTGTGGAGTTATAGTTGTTCAATTTGTTGTAAATTCCAGGGGAGATTTCTAGAGGCTCATCTCACTCCACCATTTTGATAACCTCACTGCAAAATTATTTTTCAATGTCATAAAAGTTGACTTTACTTACTCCTGGTGGAAATATCTGAATAATATTTCCAGCTATATCTAGGATTCTTAGATTTATAAGATCACAAAATCCCTGTGTGAGAAAACAAAAGAAAGAGAGAGATTTTTAAAAACCTAATACGTAATACGTAGAATCATAAATACTTCTTCTAAGTTTAGCTTGATGGTGTTGACCATCTTTCCTAATTGCCTGATACATTCATCAGTACATCCTCTCCAAGGATGTACCAGATTCTTTGAGTTCTCCATTTCCTCTGACCACTCCAGGGCAACATAACATGGTGGCGAATAGTTAGACCATTTGCAGGTTCAAATCTCACCTCTGACACTTACTATGTAACTACGGGTAAATTTCTTAACCTTTTGGTTCTTCAATTTCTCCATTTGTAAATTTCTCCATTTGTATTGCTAATGGAAGCCCCTACACTTCAATGTGATTGTTGAATGGATTAAATAAGTTACTAAGTGCTTACTAAAGGGCCTAATACATAATGAGTACTCAGTAGACATTACTATCATTAAAATAGAATCTTTTAAAACAGAAAACAGATGTAATCTTAGAAAGTTGTCTCTATCGACAGTTTCACTGTCATTTATTTATCATCTCCCTTTGGCTTAGCACTGTGTTAACAGTACCCTTTCCTTAAAAGAAATATCCTAGTATCTCTATTTACATGCCAATGTGACTGGATGGACATACACATTCATATACATGTGCAGACATACACACAATTTATAATGTACTAGAAAATGATTTATAATTTGTTCATTATCAAAACAAATGAGTATTTCCTATAATGCCTTATCTTTTATAATGCAGAACAAAAATAACAGTGATCAACTGAATCATATTAAATGTACAAGAACATAATGATCATAGGCATTCTTTACATGATAATTCAGGATAGAATTTAATAGCTTTTAAATTTTTTTACATCTAAACTCCTTGGGTTTTATAAAATTATGATCTGCAATAGACATTTAAGTTAGACAGAAATAGATTTGAGCACCTTCTCTGACCTTTGCAAATTGTGTTCAAGTCATATAATCTTTCTGTTCCTTATTCTAAAATGGGTATAATAATAGCTACATCATAGATTTGTTATGAACACTATATAATATAATGCTTCATGATGATGATCATATTGCTTCTGTTAAAGCTTTTCCCACAAATAAAGGAGTTATACTTTTAATAGATTTATTGTGTAATTTAAAAATATTTTCTTACTTGTTCATAGACAGTAGGATTCTTAAAGACCTGAACAACAAAATTTTGCAATATACTTATTTACAGCCTACACCTTGGTATATTTTCCCACATCACATTACAGTATGCACAGAATTTTTAAAGGGAATATCCCCTTAAGAGAAAAATTAAACAGCAGGAATTGATCTGCTTTTTTATCTCTCAATTTACTGTATGACATGCATTCCCTCCAATCAAATTAATTCTAATTTGCATAAGGAAAGAATGTAAACCCATTGACAGGTTCCTGGCAAGAAAGAGTACTCACAAACTGAGAAATTTGAGGAGAATTTAATAAAGTCAGTATTTATAAAAGTTGGACAGGGTTTAGGGAAACCTAAACCATGAAAGATAGTTCCCTAAACCCACAAAGTTCCCAAAACCTAGCAACAGCAGGAAGTTCTTTACCACCATAAGCCTGAAAAGCCAAGGGGAGGTTGTAATGGTCCATATGAGGACCACCTGACATTCTCTATGGCCTTCCAGAAAGGCATGCGGGAAACTCATAGCACCCCACCAGGAAGAGCATTGGGGGGAATACCATCTGATATTCATTCTCCTCCTGTCCTTTCACCTCCTGCTAGTGCCTCTCATTGGCCATATCCAAGAGGAAGCCGGAAGACAAAGGAGCTCACTGATACCGATACAGGTGAGTCTCCCAGGTGCAGAATAGGTTGGAAAAGGATGGGTAGTAGATATGAAGGAAAAAATGGAAGATATCTAGCACATATACCAAAACTAAAATGTACTATATTTTGTGCTGTATATAGGGTTGCCAGATAACATATAGGAAGCTCACTTAAATTTAAATTTCAAACAATGAATTTGTTTTAGTATAAGTATGTCCCATATGTCATACATATACTAAAAAAATATTCATTGCTTCCCTGAAATTCAAACTTAAGTGAGCATCCTGTATTGTTATTTACCAAATCTGGCAACCCTAGTTATGTGAAATAATCCAAGTTATAACCCTTCTTTGTCATGGGAAATTGGGAACTCACTACATCTAATCAGAGAGAAAGCAAATAATGGTTTGCACTCAGACGCTCAAATTTATTTGATAACCCCTCCCAATCGTGTTGTAATAAGTTCTTCTCCAACAACAACAAAAATTGTTTCCAGGTTTTTCTTACCTCTGGCAAAACGTCAATGTTGTTCCTAACCAGAAGAAGCTTCTGGAGCATCTTCAAGAACTTAATCTCTTCAGGTATGCAAATGAGCTGATTATAGTTAAGCTGAAGTTCAGAAAGATTCTCAAGGAAACAAAGTTCTCTAGGAATGCTGGCTAGCTGGTTATGATTTATACTCAAATATGTGAGGCTTTTTAGTCTAAAAAATAAACAAAATATACTAATGAAACTCACAAGAATAAGAAAGTCCATTGTACAGACACAGCTTATCAGAAGCCATGTGTCAATTCACTTCTTTGTAGCTCATCTGAGCCTTATTTCAGATAAGTGTTCACAACTACTTTGAATCATTTGAGCATAAAAAAATATTTGCTGTAATTTAACTTTTGAAGATATTTTATAATCAGATGGCTTACGTTAAAAGTATTTTCTGTATTCAAAACTAAGATTTAAAAGAAAGAAAAGCCTATTTCATTCTTTGTATGTAAGAAGTCGGACAATTCAATTCATGAACTCATCCTAGAAAACGTGCTACATATCTCACTGCTGAATAGCACTACTGTCACCTTCAAAGTACTTCCCTTGGGAAGCTATACACCTATGCCAGTACCTAGTCCATGCGTCAAAGCAATTTTGGAACTCTTTTCCTGGAATGGCCTTCACAGATGTTGTCATGTTATGCTTGATGTCCTGAATGTCATCAAAATGTCTTCCTTTCAATATTTTCTTTATCTTCAGGTAAAGAAAGAAGTCATTGGGGCCAGTCAGGTGAGTAGGGAGAGTGTTCCAATACTTATTTGTTTACTGGCTAAAAACTCCCTCACAGACAGTGCCATGTGAGCTGGTGCATTCTCATGATGCAAGAGCCATGAATTGTTGGTGAAAAGTTCAGGTTATCTAACCTTTTCATGCTGCCTTTTCAGCACTTCCAAATAGTAAATTTGGTTAACTGTTTGTCCAGTTGGTATAAATTCATAATGAATAATCCCTCTGATATCAAAAAAAGGTTAGCAACATCATTGCAACAAGTTCACAAACTTAATTGTCAGACATCGTATGCATTCACTATACTGAAGAGGAAGCCAGAGAACTAAGGACATATACATGCATATATATGTGTGTGTGTGTGTGTGTGTGTGTGTATGTATATATATATGTATATATACATATATATACGTATGTATATGTATATATATACACACACACATAAATATGCATATATGTGCATATAATATTGCATAAAATTTTCATACTGATCTCAAGGTTGAATGTGTTCAGATGAAAGTAATAACAGAATGGGGTGACATTTTTAGACAGTTACGAATGGGGGACTGGAGGTTAGGGGAGTAGTCAGTGCTAGCAAAAGGGAGTTAGAGGAAGACTATAAACATGATAGTGGAAGCCATGTGACTAGATAAGACTGACAGGAAGAAGAACAGGAACAAAAAGGCTAGGAGAAGAGAAAGAAGCCAATGGAATGATTCTTGAGAAATGTGAACATCTGATAACTTAAAAACAAAAAAAGGCATAAGAGAAGGCATGGGTAGAGAAATGCATATATACATATAAAGGAAAGAGCTTTTGACTCAGTCACTGGGCACCCCTTTTCTGGACTCCCTCCCGCTTGGGAGCTCTGACTCTTTTTAAAACTCTTGCCTCTGCTGGGTCCATGTTTCCCTTCTTTGGTCTCACAAGACACGATCCTGGCCCACACCCAGAAACTGCCGGCAGATTCAACATCATTTACTTCAATGATAGTGGAAGGGATTTGGAGGAAGACTACAAACATGATAGTGGAAGCCATGTGACTAGATAAGACTGACAGGAAGAAGAAGAACAAGAACAAAAAGGCTAGGAGAAGAAAAGGAAGCCAATGGAATGATTCTTGAGAAATGTGAACATCTGATAAGTAAAAAAAAAAAAAAAAAAAAAAAAAAAAACTGGCACAAGAGAAGGCATGAGTAGAGAAATACAAGATGATAATTTCTAAAAATTTCTAAAGGTAATAAAAGAGTATTTCAAAATTAAAGAGGTAGTCAAGGACATCAGTAGCATGAAGGAATGAGAAGATATCCAAGTCTCTCCCCTTGAAATTACAAGTTGGACAGCTATAATTCAACAACAGATTTCCTGCTCAACACAAACACATTTGAGACATCACGCGAGACATCTGAAGGTAAGAGTATCTGAGTAAACAATAGAGACTGGATGGGGAGGGAAAAGGACACAGACAGAAGCCACACGCAACCCAGCACTCACCAAAGCCCCAGTGGACATGATAGTAGTGAAGGGCTAGGGTGCAGCCCTCACTGGGTAGACCAGACCATAGAGACAGAAACAGCAATCAGGTCTGGGTGGCTGGCAAACACTGACGTTGGACCTAGAGTCAGGGGCAGGGAAACAATGCAAAAAATCACAATGCTCCAAAGCCCACCAGCATCAAACAAAGGATTCTACAAACAGGGAATCTGCCCATCCCATCCTGCTGTGGCCCACCTTGCAGCAAGATCCTCTCTTGGCAGACTGAAAATGGGTGGGGGAAAAAAGAAACTTTCCAACCTAAGTAGTCTGAACTCATTGCAGCTAAACCCACGAGGAAGAACAGTACTTCACACACTCAAACTTGCTACCCACCCCCAACCTTGGCCCACCCATCCTCCATCTATTGCAGCTGCAGCATAGTGGAAGCAGCTGGATCAACTTGGAGCAGCCCTGCAGCCACTTCTAGCTACAAGTGGGCAGCACCAGGAGTACACGGGTGATTCATAGCCCGTCAAGTCCACAGGAGTGGTGCCCTGAAACAGGAATTCAGTCATGGAGGGAACACCACATACTTTCCACAGCCCAGGAGACACAGCACAGGCCACACCACCCCATAGAGATTCCAAAGCCCCAACATTATAAGAGAAAATGAAAACTTGCACTTTAGTGCCACCTACTGGAAAACCCAAGAAAGACTTCTACTTATAAACAAATTCTGTACAAAAGCAGCTTTCATTTCCACAAATGCACAGGCATAGAAATAATCCATCAAGCAGAATAAATAACCAAGATAACAAGGGAATTCAGAAAGAAAAAGAGATGTCTCCAGAAAATAACTTAAAGACATGCTAATGTGTGGTTTAAATGACAGACAATTCAGGATTGCAGTTCTGAAGAAACTCAACGAGATACAAGAAAACTCAGATGGGCAATTCAACAGACTCAGAAATAAAATCAATGGAGTAGTTTACCAAAGAGGTTGAAGCTATAAAAAAAGAACCAAACAGAAATTCTGGAGCTGAAGAACTCAATAAAAGATATGAAGAATGAACTAGCAAGTTTAGGAAATAGAACAGACCAGATGGAGGAAGAATTAGTAATATTGAAGACAGAAATCTAAAAACAACTCAAATATGAGAGAAATATGAGAGTAAAATAAATGAAAAACTCTACGAGAATCATCTGACTCCATCAGAAAGAGCAATATAAGAATAATGGCTACACCAGAAGGAGAAGAGAGGGAGAAGGGAACAAAGACGTTATTCAAACAATCAACAAGAACTTCCCAAATCTATGAAAAGAACTGGATACTCGAATCCAAGAAGCTAACAGAATCCCTAATTATCTCAGTCCAAAAAGGCTTTCTCCAAACCACATTATATTAATACTATCAAAAATTAATGACAAAGAAACATTTCCAAAGGCAGCCAGGGAAAAGATGATAGTAACCTACAAATAAAATCCCATTAGATTATCATCAGATTACACAGGAGAAACTGTACAAGCTAGGAGAGAGTGGAATCAAATAAATTATTGAAAGAGAAATCACCAGCCAAGAAGAACTTATTGAGTAAAGTTATCCTTTAGATATGAAGAAGAAATAAGACTTTTCCATAGATACAAAAGCTGATGGAATTTACCATCACAATGCCTGCATTATAGGAAAGTTTGAGGGGTGTTCTTCTACCTAAAACAAAAAGATAAAGGGATACAAATTAAGAGTAAGATGACTAACAGACAGACAAGCTGGAAATTGCAAGCCTTGGCCACAATAGGGTATTAAACACTTAAATATAACATGAAAGTTAAAGGAGGTAAACACATTGTTTAAAAGAGAAGACAACAGCTACTGCAAGTTGGAGATGATCTCACAGAATAAGAAGAGATAATTACTGAGAACAAAACATAAAAGGGGAGAGGTAGAGGACTTCAGTTGCACAGGAAAATGGAGATAAGATGCAATTAGAAGAAAAAAGGATTGCTGTAAATATGAAACTTTCTTTTACATAAGCTTAATGATAACCACAAATATATATATATATATATATATATAAAGATATATATAAAGATATTATATATATATATATATTTAGAACTAAGATACATAACATTGAAAAAGAGGAAACACAGGAAATAATCAAAGAATAACACCAAACTCAAATTACAAAAGAAACACGCGGGAAAAGAAGCAATGGAAACAGAACTACCAGAAAACAAAAGAGAAAAAGGCTACAGGAAATCCTCACATATCAATAATCACACTAAATGCAAATGGACTGAACTCATCAATAAAAAGGCACAGAGTAGCAGGTTGGATTAAAAAACAAAACTCAACCGTATGCTGCCTTCAGGAGACACATCTCAGCTGCAAGGACAAACAGAGGCTCAAAGTGAAGGCGTGGGAAATGATACTCCAAGCAAATTACATCCAGAGAAAATCAGATAGAGCTGTACTTATATCGGACAAAATAGATTTCAATATAAAAAAAGTAACAAAGCACAAAGATGGACATTTACAATGATAAAGGGACAATACATCAAAAACATGTAACAGTTACTAATGTATTATATGTCCCCAACCTCAGAGCATGAAAATACATATAAAGAAACTACGAACAGAACTGAAGGTAAAAACAAACAAACAAAAAAACAATTATAATAGCAAACCTAAATAACTCATTGAGAGCTCTGGATTGATCATCCTAACAGAAAATCAATAAGGAAATGAAGGCCTTAAGTGACACATTAGACCAACTGAACATAATTAACATTTACAGAACGATTCATCCCAGAACACCAGATTATACATTCTTCTCTAGTGCACATGAAACATTCTCAAAAATAAACCCTGTGTTTGGATACAAAACAAGCCTCAACAAATTTAAGAAAATTTAAATCATACCAAGCATATTCTCTGACCATAAGGCTTTGAAATTGGAGATGAACTGCAAAACCAAGCAGAACAATCCCAAATTTTTGGAAATTAAACAACATTCTACTAAAGAAATGACTGGGTCAATGAAGAAATAAAAGGAGAGATCAAAAACTACATAGAGACAAGAGAGAATGAAAACACGACATATCAAAATTTTGGGAATGCAGCAAAAGTGGTAATAAGAGGGAAGTTTATATAATTACAGGCCTACCTCAAAAAAAAAAAAACACAAAAAAAAACAAGAATAATCTCAAATAAATGACCTAACGTTTCACTTCAAAGAACTAGAAAAAAAGGAGTAAATGTAGCCCAAAATGAGAAGAAATATTAAAAATTAGTAAAAGTTAAACAAAAAACAAAACGGCAATAGGTAAAATTAACACGTTGCGTACGGATCACGAGAATCTTCGTTTTTTCCGTGTCCCACTGCACAAAGGAAGCTGCGTTCTGCAGTATCACACCAGGAGGGATTACTAACATCATAGGTGAGTAAATCCTAAAAAAATTCCATAGAAAAATAATAAATGACTTAGAAGCATTTACGCTTTAAAGAGAAGAGTGCATTTTAAAGTAGTTTCTTTTAAAAACCTGTCGGAACAGAGGGGTATGAGAGATTTAAACCCCGCCGTATGCAGCGTGTTAATGTGATAAAAGGCTGGTTCTTTTAAAAGATGTAAAAAATTGACATACCTCTGACTAGACTCAACAAGGATAAAAAAGAAAAGAGATTACATCATACAAAGGTCGGCATGAGGTGAGCCTCTTGAAATCTCTGAAATTTACAACAAACTGAACAGCTACAATTCCACAAAGGACTCCCTGCTAAGCAGATGGGCAAGACTAAAAGATGCACAATTGAAATCATCTAAAGGTGGGCAAATTGGGCAAGCAGGAGAAGCATGAAGGGGGAAGTGCAGAGACGTGGGCAGCACATGGACTCAGAACACAGACCGAGCTCAGAGATCCAAGATCCCTATATTTCAGACTTACAGCAGTCTTGGGAGAAGGAAGAATTAAAGCTGCTAGCACACCCCTTATGGCCCACAATCCAGCCGGAGGGATGACCATGTGACATGGCTAAACCCAACGCTCATGGCAGAGACCTCAAAAAAATAATGATGGAAGAAGGGTGAAAACACCAGTTAAAGCCCTCACTGTCAAGCAGAGGACAGAAGGCATAGGTACTGAGCATAGCTGACCACTCCCTACCCTCCCAGAGCTCACCCCACCCCCAAGTGCCCAGTGCTGGAGCGGAATGGTAGCAGTGTCAGATCAAAAGAACAGAATATTTGCAACTATGAGAACTGTGGCCTGCAGCCACAGACCCCCAGCCCAACTAGTTCTGGTGAATGGGAGGGTGCCTTGGGTACAGGACTGGCTGTTCTGGTGGTCGCTGCCACTGCTCGGAGCCACCTCTCACAACCCAACCCACCACTGCCTCTATCTATCTGGGGAGATCCCTGCAGGGGTAAACAGCAGCTGAAACAAACAGGCCCTGACACTGGTGCGGGAAGAGTTTTGGAACATCAGAAGCTCTCCACATCCCGCTATGGAGGTGGTGCCCTAACCCAGGCAACCTACTCTCTGCATCCCCACATGGACACGGCGCCCTATGTCCCAGGCGGACTTTTCACACAGGAGAAGCCCGCCTTCCAGGAAATCCCCCCATTGTGTGAGAAGCCAGAATAGTGCAGACAAAACATAATGTCACAGTGTGAGAGGGAATAATAGGCTGCAGTCGGAGAGAAAATAAAACATTCTACCAACATGTACTGGATAACAAAAGAAAGACCTCTTCCTATCACCTGTTGAAGAACCCACACCTGTAGATATCCAGGAAGAGAAATAATAAAACATTAATTGTCATGAATAATAATTCAACAAGACAGCTCAGAAAGAAAGGGAAAAGTTTCCAGAAAATGAACTTAAAGATATGGAAATATGTGCCTTAAATGACAGAGAATTAGAGATTGCACTTCTGAAAAAATCAACAAGATGCAAGAAAACACAGACAGGCAGTTTAATGAACTCAGAAACACAATCAAAGAAAAAATGTATATTTTACTTAAGAGATTGATATTTTAAAAAAGAACCAAATAGAATTTCTGAGATTAAGAACTCAATAGAAGAAATGAAGAATGAAATAGCCAGCTTTGGTAGTATAGTTGACCAGATGGAGGAAAAAATCAGTGACATTGAAGTCAAAAATCTGGAAATGAACAGCCGGAAGAAGACAGAGACTTGAGACTTAAAAGAAATGAAAGAACTCCACAAGAACTTCCTGACTCCATCAGGAAGACCAATATAAGATCAATGGTATACCAGAAAGAGAAGAAAGAGAGAAGGGAACAGAGAGTATATTCAAACAAATAGTATATGAGAACATCCCAAACTTATGGAAAGAACTGGATCCTCGAATCCAAGAAGCAAATAGAACACCTAATTACCTCAACCCCAACAGGCCTTCCTTCTCCAAGACGCATTGTATTGAAGCTGTCAAAAATCAACGACAAAGAAAGAATCCTCAAGACAGCCAGGGAAAAGAAGACAGTACCTACAAAGGAAAGCCCATTAGAATATTATCAGATTTTTCAGCAGATATTCAAACTATTGAAAGAAAGAAATTATGAGCCAAGAATAATATACCCAGCAAAGATATCCTTTAGATATGAAGGAGGAATAAAGACCTTTCCAGACATACATGAGCTGAGGCTATTTTCTAATACACAACCTGCACTACAAGAAACAGTACAGGAAGCTATTCGACCACCATCAACAGGGACAATTTGTGGCAACCAAAACATAAAAAGGGGGAGAGGAAAGGCCTGACCCGGAATATGGGAATGGAGAAAGTAAGCATGCTGAAGAAATTGGAATACTATAACTCTCAAACTTTCTTTTACATAAACTTAATGGTAACCACTCAAAAAGAAAATCCAGAACTGAAATATATATTGTAATAAAAGAAACAGAGGGAAAAATCATAGAATACCACCACACATAAAAAATAGACAACAAAAAAGCGAAGAAATGATGGAGATACAGTCTTACCAGAAAACTAAAGATAGAACGATAGGAAATCCTCACATATCAATAGGTACCCTAAATGTAAATGGACTGAACTCACCAATAAAAAGCCACAGAGTAGCAGATTGGATCAAAAAACTAAACCTAACCACATGCTGTCTCCAAGAGACACATCTCAGCTACAAGGACAAGCATAGACTCAAAGTGAAAGGGTAGAAATTGACACTCCAAACAAATGGTATCCAGAGAAAATCAGGTATAGCCATACTGGTATCAGATGAAACAGACTTCACGAAAAAAAAGGCAACAAAAGACAAAGATGGACATTTCATAATGGTACAGGGGACTATTGAACAAGAAGACATAACAGTCATCAAAATTTATGTCCCCAATCAGGGAGCACCAAATTATACCAAGCAACTACTAACAAAACTAAAGGGAGAAATTGACCAAAACACAATTTTACTAGGGGACCAAAATACATCATTGACAGCTATGGATAGATCATCCAAACAGAAAACACACAAAGAAATAGCAGTCCAAATGACATATTAGACGAAATGGAAATAACTGATATTTATAGAGCACTTCATCCTAAAACATCAGACTATACATTTTCTTCTAGTGTACAAGGAACATTCTCAAGGATAGACTATATATTGGGACATAAAACTAGCCTCAGCAAATTTAAGAAGATTGAAATCATACCAAGCATATTCTCTGATCACAAGGATTTGAAATTGGACATCTACTGCAAAAAGAAAACAGGAAAACCCACAAATACGTGGAGATTAAACAACATACTTTTAAGAATGACCAGGTCAAAGAAGAAATTAGAAGAGAGATCAAAAGATACATAGAAACAAATGACAATGAAAATACATCCTACCAAAATTTTGGGGATGCAGTGAAAGCAGTTTTAAGAGGGAAATTTGTATCATTACAGGCCTATCTCAAGAAACATGAAAAATCCCAAGTAAATAACCTCATGTTATACCTTAAAGAACTAGGAAAAGAAGAACAAGTGAAACCCAAGGTCAGCAGAAGAAAGGAAATAATAAAAATCAGAGCAGAACTAAATGAAATAGAGAACAAAAAGACAATAGGAAAAATTAATGTGCCAAAGAGCTGGTTCTTTGAAAACATTAACAAAATTGACAAACCCTTGGCTAGACTCTCTAAGATAAAAAGAGAGAAGACACTAATAAACAAAATCAGAAATGAAAAAGGGGAATTTATAACGCATGCCACAGAAATACAAAGGATCATCCCAGAATACTATGAAGGACTGTATGCCACCAAGTTCAATAATCTAGAAGAAATGGACAAGTTCTTACAAACATATATTCTTCCTAGGCTGAACCATGAAGTATTGGAAAATCTAAATAAACCAATCACCAGTAAGGAAATTGAATCAGTCATCAGGAACCTTCCTAAAAGCAAGAGTCCAGGACCAGATGGCTTCACTAGTGAATTCTGTCAAACCTTCAAAGAGGATCTAATACCAGTCCTACTCAAACTCTTCCAAAAAATTGAAGAAGACACAGTACTCCCTAACTCATTTTATGAGGTCAACATTACAATGATGCGAAAACCTGGTAAGGATAACAAAAAAAACAAACAAACAAACAAAAAACTACAGACCAATATCTCTGATGAGCACAGATGCAAAAATCTTAAAGAAATTCTAGCAAATTGAATGCAATACTACATTAAGAAGATTATTCATGATCAGCAAGTGGGGTTTATCCCAGGGCCACAAGGAAAATACCTTAACATAATAAAGGCCATATATGCAAACCCTCACTTAATCTCATAATTAACGGTGAAAAACTGCAGCCCTTTGCTCTACGTTCAGGAACACAACAGGGCTCTCCCCTACCACCTCTGCTTTCCGACGTAGTGTAGGAAGTCCTCGCCAGAGCAATCAGGCAAGAGAAGAAATAAAAGGCATCCAAATAGGGAATGAAGAAGTTAAATTGTCACTCTTTGCAGATGACATGATGCTATATATGGAAAACCCAAAAGACTCCACCAAAAAGCTATCAGAAACAATCAATGAATACAGTAATGTTGCCGGCTACAAAATCAATATACCAAAGTCCATTGCTTTCCTATATGCTAACAATAATATCTCAAAAAAAGAAATGAAAAACAATTCCTTTTGCAATTTCAGCAAAAAGAATACAATACATAAGAATAAACTTAACCAAGGATGTGAAAGACCTATATGCTGAAAACTATATGACATTTTTAAAAGATATTGAAGAAGACACAAAGAAATGGAAAGACATTCCGTGCTCATGGACTGGAAGAAACAACATAGTTAAAATGGCCATATTACCCAAAGCAATATGCAGATTTAATACAATCCTCTTCAAAATCCCAATGGCATTTTTTAAAGAAATACAGCAAAAAATCATCAGATTTGTTTGGAACCACAAAAGACCCTGAAAAGCCAACGCATCTTAATAATAAAGAACAATGCTGGAGGTATCACACTCCCTGACTTTAACTTGTACTACTGGGCAACAATAATCAAAACAGCATGGTATTGGCAGAAAAACAGACACATAGACCAATGGAATAGAATGAGAACCCAGAAATAAACCCACATAAATATGGACAGATAATTTTTGACAAGGAAGCAAAATATGTACAATGGAGAAAAGACAGCCTCTTCAATTAATGATGCTGGCAGAATTGGATAGCCACATGCAAAAGAATGAAAGTGGACTTGCTATCTTTACCATTTCCCAAAATCAATTCAAAATGGATCAAAGACTTAAGCGTAAGACCTGAAACAATGAACTGCATAGAAGAAAACATAGGTACTAAACTTGTGGACCTTGGGTTCAAAGAGCATTTTATGAATTTGACTCCAAAGGCAAGGGATGTAAAAGCTAAAATAAATGAATAAGACTATATGAAACTTAAAAGCTTCTGCAGAGCAATAGAAACCATTGACAAAATAAAGAGGCAACCAACTGAATGAGAGAAGATTTTGGCAAACAGTGCCTCCAATGAGGGGCTAATGTCCAAAACATACAAGGAACTCATGCAATTCAACAACAAATAAACAAAACAAACAACCCTATTGAAAACTGGGCAGAGGACCTGAAGAGGCATTTCTCCAAAGAGGACATACAAATGGCAAATAGACATGAAAAAATGCTCAACATCACTAATCATCAGAGAAATGCAAATAAAAACCACAATTAAATATCACCTCACCCCAGTGAGAATGGCTATCATCAACAAGACAAATAGTAACAAGTGTTGGAGAGGCCGTGGAGAAAAAGGAACCCTCATACACTGTTGGTGGGAATGCAGACTGGTGCAGCCACTATGGACGGCAGTGTGGAGTTTCCTCAAAAAATTACGAATAGAATCGCCATATGACCCAGCAATCCCTCTCCTGGGTATCTACCCAAAAAATATGAAACCATTTATTCATAAAGACAAGTGTGCTCCAATGTTCATTGCAGCTTTATTTACGGTGGCCAAGATATGGAAACAACCAAAATGTCCTTCGATAGATGAATGGATAAAGAAGTTGTGGTATATATCCATAATGGAATACTATTCAGCGGTAAGAAAAGATGAAATAGGACCATTTGTGACAACATGGATGGATCTTGAGACTGTAATGCTAAGTGAAATAAGTCAGACAGAAAAAGCAGAGAACCATATGATTTCACTGATATGTGGTATATAAACCAAAAACAACAAAAGAGCAAGACAAACAAATGAGAAACAAAAAGTCATAGACACAGACAATACTATAGTGGTTACCAGATGATAAGGGGGAGGGGGATGGTAGATGAAGGTAAAGGGGATCAAATATATGGTGATGGAAGGAGAACTGACTGGGTGATGAACACAGCATGTAATTTAAAGTTGATGAAATACAGAATTGTACACCTGAAATCTATGTAACTTTACTAACAATTGTCACCCCAATAAACTTTAATTTAAAAAAAAAATTGAAGAAGAGACAATATTCCCTAATATATTTTATTAGGTCAGCATTACCCTGATACCAAAACCTGGTAAGGAGAACACACAAAAAAAGAAAATACAGACCAATATCTCTTATGAATACAGACGGAATAATCCTAAACAAAATTCTAGCAAATCAAATGCAACAATGCATTAAAAATATTATACATCATGACCAAGTATGGTTCATCACAGGGGCATAAAGATGATTCAACATATGCCAGTCAATCAATGTGATACTCCACATAAACAAAATAAATCAGAAATATCATATGATTATATCAATAGATGCAGAAAAAAGTGTTTGACAAGATACGAAATAGATTTATGATTAAAACACTTAATAAAATGGGTATTGGGGGCAGCAGTTAGCTCAGTTAGTTAGAGCGCAGTGCTCATAACAACAAGTTTGACAGTTGGATCTGCGAATAGGCCAGTGCGAGCTGTGCCCTCCATGACTAGACTGAAACAACTACTTGACCTGTAACTGATGGGTCCTGAAAACCACACATAAAATAAATGCAAGTTAAAAAAAAAGAAAATGAGTATAGAACAAAACACTTTAACACAATAAAGGCCATATATGACAAACATTCAGCTAATATCATAATAAATGGTGAAAAACTGAAGGCCTTCACTCAACATTCAGGAAGAAGACAAGGCTGTCCCTTATCACCACTGTTATTAGTATCAGAAGTCCTAGCCATAGTATCGGAAGTCCTAGCCAGAGCAATGAGGCAAGAGAAAGAAATAAAATGCATCTGAATTGGAAATGAAGAAGTAAAATTGTCAGTTTTTGCAGATGAATGATGCTATATATAGAAAACTCTAAGGACTCCACCAAAAAGCTATTAGAAACAAACGACTACAGTAAAGTTGCCGGATACAAAATCAATATACAAAAGTCCACTGCATTCTATGTACGAACAATGAAATCTCAGAAAAAGAATAAGAGAAAAATTCCTATTGCAATTGCAACAAAAAGAATAAAATACCTAGGAATAAACTTAACCAAGGATGTGAAAGACCTATATACTGAAAACTATAAAACATTTTTAAAACAAATTGAAGAAGACACAAAAAAATGGAAAGAGATTCCATATTCATTGATGGAAGAATCAACATAGTTCAAACGGCCTTATTACCCATAGCAATATACAGGTTTAATGCATTTCCCATCAAAATTCCAATGGCATTTTTTAAAGAAGTAGAATAGAAAAATCGTAAGATTTGTATGGAACCACACAAAAACCCGAATAGCCCAAGCAATCCTAAAAAAAAAAGAACAATGCTGGAGGTATCACACTCCCTGACTTCAGCTTGTATTACGAAGCAACAATAATCAAAACAGTATGGTACTGGCAGAAAAACAGACACCCAAACCAATGGAATAGAATTGAGAACCCAGAAATAAACCTACATAAATATGGACAGACAGTTTTCGACACAGAAGCCAAAAATATATAATGGAGAAGAGCAGCCTGTTTAATAAATGGTGCTGGGAGAATTGGAAAGCCATGCGCAAAAGAATAAAACTACACTGCTGCCTGTCACCATGTACCAAAATTAACTCAAAATGCATCAAAGACCTAAACATAAGACCTGAAACAATCAACTGCATAGAAGAAAACATAGGTACTAAACTTATGGACCTTGGGTTCAAAGAGGATTTTATGAATTTGACTTCAAAGGCAAGGGAAGTAAAACCTAAAATAAATGAATGGGACTATATCAAACTTAAAAGCTTCTGTCCAGCAAAAGAAACCATCGACTAATAAAAAAAACATAGAAAGAGACCATTGACAAAATAAGAGGCAATCAAACGAATGGGAGAAAAATTTTGCAAATAACATCTCTGATAAGGGGCTAATATTCAAAATATATAAAGAACTCATACAACTCAACAACAAAAACAAACAAACATGGGCAGAACACCTGAAATAGACATTTCTCCAAAGAAGACATACAAATGTCATATAGACATATGAAAAAATGTTTAACATCACTAATCACCAGAAAATGCAAATAAAAACCACAATGAGATAACACCTCACACCAGTGAAAATGGTTATCATCAAAAAGACAAATAATAATGAGTGATGGAAAGGCTGTGGAGAAAAAGGAACCCTCATACACTGTTGGTGAGAATGCATATTAGTGCTGCTGCTATGAAAGGCAGTGTGGAGGTTCCTCAAAAAATTAAGAATAGAATTACCATACGACCCACAATCCCTCTCCTGGGTATATATACAAAAAATCTGAAAACATTTATCCATAAAACTTTATGGGTTCCAATGTTTTTGCAGCATTTTTTACAGTGGCCAAGACATGGAAACAAAGTGTCCTTCGACAGATGATTGGATAAAGATGTGGTATACATACACGTCTTCTGGAATACTATTCTGTCATAAGAAAAGATGGAATCATACCATTTGCAACAACATAGATGGATCTTGAGATTATTATGCCAAGTGAAATAAATCAGAGAGAGAAAGTCAAGAACCATATGATTTCACTGATATGTGGTATATAAAACAACAAAAGAACAAGACAAACAAATGAAGAAACAAAAGCTCATATACACACAATAGTTCAGTGGTTACCAGAGGGTAAGGGAATAGTGGGTTAATAGATAAGGGTAAAGGGGATTAAATATATGGTGAGGGAAAGAGAATGGACTCTGGGTGTTGAATACACAATGTGATATATAGATGATATATTACAGAATTGTACACCTGAAATCGATGTAACTTTACTAACAATTGTAACCCCAATAAACTTTAAAAAAATAAGACTCAAAAATAAAAACAGAAAGGAAAGAGAAAAAGTTACAATGGAGACCAAGGAAATACAAAGGACTATACAAGAATATGGTGAAAGACTATAGACCAAATTCAATAACCTAGATGAAATGGACAAGTTCTTAGAAATATATAACCTTCCTAGACTAAATCACGAAAAACTGATAAATACAGAGGGTGTATACAAAACATGTATACACATTTTTAAGAAAGGAAAAAATTGTATTAAAATTGTAATACTCAATATATACCAAAAATGAAAGATCAATATAAGTCACATTTGACTTATGCAATCACAAGAGGTGCTCAAAGTGGTTACCATCAGTGTAATTTTAATACAGTTTTTTTCCCTGTCTTAAAATATGCATATGTTTTTTCTTTATTTTGGCACCCTGTGTACAAAGACAGAACAACGGTAAGAAAATTCAAGCAATTATCAAAAATCTTCCAAAATGTGGGGCGGCCAGTTAGCTCAGTTGGTTAGAGCACAGTGCTCTTCACAACAAGGTTGCCGGGTCAATCCCCACATGGGCCACTGTGAGCTGTGCCCTCCACAACTAGATTGAAACCACTGCTTGACTTGGAGTTGATGGGTCCTGGAAAAACACACTTAAAATAAATAAAAGTTTAAAAAAAAAAAATCTTCCAAAATATAAAAGTCCAAGAACAGATGGCTTCACTAGTGAATTCTACCAAACATTCAAAGATTTAATACCTATCCTTATCAATATCTTCCAAAAAAACTAAAGAAGAGGTTATACTTCCTAACTCATTTTATGAGGCCAACGTTATTCTTATACCAAAATCTGGCAAAGACAAGGCAAAAAAAAAAAAAGAAAATTACAGACCAATATCTCTGATAAATATAGATGCAAAAATCCTAAACAAAACACTAGCAAAATGAATACAATGCTTTAAAAAGAGTTTACATCACGATCAAGTAGAGTTCATTCAAGGTGCAAGGATGGCTCAACATGCACAAAACAATCAATATGATACATCACATTAACAAAATAGAGGACAAAATTCATATGATCAGGTAGCCGGTTAGCTCAGTTGGTTATAGAGCATGTTGCTACTAACACCAAGGTTGCCACTTTGAGCAGTGCCCTCCTTAAAAAAAAATTCATATGATCACATCAATAGATGCAGAAAAAGCA
The DNA here is from genome assembly GCF_036562045.2 of Rhinolophus sinicus. Lineage (NCBI taxonomy): Eukaryota > Metazoa > Chordata > Mammalia > Chiroptera > Rhinolophidae > Rhinolophus > Rhinolophus sinicus. The sequence goes on along the minus strand of NC_133763.1, from coordinate 29,184,179 downwards.
TTTCACAAGACACAACATCCATTTATGATTAAAACACTCAATAAAATGGGTGTACAAGGAAAGCACCTCAAAATAATAAAGGACATATATGGGAGACCCTCAGCTAATATTATAATTAATGATAAAATAAAAAGCTTTACCTCTAGGATCAGAAACAAGACAATGATGCCTACTCTCACCAGTTATTCAACATAGTGTTGGAAGTCCGAGCCAGAGCAGTCAGGCAAGAGAAAGAAACAAAGAGTATCCAAATTGGGAATGAAGAAGTCAAATTGTCTCTCTTTGCAGATGATAGAATTCTTTATATTACAAAGAAAAACACCTAAAGACCATACCAAAGTCTATTAGGAACAATAAACAAATACAGTAAAGTTGCAGGATACAAAATCAGTGCACAAAAATCCACTGCCTCCCTATATACTAACAATGATATTTCAAAAAAAGAAATGAAAAAAAATTCCATTTGCAAAAGCAACAAAAAGATTAAAATGCCTAGGAATAAACCGAACAAAGGATGTGAAGGACCAATACACTGAAAACTACATTATTAAAAGAAATTGAAAAAGACGCCAAGAAATGGAAATATATTCTGTGTTCATGAATTGGAAGAATCAACATAGCTAAAATGCACATATTACCCAAAACAATACACAGATCCAATGCAATCTCCATCAAAATCCCAATGGCATTTTTTTAAAGAAATAGAACAAAAAAATTATCAAATTTCTATGGAATTACAAAAGACCCCAAATAACCAAAGCAATCCTGAGGAAAAAGAACAAAGCCAGAAGTATGACAGTTCCTAACTTCAAATTATACTACAAAGTGACAATAATCAAAACAATATAGCATTTGCGGAAAAACATACACACAGACCAATGGAAGCAAAATTGAGATCCCAGAAATAAACCCACATATATACGGGCAATTAATTTTTGACAAAGGAGCCAAAAACATAAAATGGAGGGGGAAAAAAGAAAAAAGCCTCTTCAATAGGTGGTGCTGGGGAAAAAAAGAATGAAACCAGACTGCTATCTGTCACCATACACAAAAATTAACTCAAAATGGACCAAAGACCTAAGTATAAGACCTGAAACAATAAATTACGTAGAAGAATGCATAGATACTAAACTTATGGCTCGCTTCAGCAGCACATATACTAAAATTGGAACGATACAGAGAAGATTCACATGGCCCCTGTGCAAGGAATGATACTAAACTTATGGACCTGGATCTCAGAGAGCATTTTATGAATTTGACCCCAAAGTCAAAGGATGTAAAAGCAAAAATCAATGAATGGGACTACATCAAACTAAAAAACTTCTTTATAGCAAAAGGAACCACCAACAAAACAAAGAGGCAACCAAGCAAATATAAGAAGATATTTGCAAACAATACCACTAATAAGGGGCTGATAAAAGTGAACTGGCATCTTAAAATGCTTACCCATAGAGCTGGGAGGACTATGGGTGGAGCTGGGCCCCTTGTTGGCTCTTTGGTCCTGAATTCCTGTTGGACTTTATGGTAACTACTAGGGGAGGGATGCTAATAAATAGAATACCCATCTTGGAACCGAGGTTATTCTTCTTCACATGGGTAGCTGGCTGGAGCCCCAGGTGGAGGTGTGCAGCATGGATCTATACTGCAATGGTGGTTTTTTGTTTATTTTTCTTTTCCCAAACAAACCACTCTTTTGGTGGACTTTCTGGAAAGTTATTTTTGCCAGTCAACAGGGCTTATATCCAAAATATGTAAAGAACTGACACAACTCAACAAAAAAAAAAATGCAGGGCTGGCCCGGTGGCTCAGGTGGTTAGAGCTCCATACTCCTAACTCCAAAGGCTGCCAGTTTGATTCCCACATTAGGCCAGTGGGCTCTCAACCACAAGGTTGCCAGTTCAATTCCTCGAGTCCCTCAAGGGCTGGTGTGCAGCACCCCCTGCAACTAAGACTGAACACGGCACCTTGAGCTGAGCTGCTGCTGAGCTCCTGGATGGCTCAGTTGGTTGGAGTGTGTCCTCTCAACCACAAGGTTGCCGGTTCGACTCCCACAAGGGATGGTGGGCTGCGCCCCCTGCAACTAGCAACGGCAACTGGACCTGGAGCTGAGCTGCGCCTCCACAACTAAGATTGAAAGGACAGCAACTTAACTTGGAAAAAAGTCCTGGAAATACACACTGTTCCCCAATAAAGTCCTGTTCCCCTTCCCCAATAAAATCTAAAAAATAAATAAATAAATAAATAATAAAATAAAACAATTTGTTTAAAAAAAATGCAAACACTCAACTTCACTAGCAATGGAAATGCAAATCAAAACCACCTCACACTTGTTAGAATGGCTATTATCAATAAAGCAAGAAATAACAAGTGTTCGAGAGATTGCGGAGAAAAAGAAACCCTCATAACAATGCTGGTGGGAATGTAAATTGGGACAGCCACTACGGAAAACAGTATGGAGTTTCCTCAAACAATTAACAATAGAGCTACCATATTACCCAGCAATCCCTCTTCTGGGTATCTACCCAAAAATTTTGAAAACATTTATTCGTAAAAATATATGTACCCCTATGTTTATTGAAACATTATTCAGAGTAGCCAAGACATGGAAACAACCTGGGTGTCCTTTCATGGGTGATTGGATAAAGATGTAGTTATATATATATATATATATATATATATATATATATATATATATATATATATATATAATAGAATACTACTCAGCTGTAAGAAAAGACTTTAAAATATTGCAATTTTTGACAACATGGATGAATCTTGAAAATATCATGCTCAGCGAAATAAGTCAGATGGAGAAAAACAAGAACCATATGATTTCACTCATATGTGGAATATAAAATAGAAACAAATGAACAAACAAAACAAACAAGCAAAAACTCACAGACACAGACAACTTTAGTGATTCCAGAGGGGAAACGGGGTGTGGGGAGGTTGAAGAGAGGAAAGGGGGTCAAATATATAGCTATGGAAAGAGGCTAAAAGCTTTGGATGATGAGCACACAATGCAATATACAAATGATGTATTACAATTCTGTAAACTTGAAACTCATATAATCTTACTAACCAATGTCACCCCAATAAATTTAATTTTTAAAAAGCAAACAAATATTAAAATTAATTAATTTTTAAAAGAGGTACTCAAAATGGAGGGGGAGGGGAGGCACGGGATGCAAGGCTCCTAGCACCAGCATGGGCCAGGGAACTGTATCCTACACAACTACACTGAGAAACAATGGCTTGAACTGGAGTGGGGGGGGGGGGTGGAAGAAAGGGAAAAAGATCTATTGTATTTTTATATGGTAGCCACAAACAATTGGAAAATAAGCTTTAAAAACTCCCTTTATAGTATCATCAGAAACCATAAAATAATTACGAGTACACTTTTAAAAAAACATCAGTGACCTCTACATTGAAAACTATAAATCATGACTGAGAAAATATAAAGAGGTTCTAAATAAAAATAGAGATGATATGTCTTGTTCACATGTAGAAAGAAACAATATTTGCTAAGATGCCAATTCCCATCAAATTGATCTATACATTCAACTCAATTCAAATAAAAATCTTGAAAATTTCTTTGTGTAAAAATTGACAAATCAATTTGAAAACATATGTGGAAATTAAAGTACCTAAAATAGCCAAAACTATTATAAAGAAGGCAAAGTCAAAGGATTTGTATTAACTGATATTAAAGCTTAAAATACAGCTACAGTAATCAAGATAGTATGTTTTGGAAAGCATGATAAAAAAAAATGGATCAATAAAACAGAACGGAGAGTCCAAATAGACCCATAAAGGGTCACTGATCATTGACAAAGGTGTTGTCAGGGCAATTCAGTTAAGAAAAGACAGTCTTTTAAAAAATGGTGCTAGAACAACTGTATAAGTTTTAGGGAAGTCAGGTTATAAAGGAAAGGAAGGAAAATGAGGGAGCAGGAGGGAAAAGGCAAAAAGTAGACTTTGCCTTAAGGTCTACTTAACACAACATTAAGAGGCTGAAAAGGATTTTTAAGGGAGCCCAAATTTTTCAGTAAAATAGGGAATAAAGTCATTTGCAGAGAGCATACAGGGTCAAAGAACAACCCAGTGTGAAAGACAGTAAAAATATGTAGAATTCCTGTGGGGAATTTTCTTCACTAATAATTGTTATAATCATTATTTTAATTGATTCTACTCTGAATTACTATCAAGGCACTTGGCTTTTGTTGTTGTTATTTCAAGGCACTAAACTGAGCTCAGAGGCTATTGTAAATGTGTCCATCATTCATTTGGTTGAATAAAGAGCAAAGGGGAGAAACAAGTAACCTGCCATTGTTTCCACTTCCACAGAGCAGGGAGAACTTCTACTCTTCCAAGAAAAAACTACAGAAGGTACACTTGCAGCTTCCCCTGCTCTTCTTCCTGTCCAGCGGGTTGAATAATAACTTCACTGATTCACAAACGTGGAGAAATGACTGAGCCTTTTGGTTTAGTCCTTCCCTTTTCCCCCTCCTTCTTTCAGATAGATTATGTCCCCAGGATACCCCTGTTCTCTTTCTCTTCATGTGGTTTTGAAGCTCTGTCTATGACAGATTTGTTTAGAAGCAAAACTTTTGCCTGCCCAGATTTGACTCCAAGTCCTTGAACCGATACTCTATATTTTAAGTAAACCAATAAACAGAACTCCTCTGTCCCTCTCCCAGGTTCTGAACAAATTGAGAAATAACGCATGGGATTCAGAAATAAGGGAGGGGGAGGAGGGAGGAGGGCAGGGGGGAGGGGGCAGGGGGGAGGGGGCAGGGGAGGAACATGCATGGTCAGGCAAGTTAAGAAAGTTTTTATTGTAAGAGACAAAAGTTTATCAAGCAAAAGATGGCTACAGCCCAGGCTGCATGTCTAAAGAAGACTTACAGCCCTGAAGGAGGGGGTGAGGAGGATATTATAGGGACTGTGCTGACAGGGTAGCATTGTTTGAACAGAAAATGCTGACTGCCTGACAGCCAGTAGCTGTTTTGTGGCGTTTTCCATTATTGCAAGTTTGGCTCTGTCTGCAGGTGCAGGTCAACAGACATCTTGTTGTTTTCTTGTAGACCTGACTCTGTAAGTCAAGGTCTCTGAGACCTAACATTCAGAGACCTAACATTAAGTCCAGGTCTCTAACATTCAGAGACCTAACATTCCAGCCCTGTTTGTTATTAAAAAGGAGAGGGGGCTGTCATGTCTCTCTTCCGTAGATGCTTCAGGCTGAACGGGGATAGCAAAGGATGGGGACATTGTGGAAGGGGTTGGTAATATTGTTGTAAGAGAAGCATTTTACAGATAGCTCCATTTGCGAACACCTGGAGTAGGCTCTGCAGGAATTGGGGAAAAAGGCAGAGGAGGCTGGGACCAAAGGCTAGGACCAAAAGAGATAATGATTAGAGGCCCTATGAGGGGAAGAAGCCAAGGGCCCCAGTTACCCATAAACCACTGCTTTTTGTGGCGGTCTCTGTTTTTCTGGGCCTGGGTGAGGTCCTGTGATAGGCTTTGAAAGTGGTGTGAGGAGACTTCTAGCCCTGCTGTTCCTATCGCTACCCTCACAGAGATGCTCAGTGACACTAGGAGTGGAATAAGGGAGACAGCCCTTTTTTGGCACATAAGAGTGTATATGGGGACAGGTAGAGACTGATTATTAGGGGTGATCTGAATATCTGGAGAAAGTAAAACTAGGGTGCAGGTGCCTGTCCAGTTGGTGGGGAGGCAGGTGTATATGGAGGTTCCACAGAGGAAGAAGAGGCCTGAGGGACCAAGGCAGGTGAACATGTTGAGGTAGAAGAAAGAGGTTAGGGTTTTTGTGTATTTCTCGGGGGAGCTTTTCTTGTCCCAAATATCAAATGTGTCCAACACTGTGGCTCCCATGAGGGGCTGTACATGAATGCCGGGTGTACAATTCTGATGTCTAAAGAGGTGGAGTTTGAGTGTATCGAAGTAAAAGTCAGATGGGTCAAATGGAATAGGTAGCTTAGGACACTTGGATCCCTTTTAGCCGGTATGGGGGAACCATGGGGGAAGTCTAATTAGGGTCTGAGGCCTCCCCTGACAGTATATGTTAGTTGTTCCAGTGGCATTGAGGCTGGGACGGGAGGAGAAGGGGAGTGGTTGTTGGAAGAAGGAACCTGTAGAGGAGGTGGAATAAGTAAGAGAGGGTGAGATAGTGATGGTGGTATTACAGAGATTGGGGTCTAAGGTGCCCACAGGGCTGCTGGTGGCCTGTGAGTGGGAGATGTAGGGGGGGCTGCGGTGGCAGATGTGAGTTAAGACACTTAAGGGGCCCACAATGGGCCTAAATTTGTCATGGGCCTTGTCTAGAGCATTGGTGAAGGTTTTCAGGTATTGTGTTGTTTTGAGCTGGTATTGGCTCGGGAAGGAGTTATATATAGCAAGTGGTGGATTTAGAGTGGAAGGCAGGTCTGTGTTGGACTTTGTAGAAGAGGAAAGTAGAAGTATTAGTCTATATCTGAGCTGTTACAGGATGGCAGCAAAGAGTTGAGTAGAGGTGGATAGGCAGAGCCAGCAGTCTTAAAGGAGTAAGGGGAATGACTAATTTAGAAGACGATGAGTTAGACTGAGGTTCCAAGAGATAAGGGGTGTAATGGTAGGGAAACTGTTATGAGAGGGAAGAGTAACATTATGAAGACAGCTATGGGAGGTGGGGGGGCTTATGTCCCCTCTAGGGTTGAGAAGATGGTGATGGAATCCCATGGGTAAAGTGTTCTTGGAGGTAAGCATTGAAAAGGAGCTCTAAAATGGACCTGCAGAGGTTAAGGGGAAAGGTGGAGATAACTGAGAGGATTTTGAGGGGGAGCGAAAGAGCCGGGAGTGAGGTTGGGGTTCTTTGGCTTGTGCAGCAAGGACGGGGCAGGGGCAGAGGTCACTGTTCAAGAGTTTTCCGGTTTTTCTTTAGGAAGCTTGTGAAGTTGAAGCCAGATGGGGCTCAGGACTGAGCAGCAATATCGTGGAGCCTGGATGTTCGTGTGGAGCAGCAGGACAGGCGGTTCAGCCGTTTTTATAGCCTAGAGAAGTGAAACTGGGAGGGGTAACCCAGCAGCATGGCCATAGTGGGGGTATTGAGAAGGATCCGGAAGGGCCCTTTCCCCCATTTTCATAAGTCTGAGGAGCTGAGGTCTTTGAGAAGGACCCAGTCTCCTGGGACTAGGGAAAGACAAAGAGAGGAAGTGTCTTGAGGTCAGGGAAGAATGCAGTCTGTGTGTTCCCTAAGGATCTGCCGAATGAAGCTAAGGGCTGGGAGCTATTAGGAGGGAGGTTGACTAGTAGGAAAGGGCTGCTATACATGAGCTTGAAAGGACTGAAGATGGGGGCCCAAGGGGAGGCACACATTGGGCAGAGGGAGAGGGGTAGGATGGTCGTCCAAGGTTGTTGGACCTCTGGGAGAGTTTGGTGAGGTGAGATTTAATGATGGAGTTGGCTTTTTTACTTTACTCGAGGATTGGGGTCTGTAGGGGATATGGAGTTTTAGTATACATCGAGGGCTTGCGAGACCTGTTGTGTGATCTGAGAGATGTAGGCTGGGCCGTTATGAGATTGAATGGAGATAGGGAGGCCAAGTTGAGGAATGATTTGTGTGAGGAGGATGTTAGGGCCCAGATGAGCACAATGAGTTCTGCCTTTTGTGAGGTCGTCTCTAACGGGGGTGGGGGGGGTTGTGTGTTGATAGTAGTGGTGGGGTGACAATGGCATAGCCAGCTATGCAGAAACCATCAGAAAGGGTGGAGCTATCATTGACAAACCAGGTGTGATACAGACTGGGAAGAGGGTAGGCCTGAGAAGACCCCTAGCCAGGAGCTATAGGACCTTTTGACGAATGAGAGGGATGGGGTATTGGGGTTGGTTTGGAAACGAGGACGGATGGCACAGCTTGATCTTGACAGGACAGTGGTGTGAAGCGATAGAAGGGGTGGACGTGTCCCAAACAACAGGATCGATGAGGGACGGAGGTAAGAGGATCTGTATTGGAGTGTCAGAGTGGGAGAGCATGAGGAGAAGGATGGGTTCAGGGTCGGGCGGACAAAATTGAAAGGAGGCCCTGAATTTGGAGAGTGGGACACCTGGGGAGTACTAGAAATGAGTGGTAAAAACCAATTTATGAAGTGATCAAGTTAGGGCTGTAGTAATTAGAGATTGTGAGATAAGGCCGTCAATTCCAACAATGGAGATATGGGAGGGATGAATAGGCCCTGAAAATTCGGGGAGGACGGAGTAGGTGGCCCATGTGTCTATTAAGAAGAAGATTGGCTTACTTGGCACGAGAAGAATTACCCTGGGCTCTGCTGTTGTGATGGAGGAGGGAGCCGGGAGCCCTGGGCTCCATCAGTCTTCCATGGCTAAGCCAAGAAGGCTAGGAAGATTGAGGTTGGATCCTCCTGAGGAATGGGGGATGGTGGAACGACTAGGTCCCAAAAAATTGGGCAGCCTCGTCCATGGACTGAACTATGTTAGGGGCATTGACCTGGAAGTTAAAGTTCTTATCTAAGGGGCTGAAGGTGGTTACAGAGTCCCTCATGGGAATGGGCTGGAAGCCTTGTACAAGAGTCATCTGTAGCTTAATAGACTTGATTCTGGAAGAGATAAACTTGACAAGAATGTTAAAAAGGTAAGGTCCAAATAGGAGTAGCCCAAGGATAATGAGAAGAGGAACAGTAAAGGTGAAAGAAGGAACCATAACTAGGGTCCGTAAGAGTGAGACGGGCATCCCAGAGGGGTGTAAGTAAAGAGGAAAACTGGAGCTCTTAAGATAAAGGTAACATGAGCAGCTCCAGGAGTCTGGGGTTAGTCATTAGTAGTGATCAGTCCTCGGAGAGTGACTTGTCTATCTGTTCGAAGAGGAGCTTAAGGTCTTCAGTTGGCTCACAGGAACAGGAGCAACAGTCTTTTTTCGGGGGAGTCCTGTGGAGACTTTAATAAAACAGGTTTGATTTGAAGGGAAGGGGACCCAGCTACTGACTCTCTGTAGCTTGATAGTAGTTGGGGTGTTTGGGGGAACTGTAAAGAGTCCCTTCCATTTAGGAGTTAACTGGGCTGTTAAAGACCCTTCCACCTCCAGGCTTTTAACATTACTTGGTTCCCACTGTACAACTTTACAACTTTAAGGGATGCAACGGGTAGAGGAGTTGGACTGGGGAAGGTGCCAGTCCTTACATTTTGAGTGCCTGCTGGACTTTTCCCAAGTTAATAATATAGAAAATAACAGAATTGAGGTCAGAATCCAAAGCAATGGGCAGCAATTAGAGCTAGGGCTTAGAGGTCTCCTGACAAAACTTTTTCTAGAGTCCTTTTTAAGACTGATTTGTTTGTTTTATATTTTTCCTGAGGCATAGGCCAATGGTAGGGAACAGGCTCAGTAAAATGATCCCAAATTTAGGGCTTTTATCTTTACAACTGAGTAGGGTTTAGAGGAAATATATAGGTCCAGAGTAAGTGGTCAAGAAAGAATAAATGGCTTCTATATTAATCACAAAATTAACAGGCTTATCTGTCACATCAAGGGTCACCCACAGTTCCACCCCTGCGATTACAACAGCTTGGGAGCCAGCGGGAACTTAAGGCCCAACAGTGGTAACAGCCATTTGTGGTGAGAGAGTTGGTCCCTATTCCCTTCAGAACAGGGAGCAATCCCTCCCCCAGTACCCTTTTAGTTTGCATTGGGGGCATGGCTGGGTTGGAGGATTAGGGCATTCCTTACTTCAGTGGTCTGGCGTTTCCTCTTCTGGGGTTTCTGAGGTGCCCTGAGATGGCTTCAGCCCTGGGTTGTCTATAATTGCGGCCAAAAATCTGGCCTGTCTCTGGTCTTGTCCCACTGTTCCTTTATCACTTGTTTTTACTGTCTCAGTTGTTATAGATATTTACACAAATTTCCTGTCCTTCTCCAGATTCTGTGGCTTTTTATTAAGATGTAACAATGGATCAGAATTACTATAATTTGCTGTTAGGTGAGGGAAAATATTAGGCCAAGCTTAATGAATTTACCCTAACTTATCTAGTTAAAAACATTTAAATTATTGTTTATATTGGCTTATATCTGACATGAGAAAGGTACATGAACACCAGTAGTCCTAGAATATAGAAATTATTGTGATGCCATATAGAACCTTTGTTTTTTAGGTAGAAAACTTTTTTATATTAGTAGTAGACCATTAGTCTAACAAACTTTGTCTTACTTAGCAGAGAGCGAAAACTCAAATTTTGTACTAGCTTTACAACCTTAATTTTTACTGATAACCAAAAGCAAGTAATTAGCACTTTCCCTGGTAAATTGAGGAATATATTTTGTAACCTTCAAAAGCATAGGCTTTTGTAATGAAATACATGATATATTAACAGATCTTAATTTATCTCTTTATGTTCCTGTGACAAGAAGCCTGTGATCCATTGTTACATCTTAAGAACTAGATAAACTCAGACCTGTCCAATAACTGGTGCTTAAGTATTTTGTTATTTTGAAATACTTAGACAGTTAATAACTTTTATCATTTAACACAACTTAGTGAAACCAAGAAACCAGCCTTAGTATCAAACATTTCCTTAGATCACGTGATCCTGAGAAGTGGTTGTTAGTTTTTATTATCTTAATTAATATAACCACTTAATCTCTTATTTTTAGCCAATTAAATATTATAAACTGGCAATACCACCTAGAGGCAAAACCATTAGAATATATATAAAACATAGACAAGTATAAACCTTACAGACTATATACATAAACAGAACTACCAACAATTGTAGCGAGGACCTAAGATATTACAGTTGCTCTTATAACTGCAGGAGGCTATGATAAGGAGTGGGGGGGCTTGCTGCCTGGGTTTAAAAGTGTCTCTTTTTTTTCTCTTCAGTTACCTCGGCCTCAAGCAGAGGCTGCAGCAGCCTTTTGTTTACATTTGAAGTTATCTGCAAGACCTTGAACGTTACTGAGAGTTAGAGAAACCTTTTAAGACTTACTTTTGTCAAGTTCCTGAATATAGAGTCGGTGTACCAAACAATTTTAAATACATGACTTAGGGGGCTCACAGAGGGTATAGATACATCCCCTTGCTCTCCCCTTAATAGGAGGCTCTCTCCTCACTCTGCTCACTCCATCATTCAAACCTTGAGGACCTCACATTCGGTCCCTGCCAAATCTACCCCTCTCGGTTGTCTCCTCCACAACTTACACACCCTTGGGTTCAACTTACAGGAGATCCGGCCCATATGACTTATCTTTTACTATAGCAGTGCCTGACCCCAATATAATTTCTGTCACTGCGACAGAAAGTGGTCAGAAATTGCCTATGTCCAGATTTTCTTTACTCTTCGAGCTCTACCCTCCATCGGCGAAACCTACAACACTTTCCAAATTCTCCTAGCCCACTCTAAGCCTTCTCCTCCTCCAGATAAAACTCCTTCCTTTGACCCAGCTGACAACTGGGCCCCTCTTCCTCCACCCCATACCCTACCATAACCTCAGCCTAAACCTTCTCCCCGGAACTCCAGCTCCTCATTTCAGGAGGATTTAGTTCTGTGAGTACTCTGGTTTATGTAACTTACTTGTTTATTTGCCTCTGGTCTGTCTTTAAAACATTACCTTTTCTGTAAAAATCTATCTGGGAAACGTAATAAATTGGCTAGAGGTATAGACAAGGGAATTGGAATAGACTTTAGGTGCTGCAGAAAACTTTTTGTTAAGGGCTATTCCTAGTTTTGTGTCCTCTTTTAAAAATCTGGATGCTCTTACATTACATTGTAATACCTCTGTTTCTGCTCACCAGGAAATAAAGAGAGTCTCCAAAGCAAATAGAGCTCTCTCCATCTGTGAGAAAAAAAGCCCCAGAAGGTGGTTTGCCTACAGAAGGACAAGGCCCTCAGCTAGCTCCAGAAAGGCACTGTAATAGCAGCCTATCTGTGCAGGAAGAAACAACATTTTATTTTTGTTGTTGCTGCTGTTAATGATAATTCGATGTGGGGGCTTTTTTAAAAAGGAAAGACAACATCTTTGTTTTAAATCCTTTGCTTTTATAATACCTTTTCTATCAAGCTGGAAATTATTTACAATACTCATATGAAATAAAATTTAATATCACGAATTCTGTAGTGGAATAAGCTCCAAGGACCCCAGAGTTGGGAGATAAATAACACAATCCACTTTAGAACTTTGTTTCAAACCCCCACTTTTACACTTTGCCTACCAAACCATGCTATTTCTCATTTCTCTGAAATGTTTAAGAAATCACTTGGTTAAAATTAGTGGCTTGCCTCAGTCCTTCAGATACGTCTTTGCTACTATGTACAAATCCCAAAAGGACTTGAGGCTAGGCATAACATGTGCATATGGCCAGGATGGGTTGGAGGGGTGGGAATAGGTGGTTAATACAAACAAAATTACCTCCTGACTTCTTCAGGAATCCAGGAGAGCTGATTGTTGTTCAGATTAAGCAGGATCAAATTTTGTAAACCATCTGTTAGAAAATTTAGAAAATTATTTTAGTCACTTTAGCTATATTTTAGAAAATAATTTTTAGCCACTTTTCTATATACCTTTGTTTTCCTTCTGATTTCTTGCCTTGGCTAAGGTTCTTTGTAATGCTGGTAACAGATGACTTCTTAAACTAGCTTAAACAAAAAAGGTGAATTTATCACAAAATTACAATGCTAAATTAGGTTCCTGAAGACAAAAGTTACAGCCAGGCTACTGCGAACTGGAACCGGAAACTGAAAGGCACCAGAACCCAAGCTTTTTTTTTTTTTAACTTAGAACAACAGTACCATAAATGTTTGTTGAGCGAATGAAGTCCAAAGGTTCTTCTTTACTAGAAACATTCATCCATCCAACAAGAAACTGCCAAAGGAAATCAGTCAAACACCCAATGCCTACATTTGTCTGTGAAGCCCACATTCAGCTCAGCCACGTGTGCACACCCAAACAGACCAATGCAGGCACATGTAACAAATTCTCTCTGCACGTGTGCACAGCTATCCAGCCATGTGTTTGTGTGTGTGTGTCCTGCACATGGTTCTGTGTCCTGTGTCTCGCCACTGCACAGTACCTCCTTGAGATTGTCCATGATGGGAATCTCTTGGGGGCCGAGCAGCTTGAACTCCCTGGTGAAGAGGATGAAGCAGATGTAGAGTGTGTTCAAGTGTCTGTGCAGCTGCAGGGCCAGGGTCTCCCTGAACTGGGATGAGTAGATGTGCGCTAGCACATGGAACAGGTACTTGCAGATCTTTACCAGAGATTTGAAGGAGCTGGAAAATTCTCTGCTGTATTTCATGATACATTGTCGTCGATGTTGGTCACCAGCTTCTGCATGGACCTCCAGACTAAGTAGATGTACTTGCGGGGGAGAGAGGGGCACAGACTGTGCACTTGATCGTCTTACCCAGCTCTTCATACCAGTAGCACTGGGTGTCGCACTCGGCCATCATCTGGCACACCTATCTTGTGCAGAGCTCTGATATGGTGCTATCCAGGCAGGATGATACAAAGAAACACTGTGGCTTATTGAAAGGTCAATTTTCTAGGGCGGTACCACTAGATGCTTGAACTCGAAGTTGTTGATTCCGTACTTGGTGTACTCCCCCTTCAGGTACAGTTCTTCCATTGGGCTTCTCTTTAGACTTCCTCACGAGCCAGTTCATGGCTGCGCAGGTCCGTCACCCTGCTGCCCCACATGCTCAGCCCTCAGACCACAGCAGTGGTGAGAGTGGGAAGTCATATTAATATAAATATATTTATATATATACAAATAATATATACATGATGTTATACAATTATAAAGTCATATACTATATGTATTGGAGATACACACACACACACACACACACACACATACACTCCTTCAGTCCTTTGTCTTGGTAGTCATAAAAAAGCTCATGTTTAGGTCTCCTGGGCTTCAGATGCTTCTTCTGAACCACTGAATCAGGTTGTGATGTCCAAGGAGACCCAAGACCTACTCCAAGGTAACAGTCTTCCCCACTTCTAGCTTCTTAAAGTCTGGTAGATTATACACGATCTGGGAATCTCTGCAGAACACAGAGTGCAGAATATAGTTTCATTTGTCATTATAGCTTTTCTCAGCTTCATACTCATATTCTTTCTCCCTACCTAATTCTTTCTCTTTTGAACAGATTTTCTCTAATTTTCCATGTATTCATAGCCATCCCACGACTCCTGCGTTTGAATGTTCACAGACAGGACAGACAGAGTTCTCAAACTGAAATGCCTACAAGAACCTAACTCAGCACAGCAGGGGGCCTGGATGGAAGTGTACCTGGCCAAAGTGTGCTGAATTGGAGAGCACGTGCCTTATCTGACACAGCAACAGAGCCAGCTCCTAGCACTTGCTGTCACAGCAATGTGATTCCAATGTTGCCTAATCTTTCTTTTTTAAAAACAGACAAAAAGAGCAGAAATCCAGGCTCTTTTATGAATTTTCTTGATCTACAAATGGTGACATTAAATTCAAAATTTTAAAAGGCAGACAAAACAGAACCAACCTATTTGTGAACCAGATTCGGCCCATCGGCCACCAGTTTGCAACCTCTGTCTTCGTTCAGGTGATTAGTTCAAACCAACTAAACTGTTTCAGATTCTATCACAATCCCCAACAAAGGATTTATGACTGACCCAGTTTAGGACACATATCTAGCCCTAATCCAATCTGCTCTGAACAGGGGGACAGGGTCATGTAATACATGCTGGACACTGCTCAACTTCATGACACCAAATTGTTTCTGCACTTGGATAATCAGGACTTGTCATAGAACATAATTTATGTCAATCACATGGGCTTTTTCAAAGTTCAAGAGCCCCAAATTAAGAGATATAGAAACCAAAGACATTCAGGGCATTGTACACAGATTATGTATATTTTATAAACCTCAAATTTAAGGGCGACATAAGAAAAAAATTTCTTTCTAGAAACCTAAATTAACCTTAATTAGGTTGTTTAATACCATTTGTATACATCAGGTTTTACTTAAGCTTGTCCCATCAGTATAGTTCATAAGATAATATTGACTATTTGTTTTCATGCCCTTAATTTTTTCTTATGTAAATTATTTTCTTCCTGAGTAAACTGTAATTGAATGCTGAATCTATGGTTTTGTATATATAATGTGCATAAAGATCGATAAGTGTTTGTTACAGTTTTTATCTCAAGGGAAAATATTCCTCCAAGATATGTGATCTAAGATTTTAAAGTACTTTAAAGAGATCTACCAGAGTCTATTTGTGCTATTTGCCAAATATATCCCTAATTTACTGTCCCATGCAATAATACCCTTAATAAAGGCTACTTGATGATGACAGGGATTATATATAGTACCCACACCTCAAAAGTTCACAGAACCTTATAAATTCTATAATATATCTCTAGTTTTTCTATTGGGGACAAAGACATAGAGTGATGAAGAGCCTTACTGGAATTAATGGAGCTATAAAAATCACATGGATTTCTTTGTCATGCATTCTGTCCTTAAGCCCACTCTACCTACATTAAATAGGTAGAGTTTCATACTGAATGGAAAAATTATAGGTTTAAAGGAAACAAAAAGAAAAATAAATAAGAATGTCAATTATTGGATCCCCTATCATTTCTTTAAAATTCTCCTCAAATTGATTTAAACTTAGCATCTTGATCAAAGATCGTGACTTAGTATCTGAGGGAGAATAAAAAGTGTGAAGAACAAGGAAAGCTGTAGAAAACTCTTCTCGATTTGATTTCCACTAGTTTTCACTTTGGCACAGAGAAAGGGCACACAGATGCAAGAATCTAAATGTACACTGATTCTGAAAAGGGGAAAATTCCCTAACACTAATGCTTACTTATTTTCTTAGGTCTATGTGTAAAGAAATATATAATACAACATTGAAAAAAGAAAACCCAAAACACCTTAATTTCAAGAGCAGTGTGTAAATATCTCTAATAAAAAAGATTAAAATATGTGAAATTCCTTTTTCACTTTAGTTCCAAATTATTAAAAATAATAAGGGGACTAAGTTTGATACTATAAACGTTATTTTTGTTGGTTAACTTACCACATGCTCCAGATGCAAATCTACGAATCCTATTTCCAAATAAATGGAGCGTCTTCAAGGATGAAAGGTATTTCACCTCTTCTGGAACTTCTTCTAAAAGGTTGTTTCCCAGATTTAGTGCTGTCAACTGCAAACATATAGAGATTTAATGGACTCATATATTATCCACCTTCAAATGAAAAAAAAAAAAAAATAAGCCCCTTCACTGAGATCCATGTAACCTAAAAAAACTCCAGCATGATCCTAAACAATTATTTCACATATACCAAAAATTATCTTTGTAAAATTCATTTGAGCTTATGCTCAAACACTTTATGATAATTAAAACACAATTTCATTTTAAATTAAACCACTTCATTAAAATTGTATTACAAACCATTCCAAGGGTATTTAATAACATAATTAATTCATAACTCACTCGAGGTACTAAGAATATCCTAACATTGTGATCCATAGACTCAAAACAATTAAAAACTCAGCAAAGGAGCTATTTTCCTGAAATCAGAAATATAGCCAAAGATCTGAGGTCCTCCTGTCATACTATTCCCAAATGAACTTTTTCATTAAGACCAATAAGACTTCTTTATTACGTGGATACAGCCAAGGTTAAGGGGAGGGCTTTACCACCACTCTGTGTGATCACAAATTTCATAAGAGAAACTACTGACACAGTATGGTAGGGTAGGGAAGATCTGCCCTGTGTGCACCTGTCTTCCTAATGACAGAGTAGTTAGACCTAGGAAGTACTGCACAGAAGAGGAGTTAGAAAGATTCTCCTTGATCCTTTAATCCAATAAATCAGTGATATAAGATTGTCCCTAAAATATATTTTTTCTTTGATTTAAAATCAAATAGTGCCTTCTAAGATACAAAAAGTCTTTCCTTTCACACCCAAACATAATTTACCAATTGTCGGGCAGGAGACCCTGCTCGCTGCGCCATTTGTCGTGCGGGAGACCCTGCTCGCTGCGCCATTTGTCGTGCGGGGCGGCCTGCAGGGTCTCTGGTCCCGCTCCCCACGTAAGAACGCAGGATACGGTGAGGCCAACAAGGAACACCCACGGAGCCATAGGTAGGGGAGCCATACCACCACGGTCTCACTGGAGGCTGGGCCCACCGGACGCCGACCTGCCATCCGCTTTTCCGCCAACTGACCGACCGACGACTCTTCTCCACTCTCTCCTCTGTTCCTCTCTCTCGGCTCTCCTCTTCCGCTCTCTTGGCTCTGCTCGGCTCCTCGGCAATCCTTCGTAGCCGCAGCAGTTATACCAGCAGCCAATTGGCTAACCGGCCACAGCCGACGGCCAATCAGCCACAGCCGACGGCCATTCACCACCCGAGCCAGCACCCCTTCACGTGAGGCCGAGAGCCTGTAAACTGCTCTCCGGGGCTCTGTCCCCACACCATTCATATTTCACTACCAGCTCTATATAAAGGTGAAATTAAAATATCCAGGCATGCCTTGTTTTGTTGTACTTCACAGATGTTGCGTTTTTTACAAATTGAAGGCAAGACCCTCCACTAGCAAAAAGATCACAACTTGCTTTACTGTGATTTTCATTATGTGAGCTGAAACCAAACCAGCAATAACTCCAAGATATGTCTGTATTCGTGCAGCCATTCTCATGAAAAAACTTAATCCAGAGTCTGTGACTGTATTAGTTTCCTATTGCCACTGTAACAAATTACCACAAATTTAGTACCTTAAAACAACACAATGCATTATCTTCAGTTCTGGAAATCAGCTGTCAGAAACGGGTTTCATTGACCCAAAATCAAGGCGTCAGTAGGGTTTTGTTCCTTTCTGGAGACTCTAGGGGAAAATCTGTTTTCTTGCCTTGTCCAGTTTCCAGAGGCTTCCCACATTCCTTGGCTTCTAGTCTGCCCTTTCATCTTAAAAGCCAGCAATGATTGGTGGTCTTTCTCAAATCACATCACTCTGACGTTCTCTTTTACACTCAAATACCCTCATAATTACACTGGGCTCACGCAGATAATCCAGGACAATCTCCCCATCTCAAGGTCAGCTAACAACTCAAATTCCTCTGCATCCTTGATTCCCCTATGTAACCTAACATATTCACAGATTATGGAGATTAGGATATGGGCATTTGGGGAACATTATTTGCCTACCACAGTGACTATTTGAAGTTTTTTTGTGTTTGTTTGTTTGTTTGTTTGTTTTCCCAAAAGAAGGTAGATTTCATTCTTTTGCCTAAATTTAGTAAAAACAAAACAAGAAAAACATAGCAGCTGGCCAAAGCTGAAAGCCCAACAAAATCTCTGCAATATTGATGAGGAATACAAGAATGTGGGGAACTGTTAAAGGTCTGAGATTTCATGCAACTTGCAAAATAACAGTTAATCTGCCACCATTTCATAGATGCTGGTAGAAAGCTCATGACCCCTGAGAAAGAGACAAAGGAAAGTTTATTACCCACAGCAATAGCAGTGCCCAGAATATTGCTATTTTTGCACCAGCAATGCAGAGTATCTGGATGTGCAGTGGTTGGTGTTACAGCAAAGGAACCATGAGTTTAGGGAACCTAAATCTTTTAAAATGAGCAGTAATTTTCTATGCCTGTCCTTTGCTCCAGAGACACTATCTCTAGTTTCCATGGCTTCTGCTATATAAACATCCTTGAAAAGTTAGTCTAGAACAAAGGCAGTCAGTACCTCTGCTTACAAGATGTGCAAAAGCATGAGAGACTCATGAAGATTGTCTTCAACGAGGAGATGGCAATATGTATTTTTTAAATTGTTGCCAATTTTTTATTTTTGTAAATTTTGTTAATGGCAATATATATTTTTAAAGCAAATACGTAACAAGGAATAGAGCTTGTGATTTTCCACACCATCAGTGCTTTGTAGGTATTTTTGAGGGCACCAACTATTCATGCTATGTCCTAAATTCTCATGCATGAGTTTTATTTTTGTCGCTGTGTTTTACTAAAGGTATGGCCCAAATATATGAAGATAATACAGTAATTTGATATCATGGTATGTCAAAGGACACCGCAAAATATAATCAAGGTTGACAATAAAGGGGTTTGTTTTATTTATTATTTGATGCTTAGAAATATATCCACAAAAACATCATGAAAAATGTGCAGGCTAAGTTGCCCATATAACCATTTCTAAGGAAATAGGTGGGTCAACATTCATTTAAAAATATGCAATATTTTAGTGGTTACCAGACAATAGTTTAGTAATTACCGGAGGGTAAGGGGTGGTAGATGAAGGTAAAGAAGATCAAATATATGGTGATGGAAGGAGAACTGACTCTGGGTGGTGAACACACAATGTGATTTATAGATGATGTAATACAGAATTATATACCTGAAATCTATGTAACTTTACTAACAATTGTCACCCCCAATAAACTTTCATTTATAAAATAAATAAATAATAAAAATAAAAATATGCATTGTATGCCTACTATGAACCACTAGTTCTAGGTGCTGAATATAGAGAGATGAATAAGACATGTAAGATATATTTACCCTAAAAGCATTTACACAGTAACAGTGAGAAAGCAACAATTGGATGAATGAATGAATGAATGAATGAATGAATGATTGAATGGCTAAACAAATTAATAAGAAAAATAACAGACAGTACTAAGTGCTGTATAGATGACTTTTAAAATTAGTGATTGATTGATCAAGGAAGCCTGTCTTAGAAGTTGATATTTAAACTGAGATCTGAGTGACAGTAAAAAAGGAAAAACAGCCAAAATAAAGACCCCCAAACAGGAACATTATTGGTGTGATTGAGGAGCCAAGAGACGCAGCTGATGTGGCTGAGCATAAAGGGTAAAGGGAAATTCAGCAAAAAATGAGGTTGGAAAAATATACTGGGGCCAGATTATGTATTGTTTTGTAAACCCGGGTAAGGAGTAGGGATTTTACTCTCAGTGCGATGAGAAATGACTATAGGATTTTGAGCAATTGTATAGCATTATTTGATTTGTGTCTTAACAGGAGTACTCTGAAAGGTGTATAAAGAATATTCTACAGGTGGAGCAAGAGGTGAAGCACAAAGATAACACAGACGCCATCACTGCAGTGGTCAAGATGAGAGATGACGATGGCTTGGGCTTGAATCTTTGCCTAGATTCTTTCTCTGCTCTCTTCTGCTTCCTTTACACCCTTACAGGTTTGTCCTAGATAGCACAACTTCAATTAAATGTAAAAATCTCTGACTCAGGCTCTCGAAGATATGAGGTGTGATCAAACAATACAGTGAAAGTTTAAATAAAACTTATTACAGTAAAAGACACAATGCCATTAATCCCCCTCAAAATATTCCCCCTCCCTTCAAACACATCCCATCATTCTTGCCGCTTTCTGAAGCAGTTCTGGAAGTCCTCTTTCATGACTGTCTTCAGTTACTCTTTGTAGCTGCCTCAATGTCCTGAATAATTTTGACTTTAGGGAAGAGCCAGAAGTCACGCTGTGCCAGGTTCGGTGAATAAGGTGGATGAAGACACACCACAATGTTTTTATTTGACAGAAATTATTGTATACCAGAAGTGATGTGTGACTCAGAGCATTGTCATGAGGAGGAGGATTTATGGCATACTTTAACACACATCTTCTCTCAACTGTAGCTCACACCTGACTGAATGCACCGAAAAAGTTGAAACTTATCATACACTGTTACTAAGGTTCAATGTGCCACTTCCCGTGTTGAAGATCCCTGCCTTTCCGTTGGATAGCACTCGGCCAGCAGCATTCACCGTATTTTGTGATCACAACTGGAAGGCTACATTGCTTCTGGTATAGGACAATTTCTGTCAAATAAAAACATTACTGTGTGTTCTCATCCACCTTATTCACTAGATCTGGCACAGTGCAACTTCTGACTCTTCCCCAAAGTCAAAATGACCACGAAAGGTAAACGTTTTTAATCGATTCAAGACATCAAGGCAGCCATGACAGCACAACTAAAGACACTCATGAAAGAGGACTTCCAGAACTGCTTCAGAAAGTGTCAAGACGATGGTATAAGTGTGTTTGAAGTGAGGGGGAGTATTTTTTTTGGGGGGAGGGGTTAATGGCAATGTGTCTTTTACTGTAATAATTTAAAATTTAAACATTCACTGTATTTTTTAATCATACCTCCTACATAGTACCACAGAAGCATGAGGGGGGAAAAGGAAAAGCTATTTTAAGAAGGAAGCTGTAAGTCAAATCCCAGAGGAAGGTTAAGTAAAATAAAAGCATAGAAATAACCACTGGAGTTAGCAATGTGAAAATCATTAGTGACCTTGACAATAGGGATGAAGTATTGGAAAAGAAACTCTGAAGTGTGCTGTGGAGAAAATGTGAGAAAGTGAAGACAATGACTAAAAGACAATATGTTTTCAAAGTTTTGCTATGAAGGGACACTTCATAGGGAGATGGAGAGTTCATTTCCCCCTGAAATAAAATATATTACAGCTTATTACATTCTGATGGAAATAATCCTGTAGAGAATGAGTAACTAATGATATAAGGAGAAGGATACTTAATCAAAATCCTTTAGAAGATGAGAGAGGATAGGCTGCAAAGTACAAATGAGTACTTGCCGTAGATAAAAGTAGGGACTCTTCATTGGGGTAATAAGAAAGAAGGTAGAGAAGATGTGTGCAGATCAGAGCACTGGATCAACTTGGTGATGGAAAGATGAGGGAATTCCTGACTGACAGTGTCTGTTTTTTCAATGAAATATGAAACAAAGCTGAGAGGAGATGCAAGAGGTTTGATGAAAGGTAATTTTGAAGAGCAGTCTAGGGAAATGTAGTAGGTTGACTACATTTCCATTGTTGGCTTTCTGATTCAACTTAGCCGCAGTTGGTTTTCTGATTCAACTTATCTCCCGAGAGGATATAAAATGAATATATGACCTGAGAAAAGACACTTTCTCTGGGTGACACATTAACTACATGGCCCTTTGGCTAGAAAAGGCTACCATGTGAAATTCTGAGATCCACAATAAAAAATATGACATGTAAAAGATGAAAAGTGTTCAACTAAAACCCTCAAAATTTAAAGGATTTCAAAGTTAAAACTAAGATGAAGTGAGCGAGACTGGGATTTTTCTTGATAGAATAGGATAACTAAAAGATCCATTGATGGCCTTCAAATTCATAAAGGTATCTTAAAGACCAGGTGATATTTTGTCACTGTGGCAAATATGTCAGATTTCCAGCCTAGATTATGTAAGTGGATCTAAAGAACAAACTAAACAAAACAGAAACAAACTCATAGATACAGAGAATATTTTAATGATTGCCATATTAGAGGGGGCAAGTTGGGGGAGGTGAAAAAGGGGAAGGGATTAAGAAGTACAAATTGGGGGCCGGCCCGGTGGCTCAGGCGGTTAGAGCTCCATGCTCCTAACTCCAAAGGCTGCCGGTTCCATTCCCACATGGGCCAGTGGGCTCCCAACACAAGGTTGCCAGTTCAATTCCTCGAGTCCCGCAAGGGATGGTGGGCTCTGCCCCCTGCAACTAAGGTTGAACACGGCGCCTTGAGCTGAGCTGCCTCCCGGATGGCTCAGTTGGTTGGAGCGTGGGCTCTCAACCACAAGGTTGCCAGTTCAATTCCTCGACTCCTGCAAGGGATGGTGGGCAGCGCCCCCTGCAACTAAAATTGAACACGGCACCTTGAGCTGAGATGCCGCTGATCTCCCAGATGGCTCAGTTGGTTGGAGCGCATCCTCTCAACCACAAGGTTGCCGGTTCGACTCCCGCAGGGATGGTGGGCTGTGCCCCCTGCAACTAGCAACGGCAACTGGACCTGGAGCTGAGCTGCGCCCTCCACAACTAAGACTGAAAGAACAACAACTTGAAGCTGAACAGAACCCTCCACAACTAAGATTGAAACAACAACTTGACTTGGAGAAAAGTCCTGAAAGTGCACACTGTTCCCCAATAAAGTCCTGTTCCCCTTCTCCAATAAAATCTTTAAAAAAAAAAAAAAAAAGAGCTACAAGTTGGTTGTTACACAGTAGTCATGGGGATATAGGATATAGCATAAGGAATATAGTTGATAATACTGTAATAACTATGTATGGTGTCAAATGGGTGCTAGATCTATCTGGGTGATAGATAAAAGGAGGGTGAGGGACAGGGTGAAAAGGTGAAGGGATTAAGAAATACACAAATCGGTAGTTATAAAATAGTCATGGGGATATAAAGTATAGAGAATATAATCAATAATATGGTAATGGCTATGTATAGTGTCAGGTGGGTAATGTTGAATAACTATGATGTATACCTGAAACTAATATAATATTGTATGTTAGCTACATTTCAATGAAAATCTTTAAAAAATAAAAATAAAATGTAAAAACTTATGTATTTGGAAGAACTAAGCATTTGGATGTTTGAGTGAGGGTAGGGGTTAAAATTTTCTGAATAACCAATATGGTTAAAGCATTCTATATGAGGTAGGTAATGTTGACAGCAACTTTAGAAGCTGAGAAAGATGAGGCCCATTGCACAGATGAGTCAAAGGAGGCACAGAGAGATTATGTGTGTTTTTCCACATCACCCAGATAGCAAGTAAGAGAGAAGGGTTGGGCCTCTTCTAGAAACCTGAATGCCCATTACAGGAAGAAGCTGAAGTCCTGGTAGGGGTGCAAGAGGCTTAATAAAAGCTTGGGCATAGAAGTAGAGGCAAAAGATGAATGAAAGGAGTGTGGAAGGAAGGAACTCATGAGGTGTCTCTATACCAGGACAGGATATAATAAACCAGGATAATAAATCCCCGTTTTGATAGAAAATCCAAGCTTAGAAAACAAGCATTACTTACTTGATGAAGGAAGAAGAGATTTATAGTGGGTAAGACAGGAGAAAGGACAGGCCTGACACTGACAAACAGTACAAATGGCATCAGATCCTTTCTTTTCTGCTAGGCTTAGAAAGTGAGACTCAGAATGCCCAAGGAAGAACTGATAGGGAAAGTCTTTGCATACGTACATCCCTCTTGTGTTCCTCTGTATAACACTTATCCTTCAGATCTTAGTTCAGCTGCAGTTCCTCAGGACCACCTTCCGTGACTTCTCTCACTAGAGACACTCACGGCATAATATAATCCTCCTTCATGGCATGTTTCACAATTGTATTATACATGTATTTGTATATCTGATTACCTTTCTCCACTAAACCTGAGAATAGGGACACATGAATGTTTTTGTTCCTTTTTGTATTCTCAGCATCTAGCAGAGTGCCTAGTCCATTGCAAGCACAAATAACTATTTGTTGGACATATGAATGAATGAATGAAGTTGATTGGGTTAGGGGGTCATCAAGAAGAAGAGTAAAAATATGAAAAGGAGAAACTAGGGACACAACAACTTTATAGACTACCCAACTCTACTTATTGTTTATGATCAATTAAAAAAGCTATGGCTGACCATATCTTTGTCCTGGTCAGCCACACATGTGGGAACACTGTTATACATTGTTCCTTATGATGCATGTCAATAATGCTGCACACAATTATAGATGATGGCTAGTTGTTTCTTTGGGGATTTTAAAACAATGGCTGATTTACCTAATGAGGGGCCTTTGTTCCTAGATGATGCCATAATCATGACAGCACTGTGTTTAGTTAAGCTAGATTTTGAAAATAGCTTCCATTCCACTCCACTCAAGTTGACATTCTATGGTTTAGTAGATGCCAGGCACTAGGAACAAGATAATGTCTCCACCCTCAAGAGCACTTCTTTGAAAATTTTTTATATTCCAGCACTTCATCAATCACAGGCCAAATGCATTCACCATAAATTATAGGACATTAACTCATTTTCTTTTCATGTTATTAGAAGTCAGTGAACTTTTCTAGAGTCGCATTAGTCAAATTAGCAAATAAAGAAGCAGTAGGATCTATGTGCTCTAAAGAACCTCCTCTAATTTTACGATTGTTGTTAGTTACACCATGACGGTAATATTAATCATAATAGCAATAATAATTTATTGCAAAGTTCTTATATGCCTTTACATATATTAACATTTAATTTAATCCCCAAACATGAAGACAGGGACTGTGTTTTCTTCACACCATTATCCTTCAGGATCAACATAGACACAAGAAGATGAATTTCTTAAAAGGAATGATATGTAAACAAACAGAAGGTGGGGATAACGTATGTAGTGTTCAAACCTGCCATCTTTAGGCAACCCAGTTTTTGTTTTTTGACACTATAAATTGAACACCACACCCTAGCAAATTTCACACAAATTGTTTAGAGTAATAAAACAATAAAGCTGAAAGCAACCTCAAAAGAGACCTCATTTTATTCACTGGTATTCACTAGTTGAGAGACCTTGAAAGTGACTTAACCTATTCCTGAACCATAAATTTTAACAATATGAGGGTTATAAGTTCCTTGAAAATGAACAGAGTTCCTAGCATTGTGCCTGGCTCTCACTAAATGATTGGTGTTTTTATTCTATTTGATACCATTTTGTGAGAAATTTAAAAGTATCATTTTTGTTTTAGGAACTTAAAAAATATCAAGACTATATTAATGCAGTGCATTCTGTGGAAAATATGGCCCAAAGGTCAGTATATTGGGGCAAATTGGACTACCTATGATGATAAAAGAAACATTAGTCCAAAATGTAAGCACAGTATAAACCAAAAAAAGTGGTACGGGGATAGTTTCAATTGTTATTAATAAAGTATCTGAAGCAACACAAGAAAGAGTTCCAACTAACTTTTCAAGAATCCATTTAAGGGGCTGGCCCCATGGCTCAGGTGGTTGGAACGCCATGCTCCTAACACCGAAGGCCACCCACCCAGTTCGATTCACACATGGGCCAGTGAGCTTGAGCTGCCACGGGGTGCCGTGGGCTACCAGTGTGCAACTGGTGACCGATTGCCCCAGCCGGGGGAGCGCAAGGCTCATAATACCAGCACAGGCCAGGTCTTAAACATGAGTGGGACGGGGGGGGAGGTGGAAGAAAGGGGGGAGAAAAAGAATCCATTTAGGGATTTTATAGAAAACTTTTAGAATAAGAATATAATTTTTGAAATATGACATATAAATCACCAAGTTATAAAAGGCCCCAAGGATATTTTATGGTATATGCATAGGTCATTCATCAATATTTCAGTTAAATACCCCAACATGCCCTGCCCACTTTCTCTGCTATATTTTTCTCTTTAGCACTAATCATTACCTCACATTCTATTTGTTTTTCTTATTTGTTTCTTATATCTCTTCTGAAAGAAGCTACACTCCATGAAGGCAGGGATTTTCATCTGTTCTGTTACTTGCTGAATCACCAATTCCTAATGCCAGAGTCACAAATGGTGCTCCATACTTGTTAATGTCTGGATTGAATGAATGAAGGCAGAATTGAGATCCAGTGAGATTAAGTGCCTGATATTTAGCTGGTAAGTGGCTGAACCAGCTAAGGTATCCAGGACTCCAAACTCACATCCAAAGCTCTGCAGCTCTCTACACTTTCTCTTTTCTTAAACTTTAGTCTGCCCTTTCTATTACCATCTGTGAAAATGACTGAATAGTATTTCTGAACTATGTAATCTATATCCATCTTTTTACTGTTTCTAGCACATTTTATTCAAGCTGTTTTAGAACTTCCATTGTAATGGGAAAATAGATTTTTTTCAAAATTCCACAACCTTGGAGACTCTATGAGAAAAATTGCTGGTTCATGAGTAGCTAAACAATAATGTCATCAGCCTGAATCTGCCTTACAAAGCACTTGAAGGGTAGACAACAAGAAGTCTAGTTCCAATCAGTTAAATTCTTTTTTTAAAGGTGTATTCTTAAAAGCAAGGGCTGAACTAAGCCAGCTCCCTACTTAAGAAAATTAAAAGTGAGCAAACAAGTCGAATTTTAGGATCTCTTCTAAACAGTAAAAAGATGATGAGGAAAGTAACTGGAACACCACAAGAAAACAAAGGAGTGATAATGAGACTCTCAGTCCTTTTTTCCTGAGGAAGTACATTTTACAATCTGTAATTTTTAACTAAACAAATATTAAATGTGAAGGGAGAACCTACATTTCAGATATGCAAGAGTTCAAAAACTTAATCACATATGCAGATTAGGATGGTGTCTAGAGACTTACTCCTACAAAACAAGAGAGTAAGCCAAGAAAGAGAAATGTAAGAGATACCCTGGGTTCAATTCAGGAGAGCTACAAAGAGATTGTCCTTGGTGGACAGTGTCCAGCAAACCTACATAGCTTAGATTGAGCTACAGGATGGAAACTCCTGGGAGACTCATTCAAGGAAAAACACACACTTGATAGAATATGTGATATGATCAAGTTTTAAATAAAATAAGGCCATGACAAAGGCAAAAGATACAAGAATAAAAGAAAGGCAATTAAAAACTCAAGGGAACAAAAATGGTATATAAGAAAATATAGAGGATTACAGCATAAAAATGGTGGCATGAGGTGAGCTTCTTGAAATCTTCCCATAAATTAACTACAAATTGAACAACTATAATTCCACAAAGGACTCCCTGCACAACAGATAGGCAAGACTAAGAAGCCCCGCAACTGAAATCATCTAAACATGGGCAACTTGGGCAAGCGGGGGAGGTGGCAAGGGGAAAGTGTGGAGACGTGGACCGTGCAGGCACAGGAGCAGACCAGAGCCCGAGCTTTGTTCCAAAGCTACCGCAGTCGGCGGAGAGGGAAGAATTTGAACTGCTAGTGCTCTGCTTACAACTCACAGTCCTGCCTCAGGGATCAGCATATAACACAGCTGAACCCAACGATCATGGCAGAGACCTCAGAGTAAAGACTGATGGAAGAAGGGTGAAAATGGCTGTTTTCACTGCCAAGCAGAGGACTGAAGGCTTAGGCATAGAGCCTAGCCGACCCCTTCCCACCCTCCCAGAACTCACCTCACCCCCACCCGCCCAATGCTAGAAGTAGAAAGGTAGCAATGTCAGATCAAAAGAACAGAATATTTGCAGTTCTGAAAACGGCAGCCTGCAGCCACGGATTCAGAGCCCAACTAGTTCTGGTTAAGGGGAGAGAGCTTTGGGTGCAGGACTGGCGAGGCTGGTGGTCACCACCATTGCTCTGGACCACCTCTCACAACCCAGCATGCCTCTGTCCCCACCTATCTGGGTGGACCCCTACAGAAGTAAAGAGAGCCGATGAAACACACAGGCTCTGAAACTGCCGCAGGAAGAGCTTTGGAACTTCAGCTCTCCAAATACCCACACAGAGGCAGTGCCCTCTGACCCAGGTGACCAACTCACATAGGAGAAGCCCACCTTCCAGGGAATCCCCTCATTGTGTGAGAAAATATAACTGTGTGAGAAAATATTGCAAAGAAAATATAACACTACAGCATGAGAGAGAATAAAAGGCTGCAGCCAGAGAGAAAATAAAACATTCTACAAACACCTACTGGAAAACAAAAGAAACACCTCTTCCTATCAATCTGTCGCAGAATCTACCCCTGTAGATGCCTAGGAAGAGAAATAATACTTCATTAAATGCCATGAATAACCAAGGTAAAAAGGCACCTCAGAAAGGAAAGGAAAAGTCTCCAGAAAATTAACTTAAAGATATGGAAATACGGCACTTAAATGACAGAGAATTCAAGATTGCAGTTCTTAAAAATCTCAACAAGATGCAAGAAAACACAAACAGGCAATGAACAGTTCAATGAACTCAGAAACACAATCAAAGAACAAAATGAACATTTTACCAAAGAGTGAAATTTTTAAAAAAAGAACCAAATAGAATTTTTGGAGATTAAGAACTCAATAAAAGAAATGAAGAAGGAAATACCCAGCTTATGTAATATTGCTGACCAGATGGAGGAAAGAATCAATGACATCGAAGACAGAAATCTGGAAAAGACACAGATGGAAAAAGAGAGAAACTTGAGCATTAAATGAAATGAAGGAACTCTACAAGAACTTTCTGACACCATCAGAAAGACCAATATAAGAATAATGGGCATACAAGAAGGAGAAGAAAGGAAGAAGGGAAAAGAGGGTATATTCAAGGCCGGCCCGGTGGCTCAGGCTGTTGGAGCTCCATGCTCCTAACGCTGAAGGCTGCTGGTTTGTTTCCCACATGGGCCAGTGGGCTCTCAACCACAAGGTTGCCAGTTCGATTCCTTGGGTCCCACAAGCGATGGTGGGCTCTGCCCCCTGCAACTAAGATTGAACACGGCACCTTAAGCTGAGCTACCACTGAGCTCCCGGATGACTCCGTTGGTTGGAGCACATCCTCACAACCACAAGGTTACCGGTTCAACTCCTGCAAGGGATGGTGGGCTGTGTCCCCCTGCAACTAACAACGGCAACTGGACCTGGAGCTGAACTGCGCCCTCTACAACTACAATTGAAAGGACAACAACTTGACTTGGAAAAAATCCTGGACGTGCATACTGTTCCCCAATAAAGTCCTGTTCCCCTTCCCCAATAAAATCTTAAAAAAAAAAAAAAAAGAGGGTATACGCAAACAAGTCGAAGTAGTTGATGACAACTTCCCAAACTTATGGAAAGAACTGGATCCTCGAATCCAAGAAGCAACAGAACACCTAATTACATCAATCCGAATAGGTCTTCTCCAAAGCACAAAATTTAACGACAAAGAAAGAATCCACAAGTCAGCCAGGGAAAAGAAGACGGTAACCTACAAAGGAAAGCCCATTAGACTATCATCAGATTTTTCAGCAGAAACTTTACGAGCCAGGAGGGAGTGGAATCAAATATTCAAACTATTTAAAGAGAGAAATTATGAGCCAAGAATAATATATCCAGCAAAGATATCCTTTAGATATGAAGGAGGAATAAAGACCTTTCCAGACATACAGAAGTGAGGAAATTTTCTAACATACGACCTGAACTACAAGAAATACTGAAGGAGGCTATTCGACCTGAAATAAAAAGGCAAAAGAATACAAAACCATGAGTAGTATTATGAATAGACAGAAGCAGAAAATGGGAAGCCCTAAATCAAATAGAACACTATACACTTACACATAACATACAGAGTACAGAAGGAAAAAAAAAAAAAAACACTTAAGAAAAGAGGAAAAAGACATCTTGCTACTGCAGCGCAGAACTCAACTCACATAAGAAATAGAGATAATTTGTGACAACAAAAACATGAAAGGGGAGAGTATAAAAGTCTGAACTGGCACAAGGGAAAGGAGAAACAAAGCATAATGAAGAAAATTGAATACTCTAAATATCAAACTTTCTTTTAAATAAACTTAGTGGTAACCAAGTTCAAAAAACAATTCAGAACTGAAACATATAACGAAAAAAAAAGAAATAGATGGAAAAATCATAGAATACCACCACACGAATAATAGACAGCAATAAAAAGGCAAAGAAACTATGGAGACACACACCATCCTACCAAAAAACCAGACATTGAATGATAGGAAATTCTCATATATCAATAATCACCCTAAATGTAAGTGGATTGAACTCACCAATTAAAAGGCACAATGTACCAGTTTGGATCAGAAAACTAAACCCAATCGTATGCTGCCTCCAAGATACACGTCTCAACTACAAAGACAAATACAGACTCAAGTGAAAGGGTGGAAACTGATACTCCAAACAAATGGTATCCAGAGAACAGCAGGTGTACCCATACTGATATCAGATGAAACAGACTTCGGTATAAAAAGGTAACAAGAGACAAAAATGGACATTTCATAATGATAAAGGGGACTATACAACAAGAAGACATAATAGCCATCAATATTTATGTCCCCAATCAGGAAGCACTGAAATATAGTAAGCAACTACTAATAGACCTGAAAGAAGAAATTGTCCAAAACACAATTATAGTAGGGAACCTAAATACATCGACAGCTATGGATAGATCAATGAAATAACAGCTCTAAATAACACATTAGATGAAATGGACATAATTGACTTTTATAGAGCACTTCATTCTAGAACATCAGACTATACAATC
Organism: Rhinolophus sinicus; assembly: GCF_036562045.2. Taxonomy (NCBI): domain Eukaryota; kingdom Metazoa; phylum Chordata; class Mammalia; order Chiroptera; family Rhinolophidae; genus Rhinolophus; species Rhinolophus sinicus. Next base: position 29,153,175 of record NC_133763.1, on the reverse strand, counting down.
TTTTCAAATGTACATTAAACATTCTCAAGGATAGACCATATATTGGGACATAAAACTTGCTTCATCAAATTTAAGAAGATTGAAATCATACCAAGCATATTCTCTGATCACAAGCATTTGAAATTGGATATCAATTGCAAAAAGAAAGCAGAAAAAACAACAAATATATGGAAATCAAACAACATACTTTTAAAGAACAACTGGGTCAAAGAAGAAATAAGAGGAGAGATCAAAAGATACATAGAAACAAATGAGAATGAAAATACATCCTACCAAAATTTTTGGGACACAGTGAAAGCCGTTTTAAGAGAGAAATTTATATCATTACAGATCTCACGAAAGAAGAAAAATCCCAGATAAATAACCTCATGTTACACCACAAAGAATTAGAAAAAGAAGAACAATGAAACCGAAAGTCAGCAAAAGGAAGGAAATAATAAAAATCAGAGCATAACTAAATGAAATAGAAAACAAAAAGACATTAGAAAGAATTAATGCAACAAAAAGCTGGTTCTTTGAGAAGATTAATAAAATTGACAAACCCTTGGCTACACTCACTAAGATAAAAAAAAGACAAAATGAAAAAATCAGAAATGAAAGAGGGGAAGTTATCATGGATGCCACAGAAATACAAAGACTCATTCAAGAATACTATGAAGGATTATATGCCACCAAATTCAATAACCTAGAAGAAATGGACATGTTCTTAGAAACACATAGCCTTCCTAGGCCGAATAATCACAAACTACAAATCTAAATAGACCAATCAACAGTAAGGAAATTGAATCAGTCATCTAAATCCTTCCCAAAAGCAAAAGTCCAGGACCAGATGGCTTCACTAGTGAATTCTACCAAACATTCTAAGAGGATCTAATACCCCTCCTACTCAAACTCTTCCAATAAAATTGAAGAAGAGAGAGGAGAGAGTACTCCCTAACTCATTTTATGAGTCCAACAGTACCCTGATACCAAAACCTGGTAAGTTTAACATAAAAAAATGAAAATTACACACCAATCCCTCTGATGAATACAGATACAAAAATCCTAAATAAAATTCTAGCAAATCAAATGCAACAATGCATTAAAAAGATTATACACCATGACCAAGTGGGGTTCATCTCAGGGGCATGAGGATGGTTCAACATATGCAAATCTATTAATGTGACACACCACATAAACAAAATAAAGGATAAAAATCATGTGATTATATCAATAGATGCAGAAAAAGACAAGATACAACATCCACTTATGATTAAAACACTTAATAAAATGGGTATACAAGAAAATACCTCAACATAATACAGGTCATTTATGAAAAACCCTCAGCTATACTATCAGAATTAACAGTGAAAAACTGATGTCCTTTGCCATATGTTCAGGAACACGACAGGACTGTCCCCAATCACCTTTGCTCTTCAACATAGTATTAAAGTCCTAGCCAGAGCAATCAGGCAAGAGAAAGAAATAAAAGGCATCCAAATTGGGAATGAAGAAGTTAAATTGTCACTTTTTGCAGGTGACATGATGTTATACATAGAAAACCTTAAAGACTCCATTAAAAAGCTATTAGAAACAATAAATGAATACAGTAAAGTTGCCAACTACGAAATCAACGTACAAAAGTCCATTGCATTCCTACATACTAACAATGAAATCTCAGAAAAAGAAATAAAATAAAAAATTCCTTTTGCAATTTAACAAAAAGAATAAAATACCTAGGAATAAACTTAACCAAGGATGTGAAAGACCTATATACTGAAAATTATAAAACATTTTTAAAACAAATTGAAGAAGACACAAAGAAATGGAAAGACATTCCATGTTCACGGATGGAAGAATCAACACAGTTAAAATGGCCATATTACCAAAGCAATATATGGATTGAATGCAATACCCATCAAAATCGCAAAGGCATTTTTAAAGAAAGAGATCAAAAAACATCAGATTTGCATGGAATCACAAAAGACCCCAAATAGCCAAAGCAATCCTAAGAAAAAAGAACAATACTGGAGGTATCACACTCCCTGACTTCAGCTTGTACTACAAGGCAACAATAATCAAAACTGTATGGTATTCGCAGAAAAACAGACACATAGACCAATGGAATAGCATTGAAAACCCAGAAATAAACCCACGTAAATAGGGACAGATAATTTTCGACAAAGAAGACAAAAACATACAATGGAGAAAAGACAGCCTTTTCAATAAATGGTGCTGGGAGAATAGGAAAGCCACGTGCAAAAGAATGAAACTGGACTGCTATCTGTCACCATGTACCAAAATTAATTCAAAATGGATCAAAGACTTAAGCATAAGACCTGAAACAATAAACTGCATAGAAGAAAACATACGTACTAAACTTGTGGACCTTGGTTTCAAAGAGCATTTTATGAATTTGATTCCAAAGGCAAGGGAAGTAAAAGCTAAAATCAATGAATGGGACTATATCAAACTTAAAAGCTTCTGCACAGCAAAAGAAACCATCGGCAAAATAAAGAGATAACCAACTGAATGGGAGAAGATTTTTACAAAATGTGCCTCCGATAAGGGGCTAATATCCAAAATATATAAGGAACTCATAGAACTCAACAACCAAAAACAAACAGCCCAATTGAAAAATGGGCAGAGTACTTGAAATGTTCTCCAAAGAGGACATACAAATGGCAAATAGACATGAAAAAATGCTCAACATCACTAATTATCAGAGAAACGCAAATAAAAACCGCAATGAAATATCACCTCACCCCAATTAGAATGGCTATCATCAAGAAGACAAATGGTAACAAGTGTTGGAGAGGCTGTGAAGAAAAAGGGACCTTCATACACTGTTGGTGGGAATGCAGACTAGTGTAGCCACTATGGAAGGCAGTGTGGAGGTCCCTCAAAAAATTAAAGAGTAGAATTACCATATGACCCAGCAATCCCTCTCCTGGATATCTACCCCAAAAATCTGAAAACATTTATCCATAAAGACAAGTGTACCCCAATATTCACTGCAGCTTTATTTACAGTGGCCTAGACATGCAAACAACCAAAATGTCCTTCGACAGATGAATGGATAAAGAAGTTGTGTGTGGGGAGCCATGGTTACAGCTAACTCTGAGCCTTACAGAATGGCTTGGTTTATGCTTAACCTGTTTCCTCTCCTGAGGCATTATCTCTGCCTGCACCTGGGGGGTGCTTACAAGCTGCTAAGGTATGAGGTGGGAATGGCCAGTTCCCGGACACAGAAGACTGATGCCTATCAGGATAATTGGTAGATTCTGTCATGGGATAATTACTTTTGGGAGTTTCAGTGATTTTGTAGTTTCTGTGAAAAAAGGTTAAAGATTTACATTCAGTGAGGTAATGCATTTTTGTGATTGTTAAGTTGCACGTACTCAAACTGTATAAATTGGTGAAGGAAAATAAACTCAGGGCTTCAGCATCACTGAAGACCGGCCGCATTAGCATTTGTATGAGTGTCTTTTATTTCATTGCCACTCCCCCATTTAGGTTCTGATCGACTTGTGGCGGCTGGCCCGCCACAGTTGTGGTATATACACACAGTGGAATACTATTCGGCGGTAAGAAAAGATGAAATAGGACCATTTGGGACAACATGGATGGATCTTGAGATTATAATGCTAAGTGAAATAAGTTTGAAAAAGTAGACAACCATATGATTTCACTGATATGTGGCATATAAACCAAAACCAACAAAAGAACAAGACAAACAAATAAGAAACAAAAACTCATAGACACAGACAATACTTTAGTGGTTACCAGAGAGTAAGGGGGGAGAGGGGTGGTAGATGAGAGTAAAGAGGATCAAATATATGGTGATGGAAGGAGAACTGACTCTGGGTGGTGAACACACAATGGGATTTATAGAGGATGCAATACAGAATTGTACACCTGAAATCTATGTAATTTTACTAACAATTGTCACCCCAATAAACTTTAATTAAAAAAACGATTGAATCATGGTTATAACTGAATATGTAAATATTATACATCTCGTAAAAGTAAGTTTAGAATTAATGAAGTAGAAGAGGTGAAGTACGGCTGAAAGTGAGTTACCGATGCTCACATAATCTTACAAATTGGGAGTTAAAAACAGACTGTAATTGATGAAAGAATAAATACAGGTGGAATAACATTAAGTTTAAAAGATAGCTATGGAGAAACTAAACGTATTAATAATTATGTTTGGAAGATAAAGAAGAGTGATGTCTAAAATGGATAAATCAAGAAAAAAAAGATGAGTTAAAAGTGATTACACAAAGGTTAGACAACTAAGTTCACAAAGTCATCCTAGAAAAAGTGCTACATACCTCACTGCTGAATAGCACTAAGGTCACCTTCAAAGTACTCCCCTTGGGAAGCTATGCAGCAACGCCAGTGCCTATTCCACCCTTCAAAGCAAATTTGGAACTCTTTCAGAGCTGTCGTTGTATTACCCTTGATGTCCTGAATGTCATCAAAATGTCTTCCTGTCAATATTACCTGTATCTTCAGATAAAGGAATAAGTCATTGGGGCCAGATCAGGTGAGCAGGGCGGGTGTTCCAATACAGTTATTTGTTTACTGGCTAAAAACTCCCTCACAGAAAGTGCCATGTGAGCTGATGCCTTGTCGTGATGCAAGAGCCATGAATTGTTGGTGGAAAGTTCAGGTGATTTCCATGTATCTTTTCCACGCAGCCTTTTCAGCACTTCCAAATAGTAAACTTGGTGAACTGTTTGTCCAGTTGGTACAAATTCATAATAAACAACGCTTCTGATATCAAAAAAAGGTTACCAACATCGTTGCAACAAGTTCACAACCTTGTCACACTTCGTATATCGAGATCAGGATTGAGAGTGAGAGCAAATGGGACAGAAGACAGTTGCTTTTCATTATAAACCTTTTAGAGTATTTTATTTTCTTAAAACAATGCACTGTGTTACTTTAACGGAAAAAAGTTCAAGCACAAGAGAATTGTTCCATGGCTCAATGAAATCCTAAATTCTTTTTCATGGAAACTCTTCTCTCCTATTAGAAAAGTCGAAATCCTTGTCGTTCTGAAACTACAAATGCATTTTTAGAAGGTACTATTAAAGGGGGTGTTTTTTAGTAGAACCTTATTTCTTGCAAAAACTTGGCCACACAGATTACAATATCAAATAATTTTATAAACCGAAAAGGAAATGAGGTAGGTGAACATAACAAAATAAAGTTTGTTTTGTTTGGTTTTGTCCTTTGTAACACTGTACTCAAAACCAATGAACTACAATGACTTACGAGGTTATAGGTTCTTTCCATGATAATGACAGTTTGCAAGTGAACAAAAGAAAAATTCCAAGTTAATATTCCTTGCCTTCTCCCAACCTCAAGACTTTTAGTAGCTGGAGTTTCACATTGTTTGGCAGAAATGTTTAACAGAAGCATCTGGGATTCATTCATGTCAACTGTTGCACTTTAAGAAAGGTATTCTTTATTTAAAATACCAACTTTCTTATAAACACCTGAAGCTGAAGCTGAATCATATTGAATGTCAACTATAACTATAACTATAACTATATATAGTGTATAGCCACGGGGGGGTGGGGGTGTCATCACTTTGTGAGGGGTGTAAATGTCTAACTATTAATTTTTTTGTACACCTGAAACTAATACAAATAAAAAATATATAATAAAGACTAATTCAGAATAAATGAATGTCTCCTCCTTCCCATTCCCTGACAACATTCCATTTCAAAGTTTAACCTACTCTAGGAAATTGAAATGGACCCCCCTTCCTATAGCCACAAGGTTTCTTCACTCCATATGCAAAAGCTTCAGGATAGTCCCCAGGGTGAACAGTATCTCAGGGATCCTCAAACCCACTTCCAGATGGAGTCTTCAAGGTAGACAAGCAGATCCAGGCTCCCAACCTTTTCCAGATGGCAGCGATCAGAAAGATGAGAATGGCACAGTCCTAATCCTCTGATTCCAGGTGTGGGCCAAAGAGCACATGAATAAGTTAAAACATCTTCTTCCCCTACCATTTGTAATTCCCTAAGGGGAAAGCCTCCTGATGCCTCTCTATACAGTAAGTCTCCAGAAGGTTATTATAAATCTCCAGAGATCGAAGACTTATTGTTCTCTCACCTCTTTTCTTTCCTACTTTCCATCCTCAATCTAGAAAGATATGCTATATCTCACCTGGGTCAAGGTGCTTATCTCTGGGCTCACTTTGGGGATTAGGTTATTTTGAAGGTCTAGAGTCTTCAGTCCAGGCAGTTTTTCTAATGTTGAAGGCATCTTTGTTATCTTCTTCCCATTCAAGGTAAGGATCTTAGTGCTTTTACCACCTTTCAATGCTCTTACTAACAACCTTTCAGCCATGGGCTTGGGAGAGAAATAGAAAAGGGAGAATATAATCATTAAGTTCCTTATTATGCATCTTTAGAACCTCTAGTTGCAGAATTGGTGTGTCATGGAAACAAAAACATTCTGAGATCTACCAGGTTGAAGGTGGGAGTCATCAGATAGTTTCCTGAGCAAAAAGTATGGAGGGGAAATAGCTTATTCCAGGTTAGGGGCAGGAAACGTTCAAAATGAGCCTGGGATACCTTATGCCAGAGACTTGGAAGTTATCTAAGACCAATGAGATCACATCAAAAGGACTCAGAAAGCAACTTCTAAGGACTCCCACAGCTCCGACATGGGAAAATTTGAGGATTAGAAAGAATAATCTAGAATGGAATGAAATACATCAAAATGTATTAAAATCTAAGATTTCATATTGGTACTTTAAAAATAAAACAAACTCACTGATTATATTGGAACTTGCTAGTGAACCAACTGATAAGTCTGAACATTGATAAAGGAAGAAAATGAGGGGCTGGCCTGTGGCTCAGGTGGTTGGAGTGCTGTGTTCCTAACGCCAAAGTCACGGGTTTGATTCCCACATGGGCCAGTGAGCTGCACCCTCTACAGCTAAGATTGTCAACAACCGCTCTCTCTGGAGCTGGGCTGCCGTGAGCAGCCAGAATTGGCGTGACCTGCCGTGGGCTACTGAGTGCTGCCGCAGGCTGCTGTGTACTGCCATGTGCTGCTGTGTGCTGCCGTGAGCCAGCAGCCAGCGGCCAGCATGAGTGGCCGTGGCTGGCTGATGATCAGCAACCAACTCTGCCTCAGCCAGGGCGGGGGGGGGGGGGGAAGCACAAGGCTCATAACACCAGCATGGACCACGGAGCTGTGTCCTACACAACTAGACTGAGAAACAATGGCTTGAACCAAAGTGGGGGTTGGGAGGGAGGAGTGAGGCAGAAGGGGGGAAAAAAGGAAGAAAATGAAGCATTTATTCTGCTTTTCCAGTACACAGTGCATTTATTTATTTTTAATTTTTATTTTATTAAATTTATTGGGGTGACAATTGTTAGTAAAATTACATAGATTTCAGGTGTACAATTCTGTATTACATCATCTATAAATCCCATTGTGTGTTGATCACCCAGAGTCAGTTCTCCTTCCATCACCATATATTTGATCCTCTTTACTCTCATCTACCACCCCTCTCCGCCCTTACCCTCTGGTAACCACTAAAGTATTGTCTGTGTCTATGAGTTTTTGTTTCTTATTTGTTTGTCTTGTTCTTTTGTTGGTTTTGGTTTATATGCCACATATCAGTGAAATCATATGGTTGTCTACTTTTTCAAACTTATTTCACTTAGCATTATAATCTCAAGATCCATCCATGTTGTCCCAAATGGTCCTATTTCATCTTTTCTTACCGCCGAATAGTATTCCACTGTGTGTATATACCACAACTTCTTTATCCATTCATCTATCGAAGGACATTTTGGTTGTTTCCATGTCTTGGCCACCGTAAACAAAGCTGCAATGAACATTGGAGCACACGTGTCTTTATCTCTAAATGTTTTCAGATTTTTTGGTTGATACCCAGGAGAGGGATTCCTGGGTCATATGGCAATTCTATTCGTAATTCTTTGAGGAACCTCCACACTGCCTTCCATAACGGCTGCACCAGTCTGCATTCCCACCAACAGTGTATGAGGGTTCCTTTTTCTCCACAGCCTCTCCAACATTTGTTACTATTTGTCTTGTTGATGATAGCCATTCTGACTGGGGTGAGGTGATATCTCATTGTGGTTTTGATTTGCATTTCTCTGATGATTAGTGATGTTGAGCATTTTTTCATATGTCTATTTGCCATTTGTATGTCCTCTTTGGAGAAATGTCTCTTCAAGTCCTCTGCCCATTTTTCAATTGGGTTGTTTGTTTTTTTGTTGTTGAGTTGCATGAGTTCCTTGTATATTCTGGATACTAGCCCCTTATCGGAGGCACTGTTTGCAAAAATCTTCTCCCATTCAGTTGGTGGCCTCTTTATTTTGTCAATGGTTTCTTTTGCTGTGCAGAAGCTTTTAAGTTTCATATAGTCCCATTCGTTTATTTTAGCTTTTACTTCCATTGCCTTTGGAGTCAAGTTCATAAAATGCTCTTTGAACCCAAGGTCCATAAGTTTAGTACCTATGTTTTCTTCTATGCAGTTTATTGTGTCAGGTCTTATGCTTAAGTCTTTGATCCATTTTGAATTAACTTTGGTACATGGTGACAAATAGCAGTCCAGTTTCATTCTTTTGCACGTGGCTATCCAATTCTCCCAGCACCATTTATTGAAGAGGCTGTCTTTGCTCCATTGTATGTTTTAGCTTCTTTGTCAAAAATTATCTGTCCATATTTATGTGGTTTTATTTCTGGGTTCTCAATTCTATTCCATTGGTCTATGTGTCTGTTTTTCTGCCAATACCATGCTGTTTTGATTATTGTAGCCCTGTAGTACAAGCCAAAGTCAGGAAGTGTGATACCTCCATTATTGTTCTTTTTCTTAAGATTGCTTTGGCTATTCGGGTCTTTTGTGGTTCCAAACAAATCTGATGATTTTTGTTCTATTTCTTTAAAATATGCCATTGGGATTTTGATGGGGATTGCATTGAATCTGTATATTGCTTTGGGTAATATGGCCATTTTAACTATGTTGATTCTTCCAATCCATGAGCACGGAATGTCTTTCCATTTCTTTGTGTCTTCTTCAATTTCTTTCAAAAATGTCTTATAGTTTTCAGCATATAGGTCTTTCACATCCTTGGTTAAGTTTATTCCTAGGTATTTTATTCTTTTTGCTGCAATTGCAAAAGGAATTGTTTTTTGTATTTCTTTTTCTGAGATTTCATTGTTAGTATATAGGAAGGCAATGGACTTTTGTGCGTTGATTTTGTAGCCGGCAACTTTACTGTATTCGTTGATTGTTTCTAATAGCTTTTTGGTGGAGTCTTTAGTGTTTTCTATATATAGCATCATGTCATCTGCAAAGAGTGATAATTTAACTTCTTCATTCCCAATTTGGATGCCTTTTATTTCTTTCTCTTGCCTGATTGCTCTGGCAAGGACTTCCAACACGATGTTGAAAAGCAGAGGTGATAGGGGACAGCCCTGTCGTGTTCCAGAACGTAGAGCAAAGGGCTTCAGTTTTTCTCCATTAATTATGAGATTAGCAGAGGGCTTGTCATATATGGCCTTTATTATGTTAAGGTATTTTTCTTCTATACCCATTTTATTAAGTGTTTTAATCATAAATGGATGTTGTATCTTGTCAAATGCTATTTCTGCATCAATTGATATAATCATATGATTTTTGTCCTTTATTTTGTTTATGTGATGTATCACATTGATGGATTTGCGTATGTTGAACCATCCTTGTGCCCCGGGATGAACCCCACTTGGTCGTGATGAATAATCTTTTAATGCATTGTTGTATTCGATTTGCTAGAATTTTATTTAGGATTTTTGCATCGGTATTCATCAGAGATATTGGTCTGTAGTTTTCTTTTTTGTGCTGTCCTTACCAGGTTTTGGTATCAGGGTAATGTTGGCCTCATAAAATGAGTTAGGGAGTACTGTCTCTTCTTCAATTTTTGGAAGAGTTTGTGCAGAATTGGTATTAGATCCTCTTTGAAGGTTTGGTAGAATTCACTAGTGAAGCCATCTGGTCCCGGACTTTTGCTTTTGGGAAGGTTTTGGATGACTGATTCAATTTAGTTACTGGTGATCGGTCTGTTTAGATTTTCCAGTTCTTCATGGTTCAGCCTTGGAAGGCTATATGTTTCTAAGAACTTGTCCATTTCTTCTAGGTTGTTGAATTTGGTGGCATATAGTCCTTCATAGTATTCTTGGATGATCCTTTGTATTTCTGTGGTGTCCGTGATAACTTCCCTTTTACGTTTCTGATTTTGTTAATCAGTGTCTTCTCTCTTTTATCTTAGTAAGTCTAGCCAAGGGTTTGTCAATTTTGTTAATCTTTTCAAAGAACCAGCTCTTTGTCACATTAATTTTTTCTATTGTCTTTTTGTTCTCTATTTCATTTAGTTCTGCTCTAATTTTTGTTATTTCCTTTCTTCTGCTGACCTTGGGTTTTACTTGTTCTTCTTTTTCTAGTTCTTTAAGGTGTAACATGAGGTTATTTATTTGGGAGTTTTCTTGTTTCTTGAGATAGGCCTGTAATGAGATAAATTTCCCTCTTAAAACTGCTTTCGCTGCATCCCAAAAATTTTGGTAGGATGTATTTTCATTGTCATTTGTTTCTATGTATCTTTTGATCTCTCCTCTAATTTCTTCTTTGACCCAGTCCTTCTTTAAAAGTATGTTGTTTAATCTCCATGTATTTGTGTTTTTCCGCTTTCTTTTTACAGTTGATATCCAATTTCAAAGCCTTGTGATCAGAGAATATGCATGGTATGATTTCAATCTTCTTAAATTTGTTGAGACTGATTTTATGTCCCAATATATGGTCTATCCTTGAGAATGTTCCATGTACACTAGAAAAGAATGTATAGTCTGATGTTTTAGGATGAAGTGCTCTATAAATGTCAATTATGTCCATTTCATCTAATGTGTCATTTAGGGCTACTATTTCGTTATTTATTTTCTGTTTGGATGATCTATCCATAGCTGTCAATGATGTATTTAAGTCCCCTAGTATAATTGTGTTTTGGTCAATTTCTCCCTTTAGTTCTGTTAGTAGTTGCTTGGTGTATTTTGGTGCTCCCTGATTGGGGGCATAAATATTGATGACTGTTATGTCTTCTTGTTGTACAGTGCCCTTCACCATTATGAAATGTCCATCTTTGTCTCTTGTTATCTTTTTCACCTTGAAGTCTGTTTCATCTGATATCATTATGGCTACACCTGATTTTCTCTGGGTACCATTTGCTTGGAGTGTCAATTTCCACCCTTTCACTTTGAGTCTATGCTTGTCCTTGTAGCTGAGATGTGTCTCTTGGAGACAGCATATGGTTGGGTTTAGTTTTTTGATCCAATCTGCTACTCTGTGCCTTTTTATTGGTGAGTTCAGTCCATTTACATTTAGGGTGATTATTGATATGTGAGGATTTCCTGTCATTCTATCTTTAGTTTTCTGCTAAGGCTGTGTCTCCATTGTTTCTTTGCCTTTTTGTTGTTGTCTATTATTTCTGTGTGGTGGTATTCTATGATTTTTCCTCTGTTTCTTCTTTTATTTCAGTATATATTTCAATTCTGGATTTATTTTGAGTGGTTACCCTTAAGTTTATGTAAAAGAAAGTTTGATATTTAGAGTATTCCATTTTCTTCAGCACGCTTACTTTCTCCATTCCCATATTCCGGTTCAGGCCTTTACTCTCCCCCTTTTTGAGTTGTGGTTGCCACAAATTGTCCCTGTTGATGGTGGTTGAATAGCCTCCTTTAGTATTTCTTGTAGTGCAGGTCGTGTATTAGAAAATTCCCTCAGCTTCTGTATGTCTGGAAAGGTCTTTATTCCTCCTTCATATCTAAAGGATATCTTTGCTGGATATATTATTCTTGGCTCATGGTTTCTCTCTTTCAATAGTTTGAATATTTGGTTCCACTTCCTCCTGGCTTGTAGAGTTTCTGCTGAAAAATCTGATGATAATCTAATGGGCTTTCCTTTGTAAGTTACCGTCTTCTTTTCCCTGGCTGCCTTGAGGATTCTTTCTTTGTCGTTGATTTTAGACAGCTTCAATACAATGTGCCTTGGAGAAGGCCTGTTGGGATTGAGGTAACTAGGTGTTCTATTTGCTTCTTGGATTCGAGGGTCCAGTTCTGTCCACAAATTTGGGAAGTTCTCATCGACAATTTGTTTGAATATATTCTCTGTTCCTTCTCTCTTTCTTCTCCTTCTGGTATGCCCATTATTCTTATATTGCTCTTTCTGATGGAGTCAGAAAGTTCTTGTAGAGTTCTTTCATTTCTTTTAAGTCTCAAGTCTCTTTCTTCTTCTATTTGTGTCATTTCCAGGTTTCTATCTTCGATGTCACTGATTCTTTCCTCCATCTGGTCAACTCTACTACCTAAGCTGGTTATTTCATTCTTAATTTCTTCTATTGAGTTCTTAATCTCCAGAAATTCTATTTGGTTCTTTTTAAGATTTCAATCTCTTTCGTAAAATGCTCATGCTGTTCTTTGATTGAGTTTCTGAGTTCATTTAACTGCCTATCTGTGTTTTCTTGTATCTCGTTGAGTTTTTTCAGAACTGCAATCTTGAATTCTCTGTCATTTAAGTCACATATTTCTGTATCTTTAAGTGCCTTCTCTGGAGATTTTTCACTTTCTTTCTGAGCTATCTTGTTGCCTTGGTTATTCATGGCGATTACTGGTTTACTATTTCTCTTCCTAGACATCTACAGGAGTGACTTCTGCAACAGGTTGATAGAAAGCGGTCTGTCTTTTGTTTGCCAGTACTTGTTGGTAGAATGTTTTATTATTTCTCCAACTGCAACTTATTTTTCTTCTCCCACACGGTAGTGCTATGTTTTCTCTGCACTATTCCAACTTCTCACACAATGGGGGGATTACCTGGGAGACGGGCTTCTCCTGTTAATAGTTCGTCTAGGTCACAGGGCGCAGTCCCGGTGGGTATGCAGAGAGCTTTTGCTGTTCCAAAGCTCTTCCAGCTGCTGATTCAGAGCCCGTATATTTCAGCAGTTCTGTTTACTCCTGCAGGGATCCGCCCAGATAGGTGGGGTCAGGGGCGGGGTGAGTTGTGAGAGGTGGCCCAGAGCAATGGCGTCGACCACCACCATAGCCGGTCCTGCTTCCACAGCTCTCTCCCCTTTGCTGGAACTAGTTGAGCTGTGAATTTGTGTTTGCGGCCCACAGTTCTCAAAACAGCAAATTTTCTGTTGTTTTGATCTGACACTGCTACTGTTTCGCTTCTAGAACCGGGCAGGTGGGGGCGGGGTGAGCTCTGGGAGGGGAGGGGGGGGCAGCTAGTCTCAGTGCCTAAGGCTCCGTTCTCTGCTCGGCAGTGTGGGCTTAAACCGCCTTTTTTCCTCAGTCTTTTCTCTGAGGTCTCTGCCGTGAGCGTTGGGTTCAGCCGTGTTATATGCTGTCCCCTCAGCCCTGTGGAGCCCTGGCGGAGCCCTAGCAGTCCGAGTTCTTCCCTCACTCGCAGCTGCAGCAGTTTCAGGAAGCAGCGAGCTCGGCGCACTGAGCTGGGTCTGCGTCTTGTGCCCGCGCGGCTCCGTCTCCGCGTACTTCTCCCTTTCCTCCTCCCTCCACTCGCGCGAATCTCCCACCTGTAGGTGATTTCAGTCGGTAGTGGTCTCTTCGTCTTGCCTGTCTGCTGTGCAGGGAGTCCTTTGTGGAGTTTTTGTTGTTCGATTCTTTGTAAATTCCAGGGGAGCTTTACAGAGGCTCACCTCACACCGCCATTTTTTTAATCCACAGTGCATTTTAGGATAATCTAATCATTCAAAGAAGTTGTTAAAAAAAAAATTGAAGCTAATAAATAAGGAGGAAAAACAGATTGAGAAAAATCACCATTTTTGCAAATCCTAATGAAATAATGGATTTACTCAAAGATCATAATTGGATACTACAAGTATTAGGTGAGAGGTTGAATGAGCAACTTTATAAATAAGAAATCAGGCTAATAACCCACTAATCAATTTTAGCAACATTTAAATTGAGACAATCACAATATAAGTCTCATGATGTGATGCAATAAAAAGTACACAGCACCACCTATGAAATATTCTTGCACTGGAAGTTGAATCTGAATCTAATCGTGGATATAACTACCATTTATAGAAGGTATAAGGACTAGAGAACAAACTAAATTCTTATCAGGGAAGCTATCAGCCAAATCTGGAACACAGGATATATATAGCAAATGACACATTCAACTAACAAATGGCATTTTATTAAACGGCATTAATAAAAATGAGGGGAAGCAGTTATGAAATAAATGAGACGTAATAGAAATAATAGCAAATTTAGTGTGTGGACCTTGTTTGGATCCTGAATTGAACAAAAATGTCACAGAGTCAATTGGGGAAATCTGATCATAAACTAGGTTATGTAATAGGAATTTCTAATTATGCTATGTGTACTAATGGCATAGTGGTAGTGTTGTTGTTTTTTAAAATTATACTTAATATTTAATATTTAGAAACGCATCTGAGATTTTCAGGTGAAATGTCATGATGTCTTTTTTTTTTTTTTTAATAATCAGGGGAGAGAGATTTCCAGTCAAGATGGCACAGTAGGTAAACACTGTGCTTACCTTCTTTCACAACCACATCAAAATTATAACTAAACTGCAAAAAAACATCATTGAGAATCGCCTGAAATCTCATTCAACTGAAGCCCTACAACTAAGGACATGGAGAAAAAGCCACCTCGAGAGTCGTAGGATGGGCAGAGATGCAGGACTGGCTGGTCCCATAACCGCGTTGGACCATTAAAAATCAGAAGGGGTATCTCGGCAGCAGAGGTGTCCCCAGAAGAGTACAGGGTCCCAGCCCCTCCCCAGCCCAAGGTTCCAGTGCTGGGGGAAATCCCCATAATTTCTGACTGTGAAAAACAGCGAAGATTGTGACTGAGACAGAGGTCTGCTGCACTCCCCGGTGCTCCTCTTAAATGGACCAGGCATGGACTTGCTCATTGATGGAACCACTGGCTCTGAGCTCCAGCACTGGAGCAGCAGCTGGAGAGGCAGCAGGGCCATATGGTGTGGAACTGAGTTGTCTGGATTTAGGACAGGGGCAAGAAGGGCAGCTTTCTCCCAGATGGAGGAGCTGGCAGAAGCTATTGTTTCTTTGCTCCCCTTCCGGTTTGCAAAGCAGGGAACCACCATCTGTGAGTCCCCATCAAGCAGGCGAACCCCATTTCATTTGCCATGCCATGGTGCTTTGAAACCCTACCCCACCCAACTTTTGGGCACACCCAAGCCTTTTCCAGTGGCTTTTTCATACAAAACACTGTCTCAACTCATGCTGAAGACTTTCCTAGGGCCTCTCAAAGTTTCGCAGAACCCAGATGAAGCAGCATCTGGCTTGAGCGTGTCCTGTACCACTGGATGAGCAGCCCTAAGCCAGCCTTGGTTCACCCCTTGGTCTTTCAAGACACTTCCAAGCACAGCAGGGGCAGTGACCATTTGCGGATTTCTTTGTGGCTCCTGCTGGGGCACAGGCTTTGGCTGAACTTGACCTGCAGCTGGTACCCCAGTAGCCAGCTTCCAAACGAGTTGGAGCACCACTCAGCCACCTCCAATGATAACACACCCAAGGGGCAGATTGGCTAGGCACCAGAGCCCTACTGAGGCAGATCCTGGTCTGTAGGGTCAGCCCCTGCACAACTCCTCCACTGTAGTCAAGGCTAGTACTCACAACCAATGAGCCAGAGGGTCAATCCCTCTCACTAATGTGCAAATAGCAAGCAAGGCTCAACTACAAGAGGAGGGCACACACAACCCACACAAGGGACACACCTGGAGTGCAGTGCTCAAGAGACCAGTTGATTGCGCTACTGAGCCCCACAGCACACCTACTACATAAGACTACTGTACTAAGACCGGGAGACATAGCAGTCCTACCTAATATACATAAGCAAACACAGGGAGGCAGCCAAAATGGGGAGACAAAGAAACATATCCCAAATAAAAGAACAGAACAAAGCTCCAGAAAAAGTACTAAACAAAATGGAGACAAGTAATCTATCAGGCACAGAGCTCCAAACACTTGTTATAAGGGTGCTCAGTGATCTCAGGGAGAACTTCAACAAAGAGAGAGGAAACATAAAAATGGTGACAGAAACAATTAAGAACCAGTTAGAAATGAAGAATACAATTACAGAAATGAAGAACACATTACAGGGAACCAAGAGTTAGATAGAGCAGAGCATCAAATCAGTGATTTAGAAGATAAGGTAGCAGAAAATACCCAATCAGAAGAGCAAAAAGAAAAAATTAAGGCGAGTTTAAGGGGCCTCTGGGACAACCTCAAGCATACCAACATTCACATTATACATGTACCAGAAGGAGAAGAGAGACAGAAAGGAACTGAAAAGCTATTTGAAGAAATAATGACAGAAAGCTTACCTAACCTGGTGAAGGAAATAGATATATAAGCCCAGGAAGCACAGAGTCCCAAACAAGATGAACCCAAACAGGCCAACACCAAGACACATCATAATTAAAATGCCTAAGCTTAAAAACAAAGAGAGAATCTTAAAAGCAGCAAGAGAAAAGAAATTAGTTACCTACAAGGGAGCTCCCATAAGAGTATCAGCTGATTTCTCAACAGAAACTTTACAGGCCAGAAGAGATTGACAGGAAATATTCAAAATAATAAAAAGCAAGGACCTATAACCAAGATTACTCTACCCAGCAAAGCTATCAGTTACAATCGAAGGACAGATAAAGAGCTCCCAAGGCAAGAAAAAGCTAAAGGAGTTCCATCACCACCAAGCCAGTATTACAAGGAATCTTAGAGGGGCTTCTTTAAGATGAAAAAAAAAATCAAAACTATGAATAGAATGGCAATAATTACACAATTACTGTCAATGGAAATGAATTAAATGCTCCAATCAAAACATGGGGGGCTATACAGTAAGAAAACAAGACCCTTATATATGCCACTTACAAGAGATTCACTTCAGAAAGAAAGATACAGACTGAAAGAAAACAGATGGAAAAAGATATTTCATGAAAATGGAAAGAAACAAAAAAGCTGGAGTAGCAATACTTATACCAGACAAAATAGACTTTAAAACAAAGACTATAACAAGAGACAAAAAAGGACCTAGTAATCCCACTTCTGGGTATTTATTTGAAGAAACCCTAAATGCTACTTTGATGGGACATGCTCATCCATGTGTTCATCGCTGTATTATTTATAATAGCCAAAATATAAAGGCAACCTGGGTACCTCTGAATGGATGAATGAATAAAGAAGAGATGGTACATACTGTGTTTCCCCGAAAATAAGAAATAAGACCTAGCTGGACAATCAGCTGTAATATGGCTTTTGGAGCAAAAATTAATATAAGACCTGGTATTATATTATATTATACCCAGTCTTATATTATAGTAAAATAAGACTGGGTCTTATATTAATTTTTGCTCCAAAAGACGCATTAGAGCTGATTGTCTGGCTAAGTCTTATTTTTGGGGAAACATGGTATATACAATGGAATATTACTCAGGCGTAAAAAAAAAAATAAAATCTTGCCATCTGCGACAACATGGATGGACCTAGAGGATATTATGCTTTAGTACGTCAGACAGTGAAAGACAAATGTCATATGATTTCAGTTATAAGTGAATCTAAAGAACAAAATAAACAAACATAACAGAAACAAACTCATAGATACAGAGACTATTTTAATGGTTGCCAGATTGGGGTGGGGGGCAATTGGGGGAGGTGAAAAAGTGGAAGAGATTAAGAAGTACACATTTGTTGTTACACAGCAGTCATAGGGATGTAGGGCATAGCATAAGGAATATAGCCAATAATATTGTAATAACTGTGTATGGTGTCAGATGGGTGCTAGATCTATCAGGGTGGGGTGCTAGATGGGAGGGGGGTTGGGGGCAGGGTAAAAAAGGTGAAGGGATTAAGAAATACAAATTGGTGGTTACAAAATGGTCATGAGGATATAAAGTATAGGGAATATAATCAATAATATGGTAATAACTATGTATAGTGCCAGGTGGGTATTAGTCGGGGGGAATCACTTCCTAAATTATATAAATGTCTAACCACTATGCTATACACCTGAAACTAATATAAAATAATATTGAATGTCAACTTTAATTGGAAAATTAAAAAGGGGGGGAAGATAAAGAAGAGTAAGAGGTTCAAAGTTTGGGATATAAAACAAGTTTTGGGGTTGTAATATACAGCATAGAAATATAGTCAATAATATTGTGATAGCATGGTACAGTTTCAAATGGTTGCTGGACTTACCATGGCGGTCACTTCTTTAGCATAGGGAATATAATCAATGTGGTAATAAGTCTGTATAGTACTAGGTGGGCGATAGTTAAATAACTATGATGTATTCCTGAAACTAATATATTATATGTTATCTATATTTTAATAAAAATCTTTTAAAAAATTAATCAGGATAAAAGTGGGAGGAAGAAATGGATGAAACAAGATTGACCAAACATTGGTAATTATTGATGTTCAGTAATGGGTCACAGGGGTTCATTGTACTACTTTCATGAATTTTTTGTTTGTATATTTGAAAATTTCCAAATAAAATATTAAGGCAAAGACATGAAAAAGAGTAAGTGGGAGAAGCTGAAGTCAGTAATATTTAATTACTATCAGGACCTCATTTGGGCCAGTTATGAAGTTTTGGGTTACATATATACATGTATATCTCACATTTGGATTGCTGAGTTCCAAAAACTTGAGCACTATAAAATACATTGTATATTGAAAGAAACCAGAACACAATTCAATCCTCCTTTTTAAATTAAAAAACAACCTTATTTATTTATTCAAAAATAACTTCATTTACTCAAAAAATATTTAGGAGCACCCGTTATGTGCTCGACACTGTTCCAAGCACTGGGTATAGGGAGTGATATTTAAAAAGACAAAAATCCCTCTCTCAATGAAATTATATTCTAGTGGAGAGAGAAAAACAATCAAGAAAAACAAACAAAACTAGTGTTAGATGGTATTAAGTGCTAAGAAAAAGATACTAATAAAGCAGGTAAAGAAAATAGGGAGTGTGGGAATAAGGAGTTTGCAATTTTAGATAGGATGACCAGAGAAGGCCTAGCTAAGAGAGTGCTATTAAAGACAAGAGTTTTTCCAGTAAGAGGGTAACGCAAGTGTCAAAGTCCTAGAGAAGAATCATTAAATTTATAAAGGGAATTATAATGAACATCAATATCATTATCAGTAAAACAAGAGGTGATGATTAACAGTGACCTCCAGTTACTGAAATGATAAGATCATTTTTCAGCTACTAAATCATTGTTGTCTTATCTCTTCCAATCCTATCTTCTAACTTCTATACTCTGATATTATTTTAGTTTCCTAAGAACAATCATGATGTTGCTATCTAAACAAAGTGATCACAGGCTTTGGTTTTTAAAAAATCTCATGGACACTCATCTCTAAAGTAAATCTGTGTGGCCAGAACCCCAACTGACACTATGTTACTGTTTTAAATGGATAAACAGGACACTACAATCTGATACTGCTTTTTATTAATTTGCTTAAACTAGAAAATCTGGTAAATATTCATTCCTCCTTACTTCCAACGTGCTATCAGTCCTATTAATACCGCCTGTTCCAGTTATCTATTGCTGGATAACCACTGTAAAACTTGGTGGCTTAAAACATTTATTTTATTCACAAATCTGCAATTTAGACAAAGTTCAGTGGGGACGGCTTGTCAATGTTCCTCTTGGCAACAGCTGGGGTGGCTCATGGCTGGGGCAGAAATCGTCTAAACGCTCATTTACCCACATCTGGTGGTAGGTGCTGGTTATTGGCTGGGACTTTAGGACAGTCAGCCACACCGATATGTAGCCTCTCCAATGTAGCTGAGCTTCCTCCCAACATGGTGTCTTGGTTCAAAGGATTAGCATCCCAAAAGAGAAAGAGTGGAAGCTATGTCACTTTCATGACTTAGTCATGCAACATCACTTTTGCCGTATTCCATTTATTAGAAGCAAGACACTGAATCCAGCCCATATTCAAAGGAAGAAGAATTAGACCCCACTTCTTGATACTAAGTGGACATGTCTTAAAACGCACTACAATTCATCCTCTGGCCATGAGTCATTTCTCCAATACACAAAATAGAGACACTTTCTCCCAAGAGCATCCCCTTCCCCAAAAGTTTCATCTATTTAGAGCATCAGATCCCAAGATCTTGTCATCTAAATCAGGTACAAAGGTGGATAGAACTCCTCAGGGACAGTTCCCTGAGTCCTACTCAACTACAGTTCATGTTGATCTGAAGACCTCTGAATTTAAAGAGACGTATCTGTCCCCACATACCCAGAATTTAATAATGGGTGAAACACAGAACAGGAAATAGTACCACTCGAAAAATGATGAAGAGGCACAAAGCAACCACTGGTTCATAGCAATTCTGGAACTCAATTAGGTACATGTTGTCAGTCCCTTGATTAGTATTCATTCCTACTGCCTAGGACTGGCTCTTTTCCCCTCTCTGGGCTCTTGAATTTTATTTTATTTTCCATAACACATAGCCCATGTTTATTGAGTTTTCTCAAGCTGCTTCCTGTCCATAGAACTTCAAGGGTCCAAAGGCCTGTTTTCTTTTTTTCTTTTTTGGTTAACAACTTTGAATTATAACATACAATTCACCCACTTAAAGTGTACAATCCAATGGTTTACGTATGTATGTTCACCAGGTTGTACAACCATCTCCACAATCGATTTTATAACACTCTATCATCCCAAAAAGAAACCCTGTATCCTTTAGCAATCACTCCCATTCTTCCCATCTACTCCAGCCCTGGGCAATCACTAACCTCCTTTCTATCTCTATAAATTTGCCTATTCTAGACATTTTATATAGATGGTATTATACAATATGTGTTTCGTTACTATCTTTCACTTACATAATGCTTTCAAGGTTCATCCATGTTATAGCATATACATCATTCTTTTTTATTGCCTAAAAATATTCCGTTGTATGGCTATCCTACATTTTACTTATGAGCTGACGGACATTTTGTTTCTACCTTTTTGCTCTTACAAATAATGCTATGAACATTTGTGTACAATTTTCTTGAGTGTATACCTAGGGAGAAATTGCTGGGTCATATGGGAACTTTGGAGGAACTGCCAGACTGTTTCCTATGGTGGTTGCATCAGTTTACATTCCTACCAGCAATTTATATGGGCTCATCTTTTCATTTTTAATCCCGAACTGATACAATCCCTTTAAAAACTTTGTTTGTCGTCAGTTTATAATTCATTCCATCAGACAAAATCCACACCCAAAATCTCTTTGCATATCCCTTTTCTATTTTGGGTTCCTATGTGAAAGCACTGTGGGACAATAGACTTAAGAATTTTAGCTCTCTCATCTGTTGATTGGAAAAAAAACAGGGGTGGCCAGATGGCTCAGTTGGAGTGCAAGCTCTTAACAGGGTTAAGATTCCCACATGGGCCAGTGAGCTGCACTCTCCACAACTAAATTGAAGACAATGAGCTGCTGCTGAGCTACCGGAGGGGCAGCCTGATGGCTCATGTTCGTTAGAGTGTGAGCTCTTAACAAGGTTGCAGGTTCAATTCCTGCATGAAATGGTGGGCTGCGTCACCTGCAACTAAAGACTGAAGAGTGACTGGACTTGGAGCTGAGCTGTGCCCTCCACAACTGGACTGAAGGACGACTTGACTTGGAGTTGATGGGCCCTGGAAAAACACACGATTCCCCAACATTCCCCAATAAAAAAAAATTTTTAAATAAAAAGTTAAAAAAAATAATAATTGTACTATTTAAAAAAAAGAAAAAATCTGTAATCTTCCTTAAATCTTAAGAAAGGGTTTTATAGTCATACCCTTGGCTTCATCTTTAGACTTCATTTTCTTGACAGTTCCCTGATGTGCTCTCTGGAACTCGTTTCTTAATTTTAGCATCATTTACTGTCTGGAGAAGATAGGTATGAAAGTTTTATTTTTCAAGCCCCAAATTTGTAGCTCATTTATAGTTAACAATTCTTACTCTTGCTTGTCTTTCTCCTCTTTTACTATAGGCAGCAAAAAGAATCCAGTTAGCACTTTCAACAGTCTAGAAATCTCCTTATCTAGATCATCCAGTTGATAAGCTATTGTGGGGACAGAATCCCAATGAACAGTTTCCAGGCTCTCAGCCTCACATGGAAAGTTGCTGGCTTGGTTAGTAGATGGCCATCAGCTGTAATCAGATGGCCATCAGCTGTTACTGGTTAGCTATTAGCCACTAATATAACTGCCGCGGCTATGTTGGGGTGTTGAGGGGTTGGTTGGTTGCTTGGTTGGTTGGCAGAGAAGTGAGCAGCGGATTGCGGATTGTGTAGATCCTACTTCCTGTGTCTCGCCCAGCTGCCAGCGAGACTGGGGTGCAGGAAGACCCCTCGTTGGGGTTGGCAGATGTTTGCTTTTGCGGCTTAACCAGCCGTCATCGAGAATATAGTGGTATGACTCCCTTATTTATGGCTCCGTTGGTGTTCCTTTTTGGTCTCACCATATCCTGCGTTCTTATGAGGGACCATGACCAGAGACCCCACATGACAAATATACTTTTTATGTTCCATGTTAATGCTGCTGGCAACATTGCTAAACTTTCTGTTACTATTAACAGGAACCACCTTCCTTCTAGGTTGCAATAACATTTTCCTCACATTCCTTTAAACCTTCACCAACAGCCTCCCAGAGTGACATCAGGCTCCTGCTAAACAGTCTCTTCAAGGCCCTTCTAACTTATAACCAAGGCCCAGCCCCAAAAACCCTGCTATACAGTTTAAATATTTTGTCATAGCAGCAAATTCTGCATCATGGTTCAATCAGAAAAAAAAGACCAAGTAGGAATCATATAGACTTTGACCTTAGGTAACTGTGGGAGCTCGTTAAACCATCTACGTAGGGGTGTTGCTTTTGTGTCTAGTACTACGTGTGCCACAGGATTGAGACGCTGAAAGAGAAGATCTGGCAAAAGTGGGATAAGCTGCGGACTTAACTCTTAATTCATGTCAATGATGTGAGCCAGCAGATCAGCAAGTTGCATGGTATTAACACTTGATGCCTCCACACTTTCTGAGCTACCTGGGCCTTCCAAATTTTGTGCACAAGGTCTTGTGTCTAGGACTGGCCTGAAACTATACATGGAAAGGAACTGAAATATTATCTGAGCTTAGCTACTAAATCCTATACAAATCTACCACCACCCTTCACATCCATCTACTTCTTTCCACTGCTACTATCATATAGTTCCAAGTCTCATCATCTCTACCTGTACTGCCTGCTTCAATTATGTACTCTGCCTCTCTACCATTACATATATTGTCACTGTCATCAGTCATCTTCCAACAATAAATCTATAACTAAATAAAACCTTTTAACTTACATTGCTTGTAAGTTATAATCCCAACTATTGAGTTGGGACTCAAAACTCATCAGTCTAGCTCCAGCTTTATCTCCTGTCACAAACCTTGTAACTTTAGACCACTTGCTATTCCACAGCATCGAGTACATTTATTCATTTGCTATGCTGTTGATTTTGCCTATGTGCCTTTTCCACCTAACTACCAGCCTAGCTGTTCCTAATCCTTTGCAGAATCTGCTCAAGTATTTCCTCTATCATTTTTCTTGAACCATGACCTTCTCTCCAAGCAGAACTGCTTCCATACTTCTGTTGAAAGAGGACTTCATACAAACTCTAGTTTAGCATTTAATGCTTTGCATCATTGTTCTTTTCCTATTTCTCCCTTGCTACATATTTGAACTGCAATCTCTATAGCACGCTTGGCATAGAACAGGCATTCGGTAAATGTATATTAAACTGGTAATTTAAACTTTGGTGTTGTCTAAAAGAGCACCTAACATAAAGTCCATAATTGAGTCATACAATTGAGTCATATAAATATAGGAAAATTGAGTCATAAAATTGAGCATAAATTGAGTCATACAAATATGGAAAAAAAGAAACATGAGGCTCACAGAAGTTAAAAACATTGAGTGTCCATTTCTCAGGCACTGTCCAAGATGTCTAGTATACAATGAGTAAGTCATAGTAATTGCCCTCAAAGAGCTAAGGCTAGAGAGGTTAGAAAGAAAAAAAAAAAGAAATGTAAACAGGTCATTTATTCATCAGTTTATTTTCCAGTTTTACTGAGATATAGGTGACATATAATAAGATTGTATTTGTTTAAGGTGTACAACCTGATTTGATATATGTACAAGCATATGTTGTGAAATGATTACCATAATAATCAGATATAATAAGTGGCAATTACATGCTGGGCACTGATGCACTGGGAACGTAATAATGAAGACAAATTAGGTCACGTCTCTCATGAAGCCTACATTTCAATGCAATAAATGCTAATTTAAATAAGCACACAAAGTGGCAAATAACCCACTTTGCTGGTTCAAGGAAGACTTCCTGCTGTTGACTGAAATACACTCATAATGAGTTCAAAAGAATTAACCAGTTAATGAAATAAAAAATGTGAAGAGGAAAGCATGTAATAAAAGGAGCATGAAAAAAATTATTCACAGGCATGAAATACATCAGGCCACGGGGAATATAAATAATTCTAGCACATAAGTTTAAGAAAAGTAGTGACGAGAGCTGATGCTGGAGAGGTACATAGGACCAGTCATGAAGGACCTTGCTTAAATGCCATTAGGAGATTGTACTTCATCCTATAGTATTAAGGAGCCACTGGAAAGTTTAGGTTAGGAAGATAATAGTCAGATTTGCATTTCTGGCAGTTCACTTTAGCAGTATGAAGGAAAGGAGAGTTTAATGGAGTAAGACTAGAGACTTCTATACTATTTTGAGTCTTCTGTACTATTCTGAGACAGAAAAAGGGATAGAAAGGAAATGAGAGGGTAGAATGTGGGTTAAGACTGTGACTAGAACCTGATCTCATAGGTACATCAGATGGGGTAACCACAACTTAAGATGTGAAATAGGGGAACAGGAATTGGATAATATTTGGCAGGGTAAGGCTGTAGCACAAGTTCAGATTTATGAAGACATAAAAAAACTAGGAAGAGAAATGTAGAAAAGGAGATGGGGTTTACTATTTCAAACTTTTGAATTATCACCTGGTTCTTAAATGTACTCACTATGGACTCCCAGCTGAAAGGATTGTTGAGCTCTCTGCTGTATGGGATAACCTCGTGGAAGGTCAGCATCCACAGCTTTGTCAGCAATCAGAAATCAATCTATTTGGCAGGAAAATTGAAAAATCACACCAATTGACTGATTAATTGTTGACTGATTGATTGACTGAGACAGCATCATCTTGTGAACTCAGCACAGTACTAAGAACCTTAAATTCAATGTTAACCCAGATGGAGCTCTGGTATAGCATGAGAACAAGATGGTCAAGAGTAACAACCTGAAAAACAAGTCAGTGGAAGAGGCACAGCCCAGAACAGAGACTAAGGAGGAGGAGCTAGCAAAGAGTAGTGTTATGAAAAGAGAGAATTTCTCAAGGAACGAAAGGTCTAGTATTAAATGCAGCAGAAATTTCCAGTAAGATAAAAACAGGTTAAGTGGTCACTGGTACTACTCTTAGAAGCAGTTTCATTGGAGTGGTGGAGCCTTCAATACTGTTGTTGATTGAAGAATATATACATATATTTCAAAAAGACGTTTAAATAAATAGCTCCATGTGCAAATCGTGTCACTCTTCAACAATAATTAAAACAAGCTTTATAAATCTGGGGGGCTAGCCAAGGTAGGTTCTATTTAAACCGAGGCTAGATTAGTTAGCTGGGTGAAGCAGGTTGGGTGAAATATTCAACTCAAATGTCAGTTCAAAGGTCTTCAAGTAGAAGGGAACAATGGTGGGGGGTAAAGAACAAGAACTGATTGCTTCCTAAAATTTACTTTGAAAAACTTACTTAGAAACCCCATGAGTTCTAGTTTTTCTACAACATAGAGTCTGTTTTACCATGTTTCCCCGAAAATAAGACCTAGCCAGACCATCAGTTCTAACGCGTCTTTTGGAGCAAAAATTAATATAAGACCCGGTCTTATTTTAATATAAGATCAGGAATATAATATAACATAACATAACATAACATAACATAACATAACATAACATAACATAACATAACATAACATAACATAACACCGGGTCTTTTATAATATAACACAATATAATATAATAAATATAATACTGGGTCTTATGTAAGACTGGGTCTTACATAATAGAAGACCGGGTATTATATTATGTAATATAAAACACATAAATAAGTAGAAGAATTGATGTATATGAAAATATACTTGACAGGAAGAAAAAACACTCTCGTTTGTTCAATAAAAGTAGAAACAGTATGAAATTACTAATTAAATTATCAGAAAAACAATTGATCTACTCCTTTAGCTAGTTCATGACATGTACCAAGACAATATATTAACAAATGTGTACCAGCATAATAACTTGCATAAGCTTCCTTCACATTTTTATACACAAATACAAATGTTTTTCTTTTCTCCTTTAACACCCACCACTCTGAAAATATTCTTCTAATTCACTTGCCCTAAACAAACCTTCATTATTCTAAAAGGTTCTAAACTTCAATCTGATTTCTAAGCGCCATGCCTTAAATGGCTATATTTTATTATCTCCCTCTATTCTGTTTGGGCATAATGCTGTGTTCATATACTTATTCCAAATCTTTTAAATATAACAATCTGTTATTTTATTATTTTCAACTATGTGCAAGGACAAAATAAAGGCTGGATAAAATTCTAAAAAGAAATGAGTTCCTCTATTTCTATATTCTAAAATTGTTAAAGAATAACAATTTGAACAAATGTTTATTTTAATTCATTTTATTCTTCTTCTGGCACAGATATGAACAAAACTATATTGCTCACTATAGTTATACACACTCTTTTTTGCTTTACAGAAGTTGTAAACATATTTAAGTGAATAAAATTCTTGGCTTAACACGATTTTAGAACTCTAACGTACTTTTCAAGTTAGGACAAAAAAAAGCTTATGAAACTTCCATTAGATTATCATCATACAGCAAACTAAATTAGTATATCTGCTTTTAAATTAACATCTGCCATTTTTTAAAGACTTCAATTTTTATCTGCACTTTTATGAAAGAACAGAAGCTAACCATATAAATCTAGTTCATGACCATATTGGCCCTTTAAAAATAAAAAATAATAAAAATAAAAAATAAACCTATAATCAAGAAAACTCTATTAATCTTTTAGGAAAAAAAAAAGCTACCAATAAGTTATTTTAGAATACTTTAAATATAGATGGAATTTATAATTACTAGGTTTTATGGTATCTGATTTTATTAATGCTTATCTTTTAATTTTAAAGTAACATTACTTTAAAATAAAACCAAGGTGTTTAGTATTTTATAATTTCATTATTTTATAAATTTCAGACCCCAAAAAAAAGCTCAGATCATGGCTTACAAAAAAGGCAATCTTCAGAATACATTTTGACAGGCAGAATGGTTTTTAATCTCTTGAACTGGAATACCTTCATGTCATACTCTTGCTGTAGTTGACCAGCTTCCCACATTGTCACCTGCTAGGCACATGAGATTGACAACCCATTTTTAGAATTATAAACTCCATATTTAATTGCAAAAATTAGTTGCATTCATGGAGCAAAAATCAAATATTGTAAACTTCATGCTAAATGTTACTAGTTATTTCTAACTGGGAGAAAATAGACCCAACCAAAAAGATCTTGTTTTTCACAATACTCCCTTACATATAAATTATTTGACACATTTGTATATATGGGTGCCATCTTCTTAGAAAGAATACTATTGTGTGAAACCTGAACTCTGAGTTAGATAAATCATTCACACCAAAAAGTACTGTATACTGATTTCACTATACAGTCTTGACTCTCAAAGAGCGGCTTTCAACTTTATCCACACATGTAATACAAAAATTCTCAAATACTTGAGGCTAAAGAAAGGTTACATTAATAAATAAGGCTAACAAAATAACAAGTAATAAAGGTTTTCTTTTAATCCTGGAAAATGAAACAAAGAGAGAAAAATTTGTAAGACACATTGGAAAAAGGAAGAATTTGAAGTAAATTTGGCCTGGAATCTTTTTGCATTGCTATTCCTTCAACTTATACAAATTAAAGAGTAAAAGAGGCCACAAACTCTTTCTTAGTGGAAAAAGCTGCAAGAAAAGAAAAGCAGCTTAGTAGTGATGAAGAAAACACAACAAAGGATATAAAAATTTGTAGTTATGAAGATAATCAAGAAATTATGGTACTAATTCCTTTCTGAAGTTTAAGAAACAACAAGTAGTAACAAATGAATTAGACAGTAATTTGTTGGGTCTTTTTAAGTTACACACAAATAAAAGGATAATCTATAATTTTTTAGAAGTTTAAATCTGACACGGAACATCTTCTATTTACCTTTAAATTTGTCTCATTTCTTAAAACTTAACAACTGATTCCCGTCGGAAAAAATATTTTAAAATTCTTAATCATTAAAGCAAGCTTCTTAGCTGCACTTTGATGGAGTTATAAAAGCTTCACAGAATTAATCCCATCAATACCAAAGTTACTGCAATAAAGTTCATTCATAAGCATTAAATGTGATTATCACCAACACCATATTATGGCAATGACAAAGAGATTGAGTCATTTCAATTCTTCAAGAAAAATTACATTAAAATGGTTACTGAAAGCTTTTAGTAAAACACTTAAGATTTATTTCAACAGGATGTTCAGGAAATCCTACATTAATAAAAACATCAGCAAATAGGGTTGCATCTTGGTCTATAAATGATGTTCTCCATAATGGACTTGTGTTTTTAAAATATCACGTAGGGGACACTGGTTAAAGTTTATCTCTGACATTTTTTTTTAAAAACCTGTTAGCAGCTTTGCTATAAAACCTGATTAAAATAGCTGTGTTTTTCAGTCACATTTAGAACAATCCAGCACTTGGTACGAATACTCGTATCGGCATTCTTTACTAAAACATAGTTGTGCAACATTTTGTAAACTAGCTGCAATTTTCAGTAGCTCTGTTCACCAACCATGTAACAGAATTGTAATGTTCTCCTAAACCATATGCATGTCTCATATATCTGAAATAAAAAAAAAGAAATGAGTAGTTTTGAAGAATGTTTATAAACACTTATTATGTATATAAAACCAAGAACTCTGAATGAATCACTCCACAGAGGTATCATTCAATAAACTACATAAGCATTTTACTTAAAAGTTCAACACCATGTGAAAAGCAGTAGCAGTCAGTAAGATCTGTAAACCTGTCTGTTGAGTTTAGGTAAAACACAATCACTGTAGGGAAAAAAAGATTGAAATACTGAGTGCTCAATAAGCTTAAATTTTTACCTAAATCCAAGCCATTAATGACCACCTTAGTAGGTTTAGCTAATGAACACTAAAACCAGTAGCAAACTCTCCATGCTGTGTTTCAGAGATTTCTCAATCACATAAAATACTTTTACAATATGAAGAAAAAAAATCTCTAAGGAATAATCAGGCATATGAATATATTTCAGCCTTTTCACTTGTTGAAACTTTTATAATTATTAATGTCAATATGCAAACTAATGCTAAAATTTCTAACCTTTAGAAATGACTCTATTCTTAACATACACAAGAATAAATCACCAGAGATTTAAACAAGTATCTAAATCACGTATTTTGACAATTGTTTCTGATTTTATAATTGCCTTTAACATAAAATAAGCATAATTAATTCCACTGACAATATTTTTTTTTGATTAATCAACAACACAACCTAAAATCTTTTAATAATCCTTTTTGTCTTAATTATGAAAAATATAACAGTAGACATTTCTAGGTACTTACACAAGTATTAATGGTTTTTGGGGATATTCTTCGCCAACTACAATAGGAGGAGAATCTGCCTGTATTATCTCTATCGGTGTTTGTAAAATATGAGACAGGGCTCTTAGCTATAGAAAAGAAAATGCATTATTAAAAAAAAAAATGTAAATCTTATTGAAATAATAAACTACTAAGATACGCATGCATGAATAGTGCAATCAGTCAGAGCAGGGATCCGCTCTATTCTTCACTGTACACTGAGAGCCTGGCACATAGTAGGCACTTAATACATATTTGTTGAATTAACAAATAAATATTTATTAAATCAAATGCAGAAATTTCAAGCCCTAGCTACACAACAGCTTCTTAGAAATGTCAATAGTTAATAAAGTGAGGGGATGAATATTGGGTTCATTATACTAGTCTCTGCACTTTTGAATATAAGTGAAAATTTCCATAATAAAAAGTTTTTAAAAACTACTGTTTGGGGGGCCGGCCCAGTGGCTCAGGTGGTTAAGAGCTCCATGCTCCTAACTCCGAAGGCTGCCGGTTCGATTCCCACATGGGCCAGCGGGCTCTCAACCACAAGGTTGCCAGTTCAACTCCTTGAGACCCGCAAGGGATGGTGGGCTCTGCCCCCTGCAACTAAGATTGAACACGGCACCTTAAGCTGAGCTGTGTCCCGGATGGTTCAGTTGGTTGGAGTACGGACTCTCAACCACAAAGTTTCCAGTTCAATTCCTTGAGTCCCACGAGGGATGACGGGCTCTGCCCCTGCAACTAAGATTGAACACGGCACCTTGATCTGAGCTGCCGCTGAGCTCCCAGATGGCTCAGTTGGTTGGAGCGCATCCTCTCAACCACAAGGTTGCTGGTTCGACTCCCACAAAGGATGGTAGACTGTGCCCCCTGCAACTAGCAATGGCAACTGGACCTGGAGCTGAGCTGTGCCCTCCACAGCTAAGACTGAAAGGACAACAATTTGAAGCTGAATGGCACCCTCCACAACTAAGATTGAAAGGACAACAACTTGACTTGGAAAAAAGTCCTGGAAGTACATACTGTTCCCCAATAAAGTCCTGTTCTCCTTCCCCAATAAAAAAAAAAAAAAAAATCTAAAAAAAAAAAACCACTGTTCAGGCATCAGACCAAATCAATTACAATTTTGGCGGGAGAGGGGTAAAGAGAGGGAACAAGGCAGAATAGGAGGCTTATTTTTTCATTTTTTTAAGCTTTTCAGATGATTCTAATGTACAACTAATATTGACAGCCACTACTCTGTAATTTTCAAGGCACAAATAGAATGAGTTATGCATATGAACTGCACTATCCTTTCATGTAATTTCCATCCGATTAACATACAAGTTTCACACCATACAACATAAAATTAGAGCTTAAAGCCAGATGAATAATAGTTATTAATGCATGCAATCCTCACATAACCTGATGGGATAGGTACTACTGTTACACTTATTTTAAAGATCTAGAATCTGAGGCAGGGAAAGGTTAAGAGGCCTCCCTAAAGTCAAGCACAAAGAAATAAAATGAGTGAACGGAGGAAGTTCCTAAACAAATGAATCATTTAACAGTCTTTAATCATAGTGCCCAGATCTATGTATTGACCCCATTAGAAGACCATTCTGTCTTAAAGCATGGTCCCTTTAGGAAGCATGGTCTTTTTAAAGAATGTAAGAAATTACTTCAGGAATATGAAAAAGGTTCCATGTTTTGCGGCGGCAAATTTAATCTCATACTCTATCTCATAAAAATATACCTTTGAGGCACTTTTTTCTCATACCTACAAAAAACATTTTTTAAAAGCTACCTTGGAATGGAGGGTGCGAAGGAAATTCTGGAAATCTTAACATTCCTTCTAAGTCTTCAGAAATCATTTAAAGATTTTTCTCTTTAATAATTTAAATTTACCCCGTTGTGAAAACAGCAACTCTTGTTTCGTATGGATTCAGAGATGAACAACTTAAAAGAAATGTCCTTCAAGGGATTTTTCTAAAGCTTTTTTTTTTTTTTTTTTTTTTTTTACTTAAAGAGTCACTTAGGTCTCTAATACTCATATTAACTTGTGATCCTCATAACAAAGTTCAAGCATCTTTACTCCAAATGTAGTCATAAAGCTACTATGAAAACTTCCTGAGTTTCAGAGACCCAGGAGAGGCACACAAAACGAATAGGCAGTTCCCTCCAGTGGCTCGGAAGAGGTACAAATATAGCACTGCTCAGAAAAATTTTGAAGAAGCACTCATGTCATATCTTCAAACAACAGTTCTTAAAGTAAAATACTCAAATCCACAAACTATTCAAGATGACTAATCGTTATACAATATTAAGAGTGCTAGATTCATCCATCTGGTACTTTAGCTTACAAACTTTTATGCATATACTCTGCCTTATTTAGTGTCCACAAACGACCTACCCAGTACACACAGGGGTTTTAATATTCCTATTCTATAATTAGGAAATTCGAGCTCAGGAGGTTGCCTCCTTGCAGGAAGCAAGGTCACAAAACTGAGAAGTGAAAGGAAAAGCCAGGACCCAAATCCAAGACTTTCCCTCTTATCTCCTGAGTTTCTAATAACCCAAGCTGCCTCATCACCACTTGGACCTCTTAAATGTTTTGTTTATTTTATTTTAATGAAACAAAGTTAACAAAGCACATCAAATAATTAGAGCTAAAAAAAAAATCCTGATTAACTCTCTACAAGTGACTAAACACAGTTTTCTTACATATGAATTTTAATGCACCAATACTGCTTTCAAGTCAGTCAGTCATTATCAACTAGGAATTCAAGACACAATTCTAAAAGATGTGTGTGGCAGATTTGATCTGTAATTTAACATAAAAATATTGTTTTCTATTTCTGATGTAATGAATGTTATTTTTCCAATACTGACTTTCATCAGCTGAGCTACTAAGGTCAATATTAACTTTGCTTGAGTAAAATCGTTAACATTCATTAAGTCCAAAAAGAACAAATATATTGCCAATACCAGCATCACAAATGGAAACACTTACGCAGATCCAAAACTATCCTCACCAACCCACAGATCAAACACTGGGCAATTTAAAATGAAATAGTGTTTCACTTCCTGAAGGTACATACCTAAAGGCCTAAGAATATTAACCCCCTACTACTTCAATGCTTTGTCAGTAAAAAGCTAGCAAATATACAAAGAAAAGGAATCTTCAAAGAGAAATTGGGATCATCTGAATACTACAGATGGGATTTAGAAATAATTTAACAATCCACAATCACTATGAATAACTACAAACTTACCTCAAGCTGACCTCCCCATGCAGCTGTGTTTATAATATCATCACAGTACTTTCCAAACTCTTCTGTAAAAAATAAACAAAATATAGCACTTAATAATTTCCATAACTCATGTTATAAGATCCCTCTATTGCTCCCACGTTCCTGATGAAACTGGTCAAGATACGAATTTTCTCCTTCTTTACCTGTACTCTCCAGAATTTAATCCAATTCCTAGATCCAAACTTAACACATTCTAATTTTCTACCATCTTACCATCCAAGAGCAAAACAATACATTTCTGCTTCCCTCCCTCAGCCTGAGGCCCACAGACCTAACTACATAACAAGCCTACTTCCTTCTTTTTATCCCAAGTAATGTCCACCGCCAAAACTGTCACCTTATTCACTGTTTTGACATGTATTTTAAAGCCTAAATCTGCACCCAAAAGAGTATACCAAAAAAAGAAAAACGTAGCCTCTATAAAATCAGGTCCCCTATAACATAAGAAATGTGAGGGCCGGCCCAGTGGCTCAGGTGGTTAGAGCTCCATGCTCCTAACTCCGAAGGCTGCCGGTTTGATTTCCACATGGGCCAGTGGGCTCTCAACCACAAGGTTGCCAGTTAATTCCTCAAGTCCCGCAAGGGCAGCACCCCCTGCAACTAAGACTGAACACGGCACCTTGAGCTGAGCTGCCGCTGAGCTCCCGGATGGCTCAGTTGGTTGGAGCGCATCCTCTCAACCACAAGGTTACCAGTTCAATTCCTCGACTCCCGCCAGGGAGGGTGGGCAGTGTCCCCTGCAATTAAATTGAACACGGCACCTTCAGCTGAGCTGCCGCTGAGCTCCTGGATGGCTCAGTTGGTTGGAGTGCGTCCTCTAAACCACAAGGTTGCCGGTTCGACTCCCACAAAGGATGGTGGGCTGTGCGCCCTGCAACTAGAAACGGCAACTGGACCTGGAGCTGAACCGCGCCCTCCACAACTAAGACTGAAAGAACAACAAACAACTTGAAACTGAACGGCACCCTCTACAACTAAGATTGAAAGGACAACAATTTGACTTGGAAAAAAGGCCTGGAAGTACATATTGTTCCCCAATAAAGTCCTGTTCCCCTGCCCCAGTAAAATACTTAAAAAAAAAAAAATGTGAAAAAAGAATCAGGGGGAAGTACAAATGAGTTGAAACTCCTTTCCCAGAGATAGCATCAGATATGTAGTGCTTCCACATGTTATTTTGGAAGCATTCACGTTATTTGCATCAGTATCTTATATAAAATGACTAATATAGTTTAACTATAAAATGGTTGAGTACTTAAAAGATCTTAATAAAGCAAAATGTACTAGTATCTATTAAAATTATAGAAAATAATTCTGCCTAAATTTTGAGATATTTTTCGCCATAAGGACTATCGAGTTTTTATTCTCAGTCCCAAGAAGCACTTTATTTAATAATAACAACCACAACTGCAACAAGACATAGTAAAGAAAACTAAATTACCTGGAGTATACATATCTCCTGTATTAGGGTTTGTTAAAAATGGCAGAAATTCTTCCACATGGCTTTGCATATATTCAGCAGTCTGACTTCTTAAGGCAGCCACAGTCAGAGGGCATTCCTGTTCTTTCAGTTGATCTTCAATGGCTCTATACATACAGTGGCCATCAGATGGAATCTGTTTAATTTCCAACTGTCTAGCTGCCAGTATTTCAGCAAGTTTTTCACTTTCTACATGTCTAGCTCCAGATAGGTTCTCAATTTCAGCTTCAGCTATCCTTTCTTTCCGCTCCTTTTCTAATGCAGCTTTTTTGTCCTAAGAGAATGTAGGAAAGTTAATTCATAATAATTAGGACTAATTCACATTTATTAAGGAGATAGAAATGTAAGATCCTCAAAACATTGTTGCCATTTTTCTCCCTTCTCCCACAAGATCATATTGATGATCTCATCACTTGAAGAATGTTCTGTACTCTGAAATCCTTTAGAGGCAAACTATCTTTCTCATCTGTATGTTCCCAGCACCTAGCTCTGCACCTAGACAAAAGCTCTCAAATTTTTCTTTGAAAAATTTAAAAACTACTTGCCAAGTTTCCTAAAGCTTTACTTACTGATTTCAATGTACTGTATTAAGACTGACTTGTCCTAGGACTTAAAGCATATCATTATATTTAAGTCCATGCTACAGCAAGCTTTTTAACTTACCACTCAATCAGTGAGGCATTAACATGCTAAAGCATTTAGACGGGTACAGGAACTCTATTTATCTGGCTTTTAAAAAATATATGTGTAAACACAAGCATACACATTTTATTAACGTAACAGAAAAATATTCTTCATAAAAATTAAAATATTACAGATAAAGTTCTCCTTAAGGACCAGTGCCTGCTCTGGAGGTCTGCTGTATATCCTTCTCAATTTTTTCTCTATACATTTTAATAAATATAGATGCACTCATAGAAAATGTATAAAAAGTTTTTAACAAAAATAGTATACATTACATTCTGCAACTTGCTTTCCTTATTCAAATGTTGTAAGAAATCTTCCCATAAAACATATACAAGGATGAGGCAGGGAGAGGTCAATAAGATCTGTGACATGAAGAATGGATAGGAGGTAGAGTGAGAAGGCTGGAGAAGAGAAGATAAATCCTGACAGTTGGACTAGCAAGGATCAAAAGCCAGAAGCACTGTTTTATAAATGAACACATTACCAGAGAAAACTGTCAAGAGATGAGTTTGGGGGCAAAAAAGACAGGTACATAAAAACGGTCCCCAACTTTCGATGGTACGACTTATAATTTTTCGACTTTACAATAGTGTGAAAACATATACGTCATACATTCAATGGAAACCTTTGAATTTTCTATTTTGATCTTTTCTCAGGTTAGCAATATGCAGTAGGATACAGCTCTCATGATGCTGGGCAGCGGCAGTGAGCCACAGCTCCCAGTCAGCCATGTGACCAAAGGTAAACAACTAATATTCTATAGTGCATTCACTGTGTTAGATGATTTTGCCCAACTGTAGGTAAATGTAAGTGATCTGAGCACGTTTCAGGTAAGTTAGGCTAAGCTACTATGTTCAAAAGATTAGGTGAATTAAATGCATTTTCAACTTAAATGATATTTGCAACTTATGATGGGTGTATCAGAACTTAACCCTATCATAAATTGAGGAGTATCTGTAGTTGATATACATTAAGTCTAAGCATACATAGTTTTTTTAATTAAAAAAAAACAACACTAGAACATACACAAAATATTTATAGTACTTTTCTCTGGATGGTAGGATTACAAAATAAGTTTTATTTGGCTGTGTGTGTACATTGTACTTTTCTGCATCTGTCTAATTTTCCACTGTATGTTTTACTTGTATACTCACACGGGGAAATGCTTTTTAAGAGAATAAAAATAATTAAACTGAATTCTACAAATTTTTATATTGATAGCAAATTACAGGGTACACCTAGGAAAACGTAAAAATTTGCATATCCTTATCTCTAACTCTTTGGGGAAGAAGCAGCAAATGGAAAGGCAAATTCCAATTTAACTTAATGCCTGTTAAGTGCCATGCTAGATTAACCTAAAATGACCTAAACCAAAAACTGAATTACCTGAACCAAAAACTATTTTCTCCCTAATAAAACATAAACCTATTTAAGTTTTGTCTCCAAATTCCAACCATTCCAGAAGTAACATGCATAAATTTATCTCACTGAATACCTACAACTGTAGATCACAGCAGCATAAAACCTTAAAACACATGGTGATGCTATTACTTTATAAAAGACTAAAAACCATTTTGAGAAGGGAGAGGGAAAATAAGCACTTTAGATATCATCTAATCCAAAACCCCTCATCCTCTTCTGAGGAAACTGCACACAGAAAGATTTCCAAAGGCAATATAGCTGGGCAGAGCACAGCAGGTGCCAAAGACAACACTACAGAACTATTTCTATCCAGGCACCTGAATCAGAATAAAAGTGGGAGCAGATGGGAGCTGGTCTTAACGATGTCATGTACTATTTACTGGAAGAGTAGAACTTTATACTACCTGCAAAACCATTGTGAAGCCTCTAAAATACTAATCCAGTCACTTCATTTTTTTCTCCTTATGCTCTGCTTCAATATTACAAAGCAATTTCTTTTCCAGGGCACTAGGTGGGATATCCACTGGATTGTTTTCCCAACAACGTATTGTAAATGAAAAAGCAATTCTATGGAATATAACCTCATAGGGTGATCTGATCCTAAGTTCCTAACTGGGCAGGTCTTGGTGAGTACTCAAGCCCCAAGCATAAACTGCTTTAGAAGACTTATCGATTGTTTCTGTGCACCTAGGTTAACACACTTTGAAATGTCCCCTTTCATAGCCCTCCAGCAAATGCAATGACTACCCTCAAGAGAGCAAATAATCCTACTATCCTGTAATCTTGATTCCCCGCCTTGCTTTCTCCCACCTTCACGTAATTTTTCTTCATGTTCCTTCCCTCCTTAATCTCAAACGCATAATAGAAAGTGCAAACTGTTATTCTCTGAAGCATTTGAGATCTTACTCCCTGGCATATGTCCTCAGTTTAGCTCAAATAAATTCTTATAAAAATTCTCTACAGATATGGAAATTTCTTATGTCAACAGTATAGTTTCCTAATGGCACTAGGCACTTTGGTTTCCATAGCCCTAGTACTGGAGCCAGAATGAGACCAATAAAATCTAAAGAAAACGTATAAAAGATAAAAATAGTATGTAACTCATAAATATATCATCAGTAAAACTAGACTCGTGTTAATATAGTAAGACAGCAAAAAAAACTCTGAAGAGGAACATTAAGAACTGGGTACTTACTAGTCCTGGGTTTGTATCAAACTTTCAGCATGCCATTGAGACAACTTGGGCCTCAGTTTTCTCATTTACAGAAAAAAGCAACTGAACTAGATCTCATTCCAGCTCTCAAATTTCGTATTAATGGAACTTAGATCTTTTATTGAAGTTCTTTGAATTGAATAAATACTCTCTATGCTTTTCTAGATTAAAAATAAGAGATTTGCTCTATAACATTCCAATAATAAATCTTCATAAAGTTTTATCATGTTTTTCTACCAGAGTTGTAGCTCTCCCAAAGATAAACACCATTAGTTAATTAGCTTTTCAATCATTGATGCCTTTGGCCAAAAAAAAAAGAGGTTTGAAATAAGTCTAATACCCAATTACCCACCCTGTTCTCAGGTTCCATTTTCTTATGTATCATAAGCTTTTATGTTTTCTGTTTCACAATCCTACTAATATAAGAAAGCAAAAGAAACTTAGGGCATTACTTTTAGGGTATTTTCTCTGCCAAGTGCTAAAGAAGCTAATTATAAAAAATGATGTGTCGAGGGTATAGCCAAAAAAGCTATACCCTGCATATTTCAGCTATGTAGTATTTTAGGAAAAAAACTACAAAATGTTTGAGAAAGATAAGGAAGTTTAATTTGTTTTTGTTTGTTTTGTTGCCTAAGGGTCTGGGTGGGATGAAAAAGTTTTTATAAAGACAGGAAGAAGTTGTAGCCTCATGTTTCCCAGAATTAAATAGGCTACTCTAAAATACAATTACTAAGTAGCGGAAATTCCAATATTGTGTCATGCTAATGCCAAGCAAAAATTCTGCCCTTTGTTTTTGATCTATAGAAGCAAGATGAAAATCATAAGGCTATCATAAAAATACATATCATAAGTAGGAAGCTGAACTAGATAACTTTCAAGATGTCACGAAATCTAATTTCACGATTCTATGAAATTCACAATCATATTTGCTCAAGAATAAAATTTTACCTACGTGTGAAAAATGTTTGCTAATTTGAATTTAATCAACTTTCAAACAAACAAAGATACTGGTTTTAGGCTGAATTTTTTTAAGAAGTATATTATGCAGTAGTTAATATGATAAATGATACCATTACCTGTTAACCCAGGAGTTCTCCAGGCCTTGAATTAGAGCTTTGGAAACAGTATATTACTTAGTATTCACAATAACTCTATGAAGTATTATTTCCCCCCATTTATACATGTGAAAACAAGGCTTTAAAAGGTTAAGAATTTTACCTAAAGTCACAAAGTAAGTGGGATTAAAACCCCATCTGTCTGATGCCAAAGTCCATGCTCTATTAAATCACATACTAAATTATCAGATTCAAAGCTAGCTTAGAAATAAACTTAAATCCTAGAAAACATCAAATGTTAGTAAAACAGTATTTGGAACTAAAAAGATTGGATTTAAACATCTTTTTTTTTTTTAAAGTGAAAAAGCCTTACTTGATATCATGAACTCACTAATTCCAATAAGTCAGTTCCTTACAGTTCTTTGATAATGCAAAATTTCATTCCCACATTTTTGTCCATAGAATTTCTCCTACTTCAAATATCCTACCTAAAAAACTATATTTCCTTAATTTTCCAACAAAGTATTTAACACTTAGCCCAATTAACCTTTCCATCTATAAACAAACAGAGGCTATCTTGACAAGCCTGATACACTCGAAAACTGAAAATAACCACATGGGACATTTTCATCTTAAGAAATTCCTAACTGAGCAAGTAATGGTGGGAACTCATGACCTAAGGCCTATATGATAGATTAATGTCTACCTTGAGTAAGCCCTATCCACTGTTTTTGTGGATCTAGAATAATATACTTAAAATCGATCTATAGACCTCCAAAGATAAACACCACGGTATGGGCGAGACAACACCAACATTCCTCATTTTTACCTTTTACCCCCATACCTCTGTAAACTATCCTGTTAACTATCCTGCACCCATCACTATAAAAGAAACGTTCTCTCTCCATTTCACTTTCTATCCAGTCCTAGAGATTTTCCGCTTTACTTTCTCCCACCTCCTTAATCTGCCACCAATTGATTTCATGTAACTTTATGTCTTCTCCTTTCATTCTAATCTATAAACTGCAAAACTGTTATTCCCAGGGGCACTACCTCAATCCTCTGATTATTTTTGCTTGCGACACTAGCCCCAAACCCTTGGCTCAAAATAAACTCTTTAAAACTTTCTTTACGTTTGAAATTTCTTTCATCAACAGTTCCGATTTAAAAAAAAAAAAAAATTCTCTGAATTTTCTTCATTATTAACCATTACATAGGTATCTACATAATTCTCTGAGAATTTTAGATAGCTATATATCTTGCTCAACTTCTAGGTTCAAATCCTTGTTTCACCACTTACTACTATAGTTTTAAACCAAAGTTGTGCATCAGAATCATCTTGGCCCACACTCTGAAGATTGTGATTAAGTCTGGGATAATATATTTGTAAAAAAAATATCCTACGCACACCCCTTACCTAGCCCCACCCTTCTACGTGAACAGAAAATTGAATATGCTATTTCATATTGCCTTAGGCCTATTTTCTTCTCTATAAAACGGGGCTAAGAGGCAGGTTCCCTTACATAGACCACGTAAGAGTCACGCTATAAGAAGCAACAACCTCTTCCTCTCAGCCATCCGCCTGGCAGCTGCAAAGTAGCAACAACCATGCTTGAGTGCATCTCCATCCACTTTGGCCAGGCTGGTGTCCAGATCGGCAATGCCTGCTGGGAGCTCTACTGCCTGGAACATGGCATCCAACCCAATGTCCAGATGCCAGGTGACAAGACCACTGGAGGAGATGACTTCCTCAGTGAGACAGGTGCTGGCAAGCATGTGCCCAGGGCAATGTTTTAGACCTGGAACCCACAGTCATTGATGAAATTCACACTGGCACCTACCACCAGCTCTTCTACCCCAAGCAGCTCACCACAGGCGAGGATGATGCTGCCAATAACTATGCCTGGGGGCATTACACTATTGGCAAGGAGATTATTGACCTTGTCGTGGACCAAATTCGGATACTGGCCGACCAGTGCACAGGTCTTTAGGACTTCCTAGTTTTCCGCAGCTTTGGCAGAGGAACTGTTTCTGGGTTCACCTCCCTGCTGATGGAACGTCTCTCTGTTGATTATGGCAAGAAATCCAAGCTGGAGTTCTCCATTTACCCATTTACAGGTTTCCACAACTGTAGTTGAGCCCTACAAGTCCATCTTCACCACCCACACCACCCTGGAGCACTCTGATTGTGCCTTTATGCTTGACAATGAGGCCATCTATGACATTTGTTGCAGAAATCTTGATATTGAGCACCCACCCAACCTACACTAACCTGAACAGGCGGATAGGTCAAATTGTGTCCTCTATCACTGCTACCCTCAGATTTCATGGAGCCCTGAATGTTGACCTGACTGAATTCCAGACCAACATGGATGCCCTATCCCCAACATCCACTTCCCTCTGGCCACATATGCCCCTGTCATCTCTGCTGAGAAAGCCTACCATGAGCAGCTTTCTATAGCAGAGATCACCAATGCGTGCTTAGAGCCAGCCAACCAGATGGGAAATGTGACCACTGCTGCCTATTGTAATGTGGTTCCCAAAGATGTCAATGCCACCACTGCTACCATCAAGACCAAGCATACCATCTAGTTGTGGACTGGTGCCCCCCTGGCTTCAACGTTGGCATTAATTACCAGCCTCCCACTGTGGTACCTGGTAGAGACCTGGCCAAAGTACAGCAAGCTGTGTGCATGCTGAGCAACACCACAGCTATTGCTGAGGCCTGGGCATGCCTGGACCACAAGTTTGACATTATGAATGCCAAGCGTGCCTTTGTTCACTGGTACGTGGGTGAGGGCATGGAGGAAGGAGAGTTTTCTGAGGCCCGTGAGGACATGGCTGCCTTTGAGAAAGATTATGAGGAGGTTGGTGAGGATTCTGTTGAAGGAGAGGGTGAGGAAGAAGGAGAGGAATACTAAAGTTAACATGTCACAAAGGTGTTGCTTTTATAGGGAAGCTTATTCTGTTTTAAACATTGAAAAGCTGTGGTCTGATCAGTTAATTTGTATGTAGTAGTACATACTCTCATATACAATTACTGGCCTATGCTTTAAAACATGACGCTTTGTTACAGACCCAACCTGTCCATTTCTCTGATGGGTTTGAATAAAGTATTCCCTGTCTTAAAAAATAAAATGAAATAAAATAAAATAAAATAGGGACAAGAAATCCTACTTCATAGGATTA
The DNA here is from genome assembly GCF_036562045.2 of Rhinolophus sinicus. NCBI lineage: Eukaryota > Metazoa > Chordata > Mammalia > Chiroptera > Rhinolophidae > Rhinolophus > Rhinolophus sinicus. The sequence goes on along the minus strand of NC_133763.1, from coordinate 29,110,940 downwards.
TTGTCAGGACTAAATGAGATTTCATGTAATATATAAGCCTAGCCTAGTATCTGGCACATTGCAAGTGCTTCATAAATGTTAGTTCAGGTCCTTTGACAATGTTGGTTGAGGTCCATTAATTTTTTTTCTACTACCCCCTATATAATACCTAAGGTAGTACTGAGCACACAACACAACTTAAATATTTGGTGACATGATTTTCATACCCGTCTCTTTTGTGCTTTTGATATCCGAGGCAGCTGATTCTCAAGAACCAAGTTTGAAATGTTAACAGCAACAGACTCTATCTGAAGAAAACAGAAAGCATTAACTAGTTAATGAAAAATACTTTGTTATTATTCAAAGTATCAGATAATTACATTATTGAAAATCACAAACATGTGTAATCCCATAATTCAAATTTGAGTAACAGCACTAGATAAATATTAGATAGCATGGTTTTGTCTCCTTTCTCTATTTATAAGGGAGAATTTGTCAGATTCCCAAGAAGTTTCCTTATATCTCTTCAAAGATAGTGCTCATCATTGCAAACTTTCCTTCCTTCTTAGCATGCCTACTCCATTAATCTAAACACTTCTTTTAAGTGCCAATTCAGTCAGCACTTCACACTTCCATTCTCCAAATGTGGCAGCAGAGGTCTTTCTCCAACACAATTAGCCAGAACCTGATGAGCACTACTTCTGGACCCTAGTAACAAGTTGAGGTTTTTCTATCCTTTCCCATCTACAAACTGATAAGTATAAGTAAAATTTAACTTACAATTATCATTGAGATATTACAATCAATCTTAATCATTAAACGAAGATTATGTTTGCTGAAGAAAAACAAGATGCTAGGCTAGACCTGTAACTATCAGGATTATTAACTAGTATTTTATTACTGCAAACATAAACTATTTTTTAGTATGTATGATACATACATAAAACAGATTGAGGCCTCTAATAACAGACTCAGTCAGCACTCAGCAAGGCTATGGCTCAAATGATTAAAATATCAAAATAAGATTAGGATTTCAAAGAGTGGGTATCAACTTTAGGGAAATTAGTATACTTATATTTTTCAGAGGAATCTGTTTTTACAAACTGCCATACTGACAACAGGCAAGATAAGAGAGAAGTATCTGAGAAAAAAAGAGAATACAATGACATAAGAATTCAGGCAGTGTTCAGAAAGAAACCTAACTTAAGTTAATGAAAAAGATAATAGTTCAAAGCAGAATGGGAGTTTGTATTTTAGCAGTTAGACAATATGTAGCTTAAGAATCAAACAGTTTTGTCTTGGAAACCTAGGAAAGAAATCTCAAAACTGAAAGGCCTGAGAGAACAAACAAAACTATCTTAACTAACAGAAAAGACGGGGAGTCAATCAGGAATACCATGATTGTGACAATACAATTAAACACCTGGAGCATCAAGCCTTGTAACTTGGAAATAAAATGTTAAGGGAACAGAAGGTCAGGATCTTGATGACTGGCTAATAAAATTAAATAACAACCATTGTAAATCAGTACAGACAAGCTGTTTTTCCTGCCAACAGCAGACTGAAGATGAACCAAATAAAATAAAATTTAATTATGGTAGAAAAAAATGTGCATAGACATAAGAACTTTTCTAACTACCAAAATGGAGTAAGGTTATGAACTCTGATCCTTGACATCCAAACCTGAAGCAATAAACCACCACACTATACAAAGTTATAACAGAATTCAACATTCACATCCTGGAATTAAGACAACTCTGGCTTTGACACTTAATAGATACTATGAATTCAGGACAATGTTCTAGATGTCTCGGAGTCTGTTTCCCACTTGAAAAAATAAAATTACCTACACTTACTTCATAGGTAACACCTCATAGAGTGTTATTATGAGAATTATATGAGATAATGCTTATAATATGTTAAACATAGTGCTTGGCACACAATACATATTAGCTATAATGATAAAATAAGTTAAAATTATGACAGTATGCTCCAATTTACCCAATAAACACCAGTAAATTTTCATTCATTACAACTTGTTCATAAAGCACTTTTATAACTTAAAAATGATTTCACATTCATTGTCCCATTTGATTCTCACAAAATCTTTCCTTAAACAGCAGAAGTATTTGTATCATATTATGCAGAGAAATTTATGCTCAGGAAGTGTAAATAACGTTACCCAGGTTACAATTATATTTAATGGCAATTCTGGGGACTAAAAGTCTGGTCTTTCAACTTTCATTTGGTGAAACTTCCTCTAGTCCACTTTTATCAATCTGTTCATCCTTGGGGCAAGTAAATAGTTAAAGTGTACATTCTTTGCTGACCTCCTTTACAAAAAATACACTACCATGTAAACCTGGTCACAAAAGGTGACCCATGAACATGGTTGACTTCATTTCCCTCCAATTTTATAATTTTATATAGTAAACAGTATAACAGAATTGGTCAATTGCTTTCAAATACTGTAGGCAAAGAAAAACATTATTTCCCATACTTTACTCTGCTTAGAAGTCAGCTTCAATTGCTCCAGTTCCTCTCTCTGTTTCTTTTCCATTTCTGCTTCCAACTTAGCAACATCATCAGTGAGTTGCTTCCTCCTCTTTTTGTCATTCTTGGGAACAGCATTCTTCATACCTTGAATTTTGGCTGAAAAGCCACCAAAATTTTTAACTCAAAAACTCACATGTTAAGAACAAATGAGAAATAGGAACAATAAGGGGATGAGTAAGAGGACATGGTATACAAAAAGTAATTAAGAAGAAGAGTAATTACATTAACAATCAGACAATTACGGAGAAGAGCCCAGATGAAGCTGAGACTCCCCTCCCCCCCCCCCCAAAAAAAATCTCCTTAACAGAACGGTGAGTTTGCTGTGGAAGGAAAAAAAAAAAAATGACTAAAGTCTAAATCTTTCAAGTACCCCTTCTGAGTCCTCAAAATTGAGGTAAGGCATTTTCAAAAGCACCCATTACGGCCAAGCGTCGGTAACTGGGCAGAAATAAGAAAGGGAGACCGGGGAGGGAGGCGCAACAGCCTGGGTCCGCACGCTGTTCAGACACCAGCACCGGAGCTGCCGCGCAGGGCAGGGGGAAAGCGGCGGAGCTGAGAAAAGGAAGCCACTGAAGGCTTAGGAGATTAAGGGACCGCCGGGGAAGGGCAGGCGGAAGGGAAGAGGCCACTTGCTACTTTAGGGAAGTCCAGGACGACGCACATTAGAAGCCTCTCAAGATTCCCCAGAACCGGCCTGCTAAGCGCCCTTCCCTGGGTCCGGCGACTTCTAGGTACCCGCTTGCCCCTCACCTTGCAACTCCTTTTTCTCTTTGCGATGCCTTCTCACCAGCTGCTCCTCCTCCTCATCCAGCCCCTCCACCAACACTGCCTCCATAATCACAAGGTAACCCACCACTCACGACAGAACAATCCTGCACCACCCGCTGGCAGGCACCTCCCACCCCTCAACCCTGACCCGGGGCGCCATTGGCCAGACTGGGGCACAGCCCCGCCTTCTAGGCGGTCCCGGATTTAGGCCTAGTCATTGGTAGAAGTAAAAAAGAGGGCAAACTGCGCGCCTGCGCACTCCCTTGACAATCGCCCTTACTATAGGGGAGAGGCGGGGGAGGGGTACAGCCGAAAGGCGAGGGAGTGTGGCTTGGCCAGCTGGAGTTTGTGGCCTGGTGATTGGCTAACTGGCTAGAGCACCTAGAGCAATAAAGCTGTAAGCTGGGCTGCTCTTCTGAGGTGAGGGGCGCAGAGATGACACAGAACCATTTTGGAAGTTCTTGTTTTGCTCCATTGCCCCTTTAATCCGTACTGTTGGTCCCATTGCTAACAGCTATTGAAAAGGTAAGAAAGAAAAATGAAACATTTTAATAAAACCGTTGATAATTATCAATGGGAATCTTTGGGCTGAATCAATCAAACAGTAGGTAATTAAATTTTTTAATGGACTTTAAGCTGCCATCCCAGGGGAACTGCCTTGCAGGTTTTACTGTTCAAACCTTCGGAATATTAAAACTGGGCAGGATAACCTTTGGACTGGGGCTAAAGCAACATTGTATCTCAAACATTTGTTTACAAAGAAAATAAGAAAGCAGATGTGACTACCAGACTGAAAATTAAACACATTCTTTATGTGGACGGAAAAGGGGCTACATTAAACCTGACAAGCTCAGGAGACTGAAAATAAACATATAGGATGGCATGAACATAATTCCTAACGTGGGCCATGGCTGGAAGTCACAGCCTGTAGCTTCCTTGACAAAGTTCAATCTTTACCTTAAGTAAGCCTGTCTGTTGTCTTTTGCATCTATGATAACATGCCCTTGGAATGTCAGTAATCCCTTTTTCTGGACCAGAGCAGGAAACTACAAAATCCCTCATTATTATTCTTGTCCCTGATTACCATCTCTATATGCTGTAAAAAGTGAACTATTAACTATCCTGTATCCACCTACAGTGAAAGAAGTATACCTGTCTCTCCAATTTACTTTTATCCAATCCTAGAGATTTCCCCACTATGCTTTCTCCCACCCCCTTCACCAATGGATTTCATGTAACCCTCCTTTGATTCTATGTATCAAATAAGCTGCAAACTGCCATTTCTCGGAGCATTTTCTCAATCCCTTGAGATTTTGCTTTCCCAGCAATTATCCTCAATTTGGCTCAAATAAACTCTTACAAGTTTTTGCTTAGGCTGGATGTTTTTTCATCAACATTAGTTGGCATAGTGGGCAGGATCCCAAAGCCCACCCAGGACCACTCTGCAGACCCAGATTCTGTACTAAGTCCTAGCAGGGCGTTGTTGTGCCCCACCAGCTCTCTGCTTCTCATTGGGTGAACTTGGGTGAATTTTTCTTGGAATTGTTTTAAAGTAGGAGGCCCTGACTTTATCTGAGCTGGTTTTGTTTGTTTGTTTTTGTTTTTTAATCATCGAGGTAACATTAAAGGTGAAGGGTTGAAATAACCCAGATTAAGGACAAGAGTTAACTCTAACAGGAGGAAAAAAATGGGTGAATGGATTTTAATTTGGGCTGTTGAATTGGAATTGCGTATTGCAAGTTGGAACAAAACCTTTTGCTGCATCAATGAGAGTCTGAACTTGTTCAACTCCGAAGATAAGGTGCATATACTCCCTCTAGCCTGAATACGGGGTATTCTTAGGTGACTAAAAATCTATGTGGAAGGGTTTGAGGGTACTCTTCAAAACCTGCAGTGGCCCCATAGGGAATTCCAACACAACTATGATTAAATATTTGACTTGTCCGGGGAGACGCACATAGAGGCTGGTTATCTAGCGCTCTAAGCCCTCACAGTTGTACTAGATAGCCCGGGAGAGAAACTGAGGCATGTAAGAGGGTTGAAGCAACTCAGGAGGTAACAGTACCTTGGACCTCAGCCCATAAGCATCACACTTCAACCCACTACACAATATCAGTAGATATTTGTCGAGACTGCGGATCTCAAAAGAAAACTAAAATTAACATGGAAAGTCATGCCTCAAAGGCTGACAAGCTCCCAGACTCAATCCCATTAATACCCCTGCAAGATGTACTAGGGACTCTTTACTTGGAAGTACTTACAGACGTGGAAAGATTTAACTAGAAGTGATATCAACTTAAGATGGCCAAAATGGGGCTCTTTTGACATCTAAATTATTTTTTTGTATGTGCACAATTAGAAAAACCCGGCTTAACATCAAATTGAACAAAATGGGAGGGTTGCCTCAATTGGCAAATAGAAGCCTCTGAAATGGTACAAACAGACGTTCTTTTCTTCAGGAACTTAGTAAGAAAATTTTAGAAACTATCTCTGAACTAAAAAAGGTTCTGAAGTTGCTCAATGCCACCACCCCACTTTTTCCTCTTCTCCAACTGTCCTACTGTACGCTTTACTTTGTTGTCTGGACTTACTCTCCTTTACTCCGCCTCTCTCTCTCCTACCTTGTATTGTAGCTCCCTTTAGAGAAAAGCTGGTCTCGGGTAGAAGGGAATCAGCAATTGTATAAAAACTGAACTGAGGAATCTACTAAAGATTCCCCAGATCTCTCTAGGACCCTGATGACTTTGCAAAGGAATTTGAATTAAGTGTTAGAATGAACTTATGATCCTGGCTTTTCTGATTTATTCCAATTAATGCACCTACTGGTTTTTGAGAGCAAAGCAACAGAATTACTAAATAAGGTTTGCTACGGAAGCTCCTGTAGAAGAATCTGCTTTTATTGTAAAAAGACAAGTTATCGCAAGGATTGTGGAAAACTAAAATAGGATTTAGAAAAAGAAAGGAAATAGAAGCAAGCATACAGCTATTCCAAGGACTATGAGGGCATTTCCCTTTCTTACTAACACTGGGGCTACTTTATCTGTTAACACCACCAGGCTAAGTTGTCCTCTCCCTTGGAGTAAAGCTTCTGTACAAATGGTAGGGACATCTAATCAACCAATGTCTGTTTAAATCAGAACCTGTTCCTCTCTAGCTAGGAAATGTTAAGGGGCAACATATATTTTTACTATTCAGATCTACCGGAACTCACCTGATAATGTGAGACTTTCTAACCAATGATGCTCCCAGAAGGGTGAAATGTATTTAGGACTAAATGAATCAGATTGGGAAAATAATGATTTTAAAAGAAACTACATGAGAGGAAACTAATCTTGAGAGTGATAGTTTGTTGCAGGAAGTTCCAATACAACTTTAGGCATTTTCCAGTACAGATGTTGGCAAAATTAAGTCAGCCACTCCTATTTAAATATCTATTGATAATACTTTACCTCTACCTAATATTTGCCAATATATTTTAAGGCCTGATGCACTAGCTGGAACTAACCCATTATACAAGATTACGTTTCAAAGGAGGGGTTATAAGATAATTTCATGTGTGAGTGCCTATAATTCTCCTATCCTTCCAGTAAAAAAAAAAAAACCTAGTGGGAAAGAATGGAGATTTGCACAGGATCTCAGAGCTATAAATAGATATCCTATAGTTCCAAATCCACATACCATATTATTAGCTATTCCTGTGTGTACTGACAATATATTTCAGTGATAGATTTGTACAGCGCCTTTTTCAGCATTCCTGTAAAAAAAAAAAAAGAAAGAAAGAAAAAAAAATACCCAGAAACTACCCCTTGGCTTTTCCACCTGGGAAGATCAAAGTTTACTTGGACAACAATGCTCCAGAGTTATACAGAGTCCCACCTATTTCTCTCAGATACTAAAAGCTGATTTGAATGATGTTGAATTTCCCAGAAATTCAACTGTAATACAATATTAGAGTTGGTGGATGATTTACTCTTATGCTGTAAGATATATTAGATACCTAAGAGGACACAACTTACTTATTACAATAGCTAGTCATAAAAGACATAGCAGCATCTAAAAGGACAAGCTTTGATTCTGTTTACACCAAGTATAATACCTTGGTTTTCTAATATCTAAAGATAGGCTACTAATAAACCCTGAAAGACTTAGAGGAATAATATGCTTTCCTCTTCCAAGAACAAAAACAAACAGCTGAAAGGATTTCTGGATCTGACTAGATGCTGTCTCAATTAGGTTCTAAATTTTTCATTAAGATCCAGCCTCTATATATGTCATTAAAATCAGATCAATCTGATCTATTTCAATGGAACCCTAAAGGGAAACAAGCTGAAGAAGCTCTAGACAATTAAACTCAGTAGTTAAAGGGATCTCTCCCTGCGTGACAGCCATCTTTGCTACAGTTGTGTTATGCAAACAAGCAGAGAAATAGTTATAGGCACTCCTTTATTTATGTTATTCATTCTGTTGAATCCTTACTGAACTCTCATCACACTCAACACTTTTCTGTCAATTGATTGGCTTCTTATAAAGCACTCTTGCTTTCTGCGCCTAAATTACTTTAAGTCAATGTAACAGTCTTAACCCAGCAACTTTATTACCCTCTTTACAGGATGAAGACATTCACGATTGGGTTTTGCTTACTGACCACCTTCTTGTTCTTAGGAATGGTTCATAGGAAACCCTTATTGATAATGCTGACTCTTATCTGAAAGATGAACAGGGACATTACTAAGCTGGATATGCAATAAATTCCATGGTAAACATAAATTAAAGTTTCTTACTTAACTGAATAAGATCTGCCAACAAGCTGAATTAATTGTTCTAATAGGAGCCTATAAATGAGCCAAAGATCAAATAGCCAATATTTACACTGATAATTGCTTTGGTGTAGCTCACAACTTCAAAATGTTGTAGAAGTGAGGCTTCTTGACTTTCTCAAGGCAGCCCATAAAGAATGGAAAACAGGTTACAGAATTTAAATTAGATGTCATACAGCAACCAAAACAATTGGCAATTACCAAAATTCCAGGACATTCTAAGGTCGCCACTATGGAAGCAAAGTAAAATAATTTAGCTGCTGCTGCAGCCAGACCAGCAGCAATAAACAGCCAAATTATCCAGACTTGAGAATGTTTATTCTCCCTATTAAATCAATAAACGACTCTTTTACAGTTCCAATGGACAACTGCAGAAGAATAAAAGAAAATATGGCAGCACAAGGAGGAAGCTTCGACCCAAACAGATATAGTTTAGCATGTACATAAGCTAATGCATTGGGGTCTTGGAAAGATGATTTCATGGAATAAAGAATATTATTAGAAACCTCCTACTGTAGCTCATAACGTGTATAACAGATGTTTTAGCTGTCTAAAATATAACTCTGGAAAATCACTCCATGTGTCCTAACGACTTTTCCCAATTCCTTTAGGTCCATTTGAGGCATGATAATTGGATTTTATCCAAATGCCACCAACTCAAGGATACAAATTGTGTTAGTCATGATTTGTATATTGTCTCACTGGGTTGAGATATTCTCTTGCAGGAGAGCAACAGCCTTGATAGTAGCTAAACTATTAAGAAAAAAAAATCCCCAATTGAAGAATTCCCTATGAGTTACATAGTAACTGAGGGACTCATTTCACTGGGCCAATAATACAATCTATTTGTAATATTTGGCTTATTTGACAGCATTTTCATTGTGCTTATCATCCCAGTCCTCTGGATTGGTGGAATGTACAAACAGTACAATTAAACTCAACTAGGTAAAATTTCAGAAGCTTTTAATCATCCTTGGCCAAAAGCTCTTCTCATAGTGCTTCTCAACCTAAAATATACTCCTTTTGGTAAACACAGGCTTTCACCTCATTAGTCATTGTTCACCCCATGTGAAGGGACATATGAACCAACGTTACTAAAAGGAGACATTCTACATCATTTTCAAAAACATCAATTATCCTAAAGAAATTAAAAAATTAGAAACTGATTCTCTTCAGTGTGCTCTGAGAGATGAAAAGTTCAAAGACCATGACTCACTACCAGGAAATTGTGTCCACTAAGCAAGACGTCAATTAAAGACTCCAACATTGAATTGGAAAGCCACATGCAAAAGAATGAAACTGGACTGCTATCTGTCACCATTTACCAAAATTAATTCAAAATGGATCAAAGACTTAAGCATAAGACCCGAAACAATAAACTGCATAGAAGAAAACATAGGTACTAAACTTATGGACCTTGGGTTCAAAGAACATTTCATGAATTTGACTCCAAAGGCAAGGGAAGTAAAAGCTAAATTAAATGAATGGGACTATATCAAACTTAAAAGCTTCTGCACAGCAAAAGAAACCATCGACACAATAAAGAGGCAACCAATTGAATGGGAAAAGATTTTTGCAAACAGTGCCTCCGATAAAAGGCTAATATCCAAAATATACTAGGAACTCATGCAATTCAACAACAAAAAAAACAAACAACCCAATTGAAAAATGGGCAGAGGACTTGAAGAGACATTTCTCCAAAGAGGACATACAAATGGCAAATAGACATATGAAAAAATGCTCAACATCACTAATCATCAGAGAAATGCAAATCAAAACCACAATGAGATATCACCTCACCCCAGTCAGAATGGCTATCATCAACAAGACAAATAGTAACAAGTGTTGGAGAGGCTGTGGAGAAAAAGCAACCCTCATACACTGTTGTTGGGAATGCAGACTGGTGCAGCCGTTATGGAAGGCAGTGTGGAGGTTCCTCAAAAAATTACGAATAGAATTGCCATATAACCCAGCAATCCCTCTCCTGGGTATCTACCCAAAAAATCTGAAAACATTTGTACATAAAGACACGTGTGCTCCAATGTTCATTGCAGCTTTGTTTACGGTGGCCAAGACATGGAAACAACCAAAATGTCCTTCAATAGATGAATGGATAAAGAAGTTGTGGTATATATACATAATGGAATACTATTCGGTGGTAAGAAAAGATGATATAGGAACATTTGTGACAACATGGATGGATCTTGAGAGTGTAATGCTGAGCGAAATAAGTCAGACAGAAAAAGCAGAGAACCATGTGATTTCACTGATATGTGGTATATAAACCAAAAACAACAAAAGAACAAGCCAAACAAATGAGAAACAGAAACTCATAGACACAGACAATAGTTTAGTGGTTACCAGATGGTTACGGGGTTGGGGGGTGGGAGATGAGGGTAAGGGGGATCAAATATATGGTGATAGAAGGAGAACTGACTCTGGGTGGTGACCACACAATGGGATTTATAGATGATGTAATACAGAATTGTACACCTGAAATCTACGTAATTTTACTAACAATTGTCACCCCAATAAATTTAAAAAATAAATGTTAAAAAAAAGAAAAAAAGAAAAATGGGCAGAGGACCTGAAGAGACATTTCTCCAAAGAGGACATACAAATGGCAAACAGACATATGAAAAAATGCTCAACATCACTAATCATCAGAGAAATACAAATAAAAACCAAAATGAGGTATCACCTCACCACAGTTAGAATGGCTATCATCAAGACAAATAGTAACAAGTGTTGGAGAGGCAGTGGAGAAAAAGGAACCCTCATACACTGTTGGTGGGAATGCAGACTGGTGTAGCCGCTGTGGAAAGCAGTGTGGAGGTTCCTCAAAAAATTACAAAAGAATTGCCATATGACCCAGCAATCCCTCTCCTGGGTATCTACCCAAAAAATCTGAAAACATTTAGAGATAAAGACACATGTGCTCCAATGTTCATTGCAGCTTTATTTCCAAGACATGGAAACAACCAAAATGTCCTTCAATAGATGAATGGATAAAGAAGTTGTGGTATATATACACAATGGAACACTATTCGGCGGTAAGAAATGATGAAATAGGACCATTTTTGACAACATGGATGGATCTTGAGACTATAATGCTAAGTGAAATAAGTCAAACAGAAAAAGCAAAGAACCATATGATTTCACTGATGTGTGGTATATGAACCAAAAACAACAAAAGAACAAGACAAACAAATGAAACAAAAACTCACAGACAGAGACAATAGTTTAGTGGTTTCCAGAGGGTAAGGGGGGAGCGTGGTAGATGAAGGTAAAAGGGATCAAACATATGGTGATGGAAGGAGAACTGACTCTGGGTGGTGAACACACAATGTGAGATATAGATAATGTATTACAGAATTGTACATGCGAAATCTATGTAACTTTACTAACAATTGTCACCCCAATAAACTTTAATTTTTTTAAAAAAGGCTCTAACATTGTTGGAAGGGACCAATCAGTGGATATCAAAGACTTGTGGAGGATGTGAAGGCGTAGACATCAGGGTTAGACAGCTATATAAGACATTGAGTAGGCCTGTATACCTACATAATTGATATTGAACTTAAAATAACCATTTGCTTGTCTTTACATGTCCGCTAATAATATTAGTAATAATGATAGTTATACTTGTTCTTTAGGCTTTTCTCAAACCCTGTACTTACATAGCCCAAATATTAATAATTGCTGAAGGTATATAATGATAACTTTTATATTATCAATAATGCTATTTTTATGGTGTTGAAATTTAGAAGGAATATTATTGTAGAAGGAAGAAAAGGGATGTGTATTTTTGAGAGAAGTTAAAAGGAAGCAGTTTGTCCTAGTAAGTTGATTATTTCTGAATGAGGAAAAGGAGACAAATTGAGGACAAGTAAACTTGTAGAAGGTTAGTGGAAAAGAAATACTGAGAAAGGAATTTTATATATATAAATATTAGAACCCAATTATTCTTACCCCTAACTCAACAAAGGCTGCTAACTATATTAATTCAGATAGAAGCTGAACTGGATGTATGTGTGTGTGTGTGTGTGTGTGTGTGTGTGTGTGTGTGTGTGTGTATATATATATATATATATATATATATATATATATATATATATATTTTAATGGCCCTCTATAATGGATTCTGAGGCACAGAAAATTTATTTATGAAACTCTTACTGTCCTCCTGGCCTCTAGAAATTTTTAGGTAATAACTGTAATTTACACCATTGTGTTCTTACATTCTTGGCCCATATTCAACCTTACAGTTACAGTTCTGAGTTATACAACTAGCAGAAATTAGATTAATGAATGATACTTGAGTGCTTCCAATATAAAGTAGATAGGCCATATTAAATCAAAAAGGTGAATGGTTATGTCCCCAATCTATATGGAATTCTGAATTCACCTAATTCTGGTCTATCATATCTACCCCAACAAACAACAATATCTGGTATATGTGGAGGGGACATTTTTGTTGGGAAGGGTTAGAAAATTCTTGTCATACTAATTGATTTCTATTATAATGACACAAGGTTTACAGTAAATGCTATAGGAATATGGTGTAATACTGAAATCACAGGCAAATTAACTTTGCCTAAGGTTAATGAAAGCTATGATAATATTGATACTAAAAATCCAATGTATTAGAAAATTGAACTTAATCCTCCCCATGAAGTCATTTCGATGGAAACTAATTGTCTAGAAGAAAAATTAGAACATCTAGATCATTCATCTGGCCAAACTTATCATAAGGTACAAATAGCAGTAGACGAGGAAAACATATTTTAGCTTAATAAACTTATGCTAATGCATGTAAAGGGTTCTTTGGTTGGCTAGGATGTTTGCTCCCCTCAGACTCATACTTATCTAATATTGGACATTTTTTCTCCTAATCGGTGTTACTGGTTTAATACTATTGCTTTCGGTCCTAGTTTGCAAATGTTATAAGGCTGAAGATTATATTTCCCCAGCTTTAGCTGAAACATGGAAGATGTCTCACCAGAGCAGAGCTCTCTAGCCAGAGAGGGTACTCGCCTCAGAGCCGCTTCACAGGCATGCTATTTCATAATTGATTTGTAACACTGAGTCAGGTTAGTTAGCATGTCTTTAGGCAGTTAGGAATTCCCTGGTAGAATGAACAAGCACAGTCAGTCATATCTTCAAGGCCATAGCCCTGAGAAACATCATAAGCACAGGACACCTGGTTTGTTTCAAAAAACCTTCCCAAAAGCCTCCTCAAGGCTGAGAGAATTTGATAAAAATGTACCAGTAGACGTCAGCTTTTCTCCTTAGATAAATAAGAAAAAGTATAAAAACAGAAGTCTTTTGCTTTAGCTGTGGGCATCCCAGCTTCAGGTACCCCCTCCTGCTTGGGAACTGTAACTCTTTGCTTTAATAAACTATCCTCTGCTGCAAACTCTCCAGTCCATGCTTCCATTCTTCGGTTTCACGAGACTGCAGTTCTGGTGCACATAACATAACATCAGAATCCTACATCATTTATTGGGGGCTCGCTTGGGATTGAAGGAGATGTAAGCACACTGCTTCTGCTACCACTTGCCTGGCTTCAGGCCTCCATTTTAATGACTCTCTTTCAACAAAATTGGGCCTCCATCAGCTACTTGAAAACAAATAATGCAGCTGCCAATCTACAAGACACGGAGGACAGGCTTTTCAGGAGGGCCCTGGTCAATCCCCTCTGGCAATGAGCCAGAGGAATTTTGGCCTTAGTCCAGATGCTTTTCCTCTTGCCTTCTCTCTTGGGGGGGGGGGGGGGGACAAAGACGGCACGGGTGAATAACTCTTGGCAGCAATTGAAGGGCTCTGTCCACAACTACTCTGCAGTGCGTCCAGAAGGCTCCCTGGGTTCTCCCCTAGCCCAATTGCCCAGTAGGGTGCCGTTTGGAGGCTCTCCCTCCCTCTCTCTGTTACTTTCTCTTATTCCTCTGCTGCCTTTTTTTCCTTTCTGTAAGGAGGCTGAATACTGGCACGTGGCCAGGATTATGGGCCTTTACAGACAACTGAGGGGCTCTGGTCACGGCTACTCTGCAGTGGATCCCAAAGGTCTCCTTGGTCTCTTCCTAGCCCGACCGCCCATAAAGCTTGTATAACTCCTCCATCTATCCTGCTCTTTTTCATCCTGTCACCATCTCTCCTCAGCTCTTAAACTTCTTGCACATATGGAACTTCTGACCATTTGCCCTCCCGTCTGCAAAACAGATCTAGCTGTATGATAGTATTGTAGTTAATACTTCCCTCCGAAGGCCAAGTTTCCCCATCTTCTAATTTGTATTGAGGCCAAACCTCAGAACAAAAGAAGACCAGACACCACTTCTTCAGAGTCTGAGGGTCATTTGTCCCAAAGTTTCAAGATGTAATTCAGGCGGGTGAAGGCGCGTGAGGGCTGAGTGGCCATCTGAAAGGGAGGGAGAAAAGAAAGGCGTCCCTTTGCAATTCATTTCCCAACAACCTTTTCTAGAGTCTCCCCCAGAATCCTGGACCAAGGAGACTGTACAACTGGTTCCGAGGCATGTGGGGAGACAGGGAGCACCACGGTTAGTTCTGCTTACGTGGGCTGCCCGGCCCTACCCAAATCCATGTGTGTCCCACATATGCAGGCTTTTATTTGCTTTAAGGGACATCCCACACCTCTGCCAAAAGTTTAAGGTTGATCCAGCTCTTTTGGCTGTGATTTCTTTTCTCCCTCCTCTAAAGGAGACCCATGCAAAGGAACTTCCAATGGGACCCTCCTCTCCAGAAGAGGCCCCCTCAGTAGATACCCAGTCAGAGGACCGCCCCAAAACTTTGTACCCTGCCCTTCCTCCTGAGCCAGTTCCTACCCTGGCTCCCTCTTGTTGCCCTCCATATCCAGGACTTCCTGCACAAAAGTGCCCCCAGCTAGGAGCAAATCTCCTTCCCTGACAGGAGATGCCAGGAGAATTTGGACCTGTCAGGGTTCAAGTCCCTTTCTTCCTGCAGGATTTCAGACAAATAAAGGGAGATCTAGGGAAGTTTTCAGATGACTCTGATAAATATATAGTAGCTTTCCAGAACTTAACCCAGGTCTTTGACCTCTCTTAGAAAGATGTCGTTATTCTTAAATCAGACTCTCACTAATTCTGAGAAGCAAGCAGCCTTACAAGCTGCCAAAAACTTTAAAGATAATCAGTTCCTAGCATATTGTGATGAACAGGCAGAACAAGACCCCATTCAGGAGCCTTTCCCCACAGGCAAGCAGTACCTGCTATAGATCCACATGGTATCCTGATACAAACATGGGAAATTAGCAGAGGAAGCATTTTCTGGCATGCATTCTAGAAGGACTGAGGAGAACTAGGATCAAACCCATCAATTATTCAAAACTGTCTGCTATTAGCCAAAATTCAGGAGAAAACCCCTCAGCCTTTTTAGAAAGGCTCAGGGAGGCCTTGATTAAATACACTCCTGTCAGGCCAAACACCCTCAAAGGGAAATTCTCTAAAATACAAAGTTATAACTCAGGCTGCCTCAGATAGCCGCAGGAAATTACAAAACTTGGCTATTGGTCCTGAAGTCACCTTGGACCAACTACTCAAAGTGGCCAATACTGTCTTTTACAATCAGGACCAGGAGGAAGCCCAGGGCAAGGAGAGGAAAATAAGAAAAAAGGCAGAAATATTGGTGGCTGCCTTACAGGCTACTCTCTAACAGGGTACCCAGGGAAAATCTGACTGCCACCATTGCAGACAGTCCAGTCACTGGCGAAGGGAATGCCCACTGCGACTAGAGCCGACCTGGAAACCTCCACAGCCATGTCCCATCTGTGAAGGGGATCACTGGAAGTCAGACTACCCCCAGAGGCCCCACCCCCGAGGCCAGCCTCGTCCAGCCAGACTCCCACTCGGTACTGATGGGGTCTGGGGCTTCTAACAGCAACTCCTTTGTCCCATCTAACCATTGGGACTCCCGAGCCCTAGGTAACCCTGGAAATGGAAGGAAAATCTATTGATTTCCTTCTAGACACAGGAGCGAGCCACCTTCTCCATCCTCCTCTCCAACCCAGGGACCCTCTCCAGCCAACACATTACTGTCCGCAGAGTAATGGGCAAGCCAATTACTAAGTATTTTTCCCAGCCTTTAGGCTGCATATGGGGTGACCTAATGTTCTCACAGTCTTTCTTAATCATGCCAGAAAGCCCTACCCCACTATTGGGAAGAGACATCATGACTGAGATGGAGACTATTATTCTCTTAGCCCCTGGAAGTATTCCTAGCTGCCTCCCAGTAATGGAAGGCAATATCAACCCTGATGTTTGGGCCTCACAGTGGGTAATTGGTCGTGCCTTAATGGCTACTCTGGCTTCATCTTAAGGACCTCACTCTATTTCCTTGCCGGAAACAATACCCTCTAAAACCCAAGGCACGGAAAGGACTAATATCAATCATTAACAATCTCAACGACAAGGACTTCTTAGAGAATGCAGTAGTCCTTGCAATACCCCCCATCTTCCCATCTTAGGAATTCCCAAACCGAGTAGGGAATAGAGACTAATTCAAGACCTCCGAGTCATCAGTGAGGCAGTTATTCCTATACACCCTATAGTTCCAAATCCTTACACGCTCTTAGCCCAAATATCTGAAACTGCCAGCTAGTTCATGATGTTAGATCTAAAAGATGCCTTTATCTGCATACCCATGCACCCTGACGCACAATATCTCTTTGCCTTTGAGGACCCTGAAAGCCAGACTTCATAGCTCACCTGGATAGTCCTCCCCCAGGGGTTTAGAAATAGTCCCCACCTCTTTAGACAGGCTCTCTCTAAAGACCTATCAGAATTCTCTCATGAGAGTTGTACTCTCTTACAATATGTTGATAATCTCCTATTGTATGATCCATCTGAAGACCTTATCAGCCAAGGCACCACTGCTCTTCTAAAGTGTCTAGCCTCTAAGGGCTACAAGGTTTCCAAGGCCAAGGCCCCAGTGTGTCAGACTTCTGTCAAATACCTTGGGCTAATTATCTCTGGAGGCACTAGGGCCCTGGGAGAAGACAGGATTCTTCCCATCTCTTTATATGCCTTCCTAAAGCCCTTAAACAACTAAGGGCCTTCCTAGGCATCACTGCTGCCTATGGATCCCAGCATATAGAGAAATTGCCCGCCCTCTCTATCAATTGATCAAAGACACCCAGATTGCAAATACCCACCTGTTACTTTCGAACCCAGAGGCAGAACAGACTTTCAGCCTTTTAAAACAAGCACTACTAAGTGTCCCAGTCTTAAGCCTTCCCACTGGAAAATCCTTTCGCTTATATGTAACAGAGAAAAAAAGGAATGGCTTTAGGAGTCCTAACGCAGCCAGGGGACCCTCACAGCAGCCAGTGGGCTATGTAAGTAAGGAACTGGATCGTGTAGCACAAGGCTGTCCAACTCGCCTCCAGGCCGTAGCTGCGGCTGCTCTTCTAGTTCCTGAAGCTACCAAGCTCACATTGGGGCAAGACTTAACCATTTTCACCGCACACCACATTCAAGGGCTTTTAAATGCTGATAATAGTTACTGGCTAACGGATGGCCACCTCCTGCTGTATCAAGCCCGCTTATTAGAAGGTGCTGTAATCCAAATACAGACCTGCCCCACCCTCAACCTGGCTACATTCCTCCCTGAGACAGGAAGAATTAACTCATAACTGCCAATAAGTCTTAATGCAAACCTATGCTGCTAGAGCAGATTTACAAGAAGTACCCCTAGACAACACAGATTGGTTGCTTTTCACTGATGGGAGCTCTTTTATAGAAAATAACATACGTGGTAACTTAAGATTTTGGTTTTGTTAAGTTGTATTGAATATGAAAGTTATTAACTATCTAGGTGTTTCAAAATAACAAAATACTATAATATCAATTATTGGATAAGTCTGAGTTTATCTATTTCTAGCTTCTTGTCACAGGAAATAGTATGTGTTTTCAAGAAAGATATAAGGTATAGAAATACATTTTTGAAGGAACTAAAAAAAAAGCAGTTTGTCCTAAAGATGATTATTTCCTAAATAAGTGAGAAGAGACAATCTAAGAGGGACTGGAAAAGTCGTAGAAGGTTTGTAAAAAATCTTGAGAGTTTTATGTATAGTTCAAGATAGCTCTATACCCCTCCAAAAAGATGAAAATATATGGTTTATTTAGCCAAACATATAATAAATATGTCAGACTTTTGTCTCACTGGAGGAACCTATGTAGAGCAAACTTTCACCTCCTGTCTGGTGGGGGTCTGCACACTCTTAAATCATATAAAAAATTATACCATCTTTCAGTTTATTGATAAACCCATATCTTATTCTGATATCTACAATAAGGTCCCATCAGTACCCAAAAGGACATGCATGTTTTCCCTGCAGATGAGAGCTGTAATTCTGGCTGACCAATGTGTCAATTTCATTGGCTGCTCCAACCAGTGTTTTAATTTTTCAACCAATATCAGCTTAAACTGTAGCTCTACCACTTCTATGAGTTTGATGACATGTCAAATTGCTGGCTGGATGGTTTGTCATTTGTGAGAAGATTGACTACTCTTATGTCCCAGCTTAGAGGACTGGGAGGCCCTGCTCTCTCAGAAGATTAACTGTCTTTTTACCCCAAAAGTCTCATCAGGTTAAACATTGCAGAGAACTTTCTTTGAATCCCAGCTGCAACAGTAACATGCATTTATTTAGCTCAGCTAAATATGTATCCTTATCTCTTTTTGTAGTACCTACTATGACCATTGCCTTAAATGTAGAGATTAGTCATATAGCTTGCTCAATGGCAAAGGCCCTAAACATCACTTCACAGGCTATCCATGCCATGGGACATGGTTTAGGACAGTTCAGAGAAGCACTTCTCAAAAACAGAGTTACCATAGATTACCTACTCCTCAAACACAATCAAGGATATGAAAATTTTAAAGGATTATGCTGTTTCAATCTTTCTGATAATTCACAGTTAATTGAAAATAAAGTTTAACAAATTCATGATATAGTTCCCAACATTAAATGAAAAACAGGATTCTTCAGCTTGGATTTGTCCTTCCTTACTTCTTGGCTTCCTAGTTTAGCAGGACTAAAAGAAACTTTTCTCATGTTTCTTTTGTTCATTATTATAGGGATTACCTCATACTGTTGCCTACAATGCATCTCAGCTTACACACCACCTAATGGTTAGCTACGATGGCCTACATGACAACAACATTCTCACCTGGACTCGTTCATCTAACGGGGACCTCTAGGAAGACCTCTGGACAAGCCTGGTCTCTCTACACCCCTCCTCAGCCTGAAGTAGCCAGAGCGGTTATCACCCCCACTCCTTAACGGCAGTTAGGGTTTCGTCTTCAAAGGGGGAACTGAGGCAGGTTAGTTCACATTGACTTCAGGCAGTCAGGAAATCCCTGGTAGAATGAACAAGCATAGTCATATCTTCAAGGCCATAGCCCTGAGAAACATCATTAGCACAGGACAGCTGGTTTGCTTCAAAAAGTCCTGGTTTGTTTTAAATATCCTTCTCAGAAGCCTCCTCAAGGCTGAGAATTTGATAAATAGTACCAGTAGGCGTAAGCTTTTCTCCTTAGATACATAAGAAAAAGTATGAAAACAGAAGTCTTTTGCTTTAGCTGTGGGCATCCCAGCTTCAGGTACCCCCTCCCAATCAGGAGCTAAGATTCTTTGCTTTAATAAACTATCCTCTGCTGCAGCCTCTCCAGTCCATGCTTCCATTCTTTGTTTTCACGAGACTACGATCCTGGTGCACATAACATAACATCAGAATCCTACATCAACACTGTCAGACTATTCCACAGCCATTCTCTTCTCACAGCCATTCTGTATCCCAATTGAGCTGTTTGCACTGAATAGTTTCCTTCTTTACTGTACCCCAAATTGGGAATTCCTGTTTGCATGAAATTGGCAACCAACAACCGTCAGTTGACACTCCTAAAGGAATACTTTTTGGGTTTCTGCCTAAATCATTGCTTCCAAAATAATTCTTTTGGCTCTTAAATGCTTGTTGCCTCTCACTTTGTCTTTTAAGTTTTAGGTTAACAAAGGCCATAACACCACAGTTCGGAAGAAAGAAACAACTAAGTAATTGATGAAAATGCCTTCTCTTAAAAAGGATATAGCAGTGGAAACAGAAGAGATAGTAATAATTGAGTATCATATAACACAGAAGCTATGTTATATGGGAGACATTCACAGATATAGAGGGGTTAAAAGTATATAACCCAAGTATCATACAGAAAAATTTACTAAATAATTTATTGTAGCCAATAAAGAACAAGAAATAAAATAACTCAAAAGTATGAAAACAGAGTTAAATAGCATTAAGATTAAATTGTTACATGTAGGGCTATAAAATTAAATGCAAAATTAGATTTGTAAGTTGAGTATAAAATTCAAGTTTATGCGATTGTTAAACTGAAAAGTCAAGTTAAATGTTCGATATATAGAGCAAATAAATACTCTCATTTTTAGCATTTAGTGTAGATAAAAATATGCCTGTTCTTAATCTAAACCTAAGTAAAATAAAAGGGCTTTATCATTGTCAAGAGGACACATAGAATAAGGGCATTTCAAATGTTAATCTGACAAAATGGGACAATTTTATTTTCCCTATTTTTAATTATAGAGCAAGGAAAGCAGCAAGCTTGTCTGCAATATTAGTACTGTTAGCGTAAAAAGAAAATTTCCAAATCACTGATTGGAGAGGTGATGGATTGAAACCTTGTTTTACATCTTGCCTATGGAAAATGAATAGTCATTGCTTCATGTAGTAGTTCCTTATAAGTAAATTTAACATTGAGATGATACAGATTAAAATATAAAATATATTTCATTTTTTTGTATTTAAAAAAGTATGAAAACCAGTAACACAGCAAGGAAGCATTACAATTAGCATAAAATAGTTTGACAGAAATACAGATAAGTTATCACTCTCACAAACTGGTTAAATATCCCTATTAAAAATATTCAAATTGGGTCAAAAATCTGTCTCTAACCCTAGATACTTACATTTGTACAAAGGATAAAAGAGTTTAAAGGTAATAGAAACCACAAGTCATAGACAGAGGGAGCAACATTTTTACTAGACAGAATTCAAGCTGTAACAAATTATATTTATAAAACATACAGTACAGGATGTAACATTAAGATGTAAATAACATGGCATTCATATATAAAATAAATGATACTTTTATGTTAGCAGTAGGTTTACTGATGTATACATATGTTAAAAAGTTGTACATTTAAAATTAGTATGTTTTCTGTACTTTAAAAAGTCATCCTTAAAGAGAATACATACAGCAAAAACTGTGTTGGACTCTGACTTCAACACTTACTGTTTTTTGTTTGTTTGTTTGTTTTTGTTTTGTTTTATTTTGACTGGCATCTATAATATATTTTAATGAGAACACTTTCTCACCATCTTTACATAAAAAGGGTTTGCACGTGTTAATCTGAAACCACTCTGGCATTACGACTCGTTGTGTCCTGGTCCACGGGGCTTAGACACCACCGCATGACTAACTCCCCCGTGCTCTTCAGGCACGTGTGTGCCATGTCCTCCTCTGCCGGAAGTCCTTGCAGCAGCCTCAGGGGCTTGATTCTTATCAAATGTTTCACCACTTTCAGTTTGGCATTCACTGAAGGGATGTTCTTGTGAACTTGGGGAGTATGTGCTTTTTCTAATCCAAGCATCTTTATTATATCTTTTTCCCAATATGGACGTCTTTTTGTACTTTTTATCCTGGTGACAATATGCAGTTTATGAGGGTGTTGTGGATCCCCACCATATTTTTCATGATCTGCAGGTGACGGCTGAAACACTTTATCTGGAATTCTTGACTTGGTAAATTTGTGACGAATCCAATCTGTACAAATGAGAGACTCCACACCTTTTGTCACAGTTTGTAGTCTGCCTGGGGGCCTCTGAACTATTGAGCGTAAAATCCCCACCATGAGTGTGGTAACTGTTCTCCGTACAGGCCAAAGGCCCCCAGCTATCCAGGATGTATAGGGTCTGGAACCCAATTCTGTTAATTCCTAGTCCAGTGCATTTTCACTGAATCGTAACACCTTTCCGTCGACAGGAAGCCAAGCAGAGCAACACTTACTGTTTTTAATAAGCCAAGTAAATGAAAAGTTGAGATAGTTAAGGAATAGTTAAATAGTTAAGAGGTAGGTGTGTGTATATAATATACATTACTTTAATATTTCATTTGCATTTGTTAAATGAAGGCTTTGAGGACAAAAGTTTTTCTGAAAGAAAGTGTTTATTGAGGCATACGCTAGTCAGAAAAATAGCCAGGTCTTGGAGCATGCAAACTAAACCACCAGAAGTAGGACTAGGTGGAGAAGACAAACATGTCTGCCGTCCTGGGATAGATGGGACTCTTATACAATGAGTTTGGAAAAGAAAGATGTAAGTTGTTTTGAAAGAATATACATTGGCTATAGATGGTGGGGGGGAAGGGTAAAGTAGGGACAGTTCTGGGATATGTGCACAGTCCGTAAGGAAGAAGTATTGGGTTGATTGTGGACAACAGCCTGGAAAGCTCATGCATGAGCAAGATGCAGTGGCATCTGGTGATTGGCGGTTCCTTATAGATATGAGCCAAAATAGCTGCCTGGAAGTTGATTCAAAGATTCAACACATATTTAGGAATATGAACAGTCTTTTGTTGGTTTTGCCCATGGCTCTGTTAACTGATTAACTTCTGTTGTCTCTCCCATCCTCCCTCCAGCCTGCTGTAATTTAATTTAAGATACCTTAGAATTTTTCCTCGTCATTTTCTTCTTTTCATTAATATCTTCAATAGAAAGCATCACTGATGAATAGCCGCATGATTTTAATTATGCTTAAAGGACACTTTTATATTCAAGGCATTGCCCCATGTTGCTAAGAAGGCTTATTCCTAGAATGTCATGTCTCACGGAGGAAGGAAGTCCACATCAGGTGATAAGGTATTTTAGGCCAATTGTGGGCAATAAGGAGCTAGAGCAAGAGCGAGAGCGTCATTAGTAAACTGCAAGAGCGAGAGTGAGAGCAAGAGTGTTGTTAGTCAACCACCAACAAGGATTTTTTTTTTTTTTTTTTTACGTGTAGCTTCTTCTGGAAAGGTATAGGTAGCTAGTTCAACCTGTTGAGCAAGCATAATATTAGCTGGAGTTTGGTTCATGGATTTACATAATTAGGAGAAGCAACATGTATAATATTTAATGTGTATAACAATAAAAAAGTAGAATTATTAAACCAACTTGTAATATTTTTTCCTAAATAATGAGCCTATCCCCAACTAAAAAGGTTGTTGTACAGATTAAATCCCGGTTTCTCAGTAGAGATTTGTTGGAGCCAAATGGCTTCTTTTCTGATAACTTCTAAATGGGTTTATACTTCAGGAGAGGTGTTTATGTATATACTACAAGATATATTAATTACCACACATAGTACTCCTTGTTCTGCTAATATATATTCCAGAACAATTAGGTTATCTAATATGACCTTAGCTAAAAGTCAGCAGCCTTTTATTGTGCTGCAATGGAGTTGTAAACATGAGTGATATTACCTAATGTAATGGATAGTTTCCTAATCATGTGTTCATGAGATGCAACACCCCACCATAAAACAAAAGTTCTCATACAAGAGTGGATTGCAGCACCCTCTTGGTTTCCAGATAGATCTCCAGCAGTTTCAAGGGATTATGAAATTCTAATTAAGGAATTATTTCCATGCCTGATAGGGTAACTGCTAAAATGAAAATATATACCTTCCAGTGACAAAAATGACATAAAATAATCAATCGAGAATACAACGGAATTGACCAGCGAATTATCACTACTCCAAGAAGATTACTATGGTAACTGTAAACTAATCATAAGAATTATGCATAGCAAGTTTCAATATTTAAGATTTTTCCAGGTCTGGTCCAGACTCTTAGGAAGAAGCAGTTTACTTCAAAATGTGAATGGCTTCTCCTGGATGGATGAAAATTGGGGTCAGAAATGGGTGTGCTGGGCCATTCAGGTGTATTGGCCTTTTTTTAAAGTAGGAAATGTTACTCAAAGAGTCAATCCCCTCAAGCTTGGCTGCACAAGTATTCACGAGAAGTATCTGGAAAGGACTTTTCCAATGGGGTTGTAAAAATTCACTCCCATGTTATTAATTCTTATTGATCTTGATATTTTTGTTAGCAGTTTTATGAATCCAGTTTTCCCTTAGAATTCTGCAAATCCTCACCCACTTCAACATTTAATGATATTATCTAAAAATTTATCAGAAACTTGTATTTGACTGTAAGTATGAGAGTCCTCTCCATGAATCTCTCTGAAGATGAAATATATTTACAAAAAAACTATTAGAGTAAAACAATGAATCTGTAAATGACAAAGACTTTAAATGACATGATTAAAGATCTAATAACAGTTGGGATCAAAATAGCCCTCTGGAAATCTCCCCTGGAATTTACAACAAATTGAAAAACAATAACTCCACAAAGGACTCCCTGCACAGCAGACAGGCAAGATGAAGAGTCTCACTACTGAATTCACCTAAGGGTGGGCAAAATCATGCAAGCAGGGAAGGAGGGAAGGGAGAAGTGTGGAGACGGAGCTGCGTGGATGCAGGATGCAGACCTAGCTGGGTGCTCCGAGCTTGCTGCATTCTGGAACTACCACAGCTGCAGGAGAGGGAAGAACTTTGACTGCTAGGGCTCCATTTATGTAACACAGGGCTGAGGAGACAGCATATAACACAGCTGAACCCAAGGCTCACAACAGACCTCGGAGTAAAGACTGAGGAAAGAAGGCTGAAAACAGTGGTTTAAGCCCTCACTGCTGCAGAGAACTGAAGCCTTAGGCACTGAGACTAGCTGCCCCCCTCCTTCCCCTCCCAGAGCTCACCCCACCCCAACCCGCTAGAAGCGGAAGAGTAGCAGTGTCATATCAAAAGAACAGAGTATTTGCAGTTCTGAGAATTCTGGTCCGCAAACATAGATTCAGAGCGGAACTAGTTCCAGCAGAGAGAAGGGAGCTGTGGAAGCAGGACGGGCTGTGGTGGTGGTCACCACCATTGCTCTGGGCCAATTCTCACAACTCATCCCACCCCCATCCCCACCTATCTGGGTGGATCCCTGCAGGAGTAAACAGAACTGCTGAAACAGACAGGCTCTGAATTTGGTGCAGGAAGAGCTTTGGTACTTCAAAAGCTCTCTGCATCCCCACAGGGGATGCCCTATGAACCAGGTGCCCTATGAACCAGGTGAACTGTTAACAGAGGAGAAGCACGCCTTCCAGGGAATCCACCCATTGCGTGAGAACTAGAATAGTGCAGACAAAGCATAACACTACAGTGTGAGAGAGAAAAAATGGCTACAGTCAGAGAGAAAATAAAACATTCTACTGACAAGTACTGGGAAACAAAAGAAAGACCTCTTCCTATCAACCTGTTGCAGAACCCACTCCTGTAGATGTCTAGGAAGAGAAATAATAAATCATTAATTGCCATGAATAACCAAGGCAACAAGACAGCTCAGAAAGAAAGTGAAAAATCTCCAGAAAAGGCACTTAAAGATACAGAAATATGTGACTTAAATGACATGGAATTCAAGATTGCAGTTCTGAAAAAACTCAACGAGATGCAAGAAAACACAGAAAGACAGGTTAATGAACTCGGAAACACACTCTAAGAACAACATGATCATTTTACGAAAGAGATTGAAATTTTAAAAAAGAACCAAATAGAATTTCTGGAGATTAAGAACTCAATCGAGGAAATTAACAATGAAATAGCCAGCTTAGGTAGTAGAGTTGACCAGATGGAGGAAAGAATCAGTGACATCGAAGATAGAAACCTGGAAATGACACAGATAGAAGAAGAAAGAGACTTGAGACTTAAAAGAAATGAAAGAACTCTACAAGAACTTTCTGACTCCATTAGAAAGAGCAATATAAGAATAATGGGCATACCAGAAGGAGACGAAAGAGAGAAGGGAACAGAGAATATATTCAAATAAATCATTGATGAGAACTTCCAAAACTTTTGGAAAAAACTGGATCCTCGAATCTAAGAAGCAAATAGAACACCTAATTACCTCAACCCCAAAAGGCCTTCTCCAAGGCACATTGTATTGAAGCTGTCTAAAATCAACGACAAAGAAAGAATCCTCAAGGCAGCCAGGGAAAAGAAGACGGTAACTTACAAAGGAAAGCCCATTAGAATATCATCAGATTTTTCGTCAGAAACTCTACAAGCCAGGAGGGAGTGGAACCAAATATTCAAACTATTGAAAGAGAGAAACCATGAGCCAAGAATAATATATCCAGCAAAGATATCCTTTAGATATGAAGGAGGAATCAAGACCTTTCCAGACATACAGAAGCTGAGGGAATTTTCTAATACACGACCTGCACTACGAGAAATACTAAAGGAGGCTATTCGACCACCATCAACAGGGACAATTTGTGGCAACCAAAACTCAAAAAGGGGAGAGTAAAGGCCTCGAACGGGATATGGGAATGGAGAAAGTAAGCGTGCTGAAGAAAATGGAATACTCTAAATATCAAACTTTCTTTTACATAAACTTAAGGGTAACCACTAAAAAAAAATCCAGAACTGAAATATATACTGAAATAAAAGAAGAAACAGAGGGAAACATCATAGAATACCACCACACAGAAATAATAGACAACAACGAAACGGCAAAGAAACAATGGAGAAACAGCCTTACCAGAAACCTAAAGATAGAATGACAGGAAATACTCACATATCAATAATCACCCAGAATGTAAATGGACTGAACTCACCAATAAAAAGGCACAGAGTAGCAGATTGGATCAAAAACTAAACCCAACCATATGCTGTCTCCAAGAGACACATCTCAGCTACAAGGACAAGCATAGACTCAAAGTGAAAGGGTGGAAATTGACACTCCAAGCAAATGGTACCCAGAGAAAATCAGGTGTAGCCATAATGATATCAGATGAAACAGACTACAAGGTGAAAAAGAAAACAAGAGACAAAGATGGACATTTCATAATGGTGAAGGCGACTATACAACAAGAAGACATAACAGTCATCAATATTTATGCCCCCAATCAGGGAGCACCGAAATACACCAAGCAACTACTAACAGAACTAAAGGGAGAAATTGACCAAAACACAATTATACTAGGGGACTTAAATACATCATTGACAGCTATGGATAGATCATCCAAACAGAAAATAAATAACGAAATAGTAGCCCTAAATGACACATTAGATGAAATGGACATAATTGACATTTATAGAGCACTTCATCCTAAAACATCAGACTATACATTCTTTTCTAGTGTACATGGAACATTCTCAAGGATAGACCATATATTGGGACATAAAATCAGTCTCAACAAATTTAAGAAGATTGAAATCATACCATGCATATTCTCTGATCACAAGGCTTTGAAATTGGATATCAACTGTAAAAAGAAAGAGGAAAAACACAAATACATGGAGATTAAACAACATACTTTTAAACAAGGACTGGGTCAAAGAAGAAATTAGAGGAGAGATCAAAAGATACATAGAAACAAATGACAATGAAAATACATCCTACCAAAATTTTTGGGATGCAGCGAAAGCAGTTTTAAGAGGGAAATTTATCTCATTACAGGCCTATCTCAAGAAACAAGAAAACTCCCAAATAAATAACCTCATGTTACACCTTAAAGAACTAGAAAAAGAAGAACAAGTAAAACCCAAGGTCAGCAGAAGAAAGGAAATAACAAAAATTAGAGCAGAACTAAATGAAATAGAGAACAAAAAGACAATAGAAAAAATTAATGTGACAAAGAGCTGGTTCTTTGAAAAGATTAAGAAAATTCACAAACCTTGGCTAGACTTACTAAGATAAAAAGAGAGAAGACACTGATTAACAAAATCAGAAACGTAAAAGGGGAAGTTATCACGGACACCACAGAAATACAAAGGATCATCCAAGAATACTATGAAGGACTATATGCCACCAAATTCAACAACCTAGAAGAAATGGACAAGTTCTTAGAAACATGTAGCCTTCCAAGGCTGAACCATGAAGAACTGGAAAATCTAAACAGACCGATCACCAGTAACGAAATTGAATCAGTCATCCAAAACCTTCCCAAAAGCAAAAGTCCGGGACCAGATGGCTTCACTAGTGAATTCTACCAAACCTTCAAAGAGGATCTAATACCAATTCTGCACAAACTCTTCCAAGAAATTGAAGAAGAGACAGTACTCCCTAACTCATTTTATGAGGCCAACATTACCCTGATACCAAAACCTGGTAAGGACAGCACAAAAAAAGAAAACTACAGACCAATATCTCTGATGAATACCGATGCAAAAATCCTAAATAAAATTCTAGCAAATCGAATACAACAATGCATTAAAAGATTATTCATCACGACCAAGTGGGGTTCATCCCCGGGGCACAAGGATGGTTCAACATACGCAAATCCATCAATGTGATACATCACATAAACAAAATAAAGGACAAAAATCATATGATTATATCAATTGATGCAGAAAAAGCATTTGACAAGATACAACATCCATTTATGATTAAAACACTTAATAAAATGGGTATAGAAGGAAAATACCTTAACATAATAAAGGCCATATATGACAAGCCCTCTGCTAATCTCATAATTAATGGAGAAAAACTGAAGCCCTTTGCTCTACGTTCAGGAACACGACAGGGATGTCCCCTATCACCTCTGCTTTTCAACATAGTGTTGGAAGTCCTTGCCAGAGCAATCAGGCAAGAGAAAGAAATAAAAGGCACACAAATTGGGAATGAAGAAGTTAAATTATCACTCTTTGCAGATGACATGATGCTATATATAGAAAACCCTAAAGACTCCACCAAAAAGCTATTAGAAACAATCAACAAATACAGTAAAGTTGCTGGCTACAAAATCAACGCACAAAAGTCCATTGCCTTCCTATATACTAACAATGAAATCTAGAAAAGAAATACAAAAACAATTCCTTTTGCAATTGCAGCAAAAGAATAAAATACCTAGGAATAAACTTAACCAAGGATGTGAAAGACCTATATGCTGAAAACTATAAGACATTTTGAAAGAAATTGAAGAAGACACAAAGAAATGGAAAGACATTCCGTGCTCATGGATTGGAAGAATCAACATAGTTAAAATGGCCATATTACCCAAAGCAATATACAGATTCAATGCAATCCCCATCAAAATCCCAATGGCATATTTTAAAGAAATAGAACAAAAATCATCAGATTTGTTTGGAACCACAAAAGACCCGAATAGCCAAAGCAATCTTAAGAAAAAGAACAATAATGGAGGTATCACACTTCCTGACTTTGGCTTGTACTACAGGGCTACAATAATCAAAACAGCATGGTATTGGCAGAAAAACAGACACATAGACCAATGGAATAGAATTGAGAACCCAGAAATAAAACCACATAAATATGGACAGATAATTTTTGACAAAGAAGCTAAAACATACAATGGAGCAAAGACAGCCTCTTCAATAAATGGTGCTGGGAGAATTGGATAGCCACGTGCAAAAGAATGAAACTGGACTGCTATTTGTCACCATGTACCAAAGTTAATTCAAAATGGATCAAAGACTTAAGCATAAGACCTGACACAATAAACTGCATAGAAGAAAACATAGGTACTAAACTTATGGACCTTGGGTTCAAAGAGCATTTTATGAATTTGACTCCAAAGGCAATGGAAGTAAAAGCTAAAATAAACGAATGGGACTATATGAAACTTAAAAGCTTCTGCACAGCAAAAGAAACCATTGACAAAATAAAGAGGCCACCAACTGAATGGGAGAAGATTTTTGCAAAGAGTGCCTCCGGCAGGGGCTAGTATCCAGAATATACAAGGAACTCATGCAACTCAACAACAAAAAGACAAACAACCCAATTGAAAAATGGGCAGAGGACTTGAAGAGACATTTCTCCAAAGAGGACATACAAATGGCAAATAGACATATGAAAAAATGCTCAACATCACTAATCATCAGAGAAATGCAAATCAAAACCACAATGAGATATCACCTCACCCCAGTCAGAATGGCTATCATCAACAAGACAAATAGTAACAAATGTTGGAGAGGCTGTGGAGAAAAAGGAACCCTCATACACTGCTGGTGGGAATGCAGACTGGTGCAGCCGTTATGGAAGGCGGTGTGGAGGTTCCTCAAAAAATTACGAATAGAATTGCCATATGACCCAGCAATCCCTCTCCTGGGTATCTACCCAAAAAATCTGAAAACATTTAGAGATAAAGACACTTGTGCTCCAATGTTCATTGCAGCTTTGTTTACGATGGCCAAGACATGGAAACAACCAAAATGTCCTTCGATAGATGAATGGATGAAGAAGTTGTGGTATATATACACAATGGAATACTATTCGGCAGTAAGAAAAGATGATACAGGAACATTTGTGACAACATGGATGGATTTTGAGAGAGTAATGCTGAGCGAAACAAGTCAGACAGAAAAAGCAGAGAACCATGTGATTTCACTGATATGTGGTATATAAACCAAAACAACAAAAGAACAAGACAAACAAATGAGAAACAGAAACTCATAGACACAGACAATAGTTTAGTGGTTGCCAGAGGGTAAGGGGGGCGGGGGTGGGGGGGTGGGAGATGAGGGTAAGGGGGATCGAATATATGGTGATGGAAGGAGAACTGACTCTGGGTGATGAACACACAATGGGATTTATAGATGATGTAATACAGAATTGTACACCTGAAATCTATGTAATTTTACTAACAATTGTCACCCCAATAAATTTAATAAAATAAAATTAAAAAAGAAAAAAAAAAAGATGCTTACCTGTGGAGCTGGGCCCCGTGTTGACTCTCTGGTCTTGACTTCTTGTTGAACTTTAAGGTAACTTCCAGGGGAGGGATGTGAATAAAGGGGGAAGCCATGTTGGTCTCGGGACCATATGTGCGGCCGGTTTGGACACCGTCTGGCAGGTGTACATGTACACACTCCTTGGTGGCTTTGTTTCTGTTTCCTTTTCCCAAATAAACCATTATTTTGGTGGATTTTCTGGACAGTTATTTTTTGCCAGTCGACATTGACAGTAGCATCAGAAGAGGAGAATTAGATAAAATCCGTTGGTGATAGATTAAGAGGGTGCAAGAAAGCAAAGCGGGGAAATCTCTTGGATTGGATAAAAGCAAATTGGAGAGACAGGTACTTCTTTCACATAGCTTGGTACGGGATAGTTAATAGTTCACATAGAGATGTTAATCAAGGGACAAAAATAATGTGGGATTCTGTACTTTCCTGCTCTGGTCTGGAAAAAGGGATTACTGACATTCTAAGGATGTCATTTTAGGTGCAGAAAGACAATAGACAGGCCCACTTAAAGGCACAGATTAACTTTATGAAGGAAGCTAAAGATGTGACTTCCAGCCAAGGCCCCACTTAGTTATAAAATTCTTTATACTCATGCCATCTTATGTGGTTATTTCCATCTCCTGAGCTTGTCAGGTTTAACCTGTGGCCCCTTTTCTGTCCTCAGAGGCCCTGACTTTGTTTGAGCTTTTAAAAAAAAAAAAAAAAATCCTCAAGGTGGCATTAAAGATTAAGGATTGAGATAACCCAGGCTAAGGATAAGAGTTGAGATAACAGGAACAAGAGAAAAAAATGGGTGGCTGTTTTTTTATTTTAGCTTTTCAATTGGAATAGTTTACTGTAAGTATGAACAGAACATTTTGCTGGATAAATGAGAGTTTGAACTTGTTCAGCTCTGAAGATAAGGGGCATTTACTCCCTCCAGCTCGAATATCGGAATTCTTAGGTAACTAAGAATATGTGGAGGTGTTTGAGGGTACTCTTCAAAACGTGCACTGGCCCCATAGGGAATTCCAAAACAACTGTATTTAAATATTTGACTCCTCCAGAGACTCACAGTTACCTAACATTCTGAGTCCTCACAGATGGACTAGAGAGCCTGGGAGAGAAACCGAGGCACATGACAAGGTTGAAATGACTTGGGAGGTGACAATCCCTTGTGATATGGGCTAAACAAAAGAGCCCCACACTATAGAAATTTTAAATTCTTTTCCCTAGTTTCTTACTTCCCTAGTCCCTGATCTTAATCACCTTTCAAATCAGCCTTTTAATCTTAAGTAGAAGATTGTTCCTAGCCTGAATTATAGGAAGTCTCCTACCCCCTGCTTCAGATAATTACCCTGAAAACTGTTATTTATGCTTGTGGATTGTAATCATTGTGGCCCTGTGCTCTTTCCAATCCATTCGGGGCCCAGTTCCTGGGTGAATAATGCCACCTGAATGACCAGTTAAACTAGAGTAAAAAGCCACAGGCTCCATGAAGTTAAACAGACTTTCCATCACGTAGTCACCCGCATCAGTAGCTTTGAGTCCTGTTTCTTGAGGCCAACACTTTTAAATTAACCAAAATCTCTGTCTCCTCATCTAGGTGCCATTGGGATACAAATGATACCCCAGCAAGGCTTCCAGTACATCCTGACCATAGAGGTCAAAATGGTCTTCCAGGTAGATCTTGAGACCCCTTCCTCTTATTTAAGATCAGAAAGGGCAAGAGTTCCGTGAATCCCCAATAGGTAGAAACAACCACATTCAGCAGGAAGCAGATACAGAAGAAGAGACCTCCTGTCCCTCAACCTCCCATAGAGATTTATGGGGATCACACCTCTCAGGGGGAAATAGGGCAGGCAGTTAGAAACAGGAATTGGGTCTCCAAACATTCCTGCATGTTTGACATAGCCTATGGAATTCAACTGCCCAGAATCCTCCCGTCCACGCCCAAACCCTTCCCTTATTTACTGTAACCATCAACCACTGTGAGGAACCTAAAGGATACAAAATACCTAACTAGATTAGACTGGTCACTCACACCTGCACAGTAAAGGCTACAACAACCTTCATTTCATCTTAGCCTCATTATACCATCATTTTAATATCATACATATGCCCAGAAGTTCATTAATATCATTATAACAGACTGAATTCTCGGAAGGAACATGCGCAGTCTGAAAAGATGATGTAATGGTCTCTTGTTAATCATAAGTGCCAATCAAGACACCCCATATCCAGAGAGGAATAGCCCATTCTAGAAGAGAAGGAAATAAAAACTCCGAGTCCTTACCATTCAGTGCCTTTAGAGCCACGCTGTTACTCAGGCATGCTCCTATCCCTTTGGAGTGTCCTTTCACTTCTAATAAATTGCTCTTTCACCACTGCCTTTTGGTGAGACTAGACACGGAGACTAGACACCACACCGAAGAAGGTCTGCTGTCCGGTAACAATTGGGGTGTTCAACTCAAGCAGCACACTTCAACCCACTACACAATATCACTAGAAATTTGTTCAGACTCTGCGGATCTCAAAAGAAAACTAAAATTAACGTGGAAAATCATATCTCAAAGGCCGGCAAGCTCCCAGACTCCAACCCCATTAATACTCCTGCAGACACACAGTTCCAAGGGAGTCTTTACTTGCACGTACTTACAGAAATGGAAAGATTTAACTAGAAGTGATATTAACTTAAGATGGCCAAAATGGAGCTCTTTTGACTTTTTTTTTGTCGTGTGTGTGTGTGTGTGCGCGCGCGCACGCGTGCACAGTGAGAAACAGCTGGCTTAAAAAAAATCAAACTGAACAAAATGGGAGCCCTTACCTCAATAGGCAAACAGAAGCCCCTGAAATGGTACACAGAGAGACATTCTTCTCTCCAGGAAGTTAGGAAGAAAATATTAGAGATTATCTCTGAACTAAAGAAGGTTTCAGAAGCTGCTCAATGCCCGCACCCCACTTTTCTCTCTTCTCTGACTGTCACGCTGTAGAGTTTGCTATCTGGACTAACTATCCTTTTTCCTCTGCCTCTTCCTCTTCTACACCTCTATTGCAGCTCCCTGTAGAGAAAAGCTTGTCTCAGGCAGAGGGGAATCAGCAATTGAATACAAACAGAACTAAGGAATCTACTAAAGATTTCCCCAACCATCTCTTGGACCCTGATGAGTTCGCAAAGGGATTTGAATTAACTATTAGAATGAACACATATGATCCTGGCTTTTCTGATTTATTCTAATTAATGCATGTACTGGTTTTTGAGAGCAAAACAACAGAATTACTAAATAAGGTTTGCTAGGGAAACTCCTGTAGAGGAATCTGCTTTTATTGTAAAAAGACAAGTCACCCTAAGAATTGTAGAAAACTGGGCGGGCCCAGTGGCTCAGGTGGTTGAAGCTCCATGCTCCCAACGGTGAAGGCTGCCTGTTCGATTCCCACATGGGCCAGTGGGCTCTCAACCACAAGGTTGCTGGAGTCTGGTGGGCTGCGCCCCCTGCAACTAGCAACGGCAACTGGACCTGGAGCTGAGCTGCGCCTCCACAACTAAGATTGAAAGGACAACAACTTGACTTGGAAAAAGTCCTGTAAGTACACACTGTTCCCCAATAAAGTCCTGTTCCCCTTCCCCAATAAAAATCTTTTTAAAAAAAGGGATTTCCTTAATTAAAAAAAAAAAAAAAATGGGGCCAGTCTGGTGGCTCAGGCGGTTAGAGCTCCATGCTCCTAACTCCAAAGGCTGCCAGTTGGATTCCCACACGGGCCAGTGGGCTCTCAATCACAAGGTTGCCAGTTCAATTCCTCGAGTCCCGCAAGGGATGGTGGGCAGTGCCCCTTGCAACTAAGATTGAACATGGCACCTTGAGCTGAGCTGCCGCTGAGCTCCTGGATGGCTCAGTTGGTTGGAATGCATCCTGTCAACCACAAGGTTGATAGTGGGCTGTGCCCCCTGCAACTAGAAAATGGCAACTGGACCTGGAGCTGAGCTGCGCCCTTCACAACTAAGACTGAAAGGACAACAACTTGGAGCTGAATGGCACCCTCCACAACTAAGATTGAAAGGACAACAACTTGACTTGGAAAAAAGGCTTGAAAGTACACACTGTTCCCCAATAAAGTCCTGTTTCCCTTCCCCAATAAAAAGAAATCTTAAAAAACAACAACAACATAATTGTAGAAAACTAAAATGGGATTTGGAAAAAGAAAAGAAATAGAAGCAAGTATAGGGCTGCTCCCAGGACTGTGAGGGTATTTCCCCTTCTGACTAACATTGGGGTTACTTTATCTGTTAACATTACCCAAGTAAGTTGCCCTCTCCCTTGGAGTAAAGCTTCTGTACAAATGGTAGAAACATCTAATCAACCAATGTCTGTTTTAATCAGAAACTATTCCCCTCCAGCTAGGAAAAGTTAAGGGCAACATATATTTTTACTAGTCAAATCTGCCCCAACTCACCTAACAGTGTGAGATTTCCTAACCAGTGATGCTCACATATCCTTCTTCCAGAGGGTGAAATGTACTTAGAACTAAGTGAACAAGATTGGGAAAATAATTATTT
Organism: Rhinolophus sinicus; assembly: GCF_036562045.2. NCBI lineage: Eukaryota > Metazoa > Chordata > Mammalia > Chiroptera > Rhinolophidae > Rhinolophus > Rhinolophus sinicus. The sequence continues at coordinate 29,075,394 of NC_133763.1, read as the reverse complement.
TAAAAGAAACTACATGAGAGGAAACAAGTCTTTATACTGATAGGATGTTTGTTACAGGATGTTCCAATACAACTTTAGGCTTTTTCCAGTACAGACATTGGCAGGATTAAGTCAGCCATTCCTATTAAGTTGTATTGCATTCCTATTAGCAGCCATTCCTACTACTATTGATAATACTTTGCCTCTACCCAATATTTGCCAATATCCTTTGAGGCCTGATGCTCTAGCTGGAATTAACTCATTATGGTTTATACTTCCATGTATGAATGTCCATAATTCTCCTATCCTTCCGGTAAAGAAACTCAATGGGAAAGGATGGAGATTTGCACAGGATCTCAGAGCTATAAAGACATCCTATGGTTCCAAATACACATGCCCTGTTATCAGCTATTTCTGTGTATATTGTCAATATTTTTCAGTGATAGATTTATGTAGTGACTTTTTCAGCATTCCTGTAAAAAAAAAAAAAAAAAAGATAGGAAATACCTCTTTGCTTTTCTACCTGGGAAGATCAGAGTTTACTTGGACAGTAATGCCCCAGGGATATACAGGGAGTCCCACCTATTTCTCCCAGATACTAAAAGCTGATTTGAATGATGTTGAATTTCCCAGAAATTCTACTCTAGTCCAATATGGATGATTTACTCTTATGCTCTAGGACATATTAGATCCCTAAGAGGACACAACTTACCTATTACAATAGCTAGTCACAAAAGACAGGGTCTCAAAGGACAAGCTTTAATTCTCTTTGCACCAAGTAAAATACCTTGGTTATCTAATATCTAAAGATAGGCTACTAATGAACCCTGAAAAACTTAGAGAAACACTACCCTTTCCTCTTCCAAGAACAAAATCAGAATAGCTTAGAGGATTCCTGGGTCTGACTAGATGCTATCACAACTAGGTTCCAAACTTTTCATTAAGGCCCAGAATCTATATATCTTATTAAAATCAGATCAATCTTATCAATCCAGTGGAACTCCAAAGGGAAACAAGCTGAAGAAGCTCCAGACAAACTCAGGAATTAAAGGGCTCTCTCCCTGCATGATAGTGATCTCTGCTACAGTTGTGTTATGCAAACAGAAGAGGTAGTTATAGGCACTTCTTTATTTATGCCACTCATTCTGCTGATTCTCCACTGAACTCTCATCACATTCAAGAGTCTATTGGCTTCTTATAAAGCACTCTTGCTTTCTGCCCCTAATATTACTTTAAGTCAATGTAACAGTCTTAACCCAGGAAGTTTATTACCCTCTTTACAGGATGAAGACATCCACAGTTGTGTTTTCCATACTGACCACCTCCTTGTTCCTAGGAATGATTTACAGGAAACCCTTATTGATAATGCTGACTCTTATCTGAAAGATGAACAAGGACATTACCAAGCTGGATATGTAATAACTTCCATGGTAAACAGAAATTAAAGTTTCTCATCTACCTGAATAAAATCTGCCCAACAAGCTGAATTAATTGTTCTAATGGGAGCCTATAAATGAGACAAAGATCAAATAGCTAATATTTACAGTGATAGTTACTATATCTTTGGTGTAGCTCACAACTTCAAAATGATGTAGAAGTGAGGCTTCTTGACTTTCTCAAGGCAGCCCATAAAGAATGGAAAACAGGTTGTAGCATTTAAATTAGATGTCATACAGCAACCAAAACAATTGGTAATTATCAAAATTCCAGGACATTCTAAGGTCGCCGCTATGGAAGTAAAAGAAAATAATTTAGCTGATACTGCAGCCAGACCAGCAGCAATAAACAGCCAAATTATCCAGACTTGAGAATGTTTCTTCTCCCTGTTAAATCAATAAAAGACTCTTTTACAGTTCCAACAGAGAGCTCTGAAAAAGAAAAGAAAATATGGCAACAAAAAGGGGGAAGCTTTGACCCAAACAGATATAGCTTAACATGTACATGATCTAACACATTGGGGTCTTAGAATGATGATTTCATGGAGTAAAGATTATTGTAAACCCCCTACTGTAGCAAATAAAGTGTGTAGCAGATGTTCTATCTGTCTAAAACATAACCCTGGAAAATCATTCCATGGGTCCTAAGGATATTTCCCATTTCCATTAGGTCCATTTAAGGTATGGTAATTGGATTTTATCCAAATGCCACCATCTCAAGGATACAAATATGTGTTAGTCATGATTTGTATGTTGTCTCACTGTGTTGAGACATTCCTTGAAGAAGAGTAGCAGCCTTAATGTTAGGTAAGCTTTTTTTTTTTTTTTAAAGTAATCCCAATTAGAGAATTCCCTGTGAGTTAAATAGTAACGGAGGGACTCAATTCACTGGGCCAATAGTATAATCTATTTATAATATTTGGCTAATTTTACAACACTTTTATTGTGCTTATCACCCCAGTTCTCCGGATTGGTGGAATGAAACTCAACGGTACAAATGAAACTCAACTAGATAAATTTTCAGAAGCTTTTAATCATCCTTTGACAAAAGCTCTCCTCAGAGTGTTTCTCAACCTGAAATATACTCCTTTTAGTAGACACAGGCTTTCTCCTCATTAATCATTGTTTACCCTATGTGAAGGGACATATGATCCAACGTTACTAAAAGGAGACATTCTACATTATTATCAAGGACTTACCAATTATCTTAAAGAAATTAATAAATTAGTAACTGATTCACTTCAAAAACCACGAGTCACAACCAGGAGATTTTGTCCACTACACAAGACATCAGTTAAAGACTCCAACATTGTTGGAAGGGACCTATCAGTGGATATCAAAGACTTGTCGAGGATGAGAAGCCACCGACATCAGGGTTAGACAGCTATACAAGACATCGAGAAAGCTTGTAGACCTACATAATTGATATGAACTCAAAATAACCATTTGTTTGATTGTCTTAATTGGTCTGCTAATAATATTAGTAATAATGATGATTATACTTGTTTTTTAGGCTTTTCTCAAACCCTGTACTTATATAGACCAACTGTTAATAATTGCTGAAGGTATATAAGATAATTTTTATGTTATCAATAATACTAGTTTTATGGTTTTAAATTTAGAAGGACTGTTATTGTAGAAGGAAGAAAAGGGGTGTGTGTATTTTTTGAAAAAAGTGAAAAGGAAGTAGTTTGTCCTAGTAAGTTGATTATTTCTGAGTGAGGAAAAGGAGACAAACGGAGAAAGACAAGTGAAGTTGTAGGTTAGTGGAAAATATATATTGAGAAAGGAATTTTATATATATATATAAAATATATATATATATTTTAATATACATATTATATATAAAACATATATATTTATATAATATAATATATATTTACATATAATGTGTATATATACAATATATATAAAATATAAATTATACATATATATATAAGTCCAATTATGCTTACCCCCTAACTCAACAAAGACAACTTAACTGTATTAATTCAGAAAAAGTGGAAGTGAATGTATAAAAAAAATGGGTATGTGGGATTATGTCAGAGAAATGGTGGCGTGAAGTGAGCTTCTTGGAATCTCCTCTGGAGTTTACAACAAACTGAACAGCTATAATTCCACAAAGGACTCCCTGCGTGGCACACAGGCACACTCAAGAGACACGCAATTGAAATCATCTAAAGTTGGGCAAATTGGGAGAGCAGGGGAGGAGGGAAGGGGGGAGTGAGGAGATGTGGCCCACAGTCCGAAGGACACAAACTGGAGCTCGGAGCTCCCTGCATTCCGGAGTTACTGCAGTTGTGGGAGAGGGAAAAATTCTGGTTCTAGCACTCCCCTTATGGCCCACAGTGCTGCCAGAGTGATCAGCATATAACACAGCTGATCCCAACGCTCACAGCAGAGATCTCAGGGCAAAGACTGAGGCAAGAAGGATGAAAATGGTAGTTTAAGCCCTCACTGCCAAGCACAGGATGAAGACATAGGCACAGAGCATGGCCAACCCCCTCCCTCTCCTCCCAGAGCTCAACCCACCCCCATCCTCCCAGTGCTCAAAGCTGAATGGTAGCAGTGTCAGATCAAAAGAACAGAATATTTGCAGCTCTGAGAACTGCAGCCCCACAGCCACAGACTCACAGTGCAACTAATTTGGGCAAAAGGGGCAAGACAACTGTGCTGGCAGTCACCACCATTGCTCAAAGCCACCTCTCAGAACCAACCCCATCCCTGCCCCCACCTATCTGGGTAGATCCCTGCATGGGTAAACATAGCCTCAGAAACACACAGGCTCTGAATCTGGTTGAGAAAGAGCTTTGGGATTCAGAAGCTGTCCACATCCCCACACAGATGTGGTGCCCTGAGACTCAGGTGACCTGCTCACAGATGAGAAGCCCACCTTCAAGGGAAGCCCCCCATCATGTGAGAAGCTGGAACAGTGCAAGAGAAAATATAATGCTACAGCATGACAGAGAATAAAAGGCTGAAGCAGAAGAGAAAATATAATATTCCACCAACGCCTACTAGAAAGCAAAGGAAAGACCTGTTCCTATCAACCTATCGCAGAATCCACTCCTGTAGATGCCTAGGAGGAGAAATTGTAATTCATTAATTGTCATGAATAACCCAGGTAACAAGGCACCTCAGAAAGTAAATGCAAAGCATCCAGAAAATGAACTTAAAGACATGGATATATGGGATGTAAATGACAGAATTCAAGGTTGCAGTTCTAAAAAAACTCAATGAGATGTAAGAAAACAAAGAGAGACAGTTTAATGAAATCAGAAACGCAATCAAAGAACAAAATGAACATTTTACTAAAGAGATTGAAATTTTAAAAAGGAACCATATAAAAATCCTGGAGATTAAGAACTCAATAAAAGAAATGAAGAATGAAATAACCAGCTTAGGTAATAGAGCTGATCAGATGGAGGAAAGAATAAGTGACTTCGAAGATAGAAATCTGGAAATGACACAGACTGAAGAAGAGACTTGAGAGTTAAAAGAAATGAAAGAACTCTACAAGAACTTTCTGACTTCATCATAAGGAACATCATAAGAATAATGGGCATACCAGAAGGAGAAGAAAGAGAGAAGGGAATAGACAATATATTCAAACAAATAGTTGCTGAGAACTTCCCAAACTTGTGGAAAGAACTAGATCCTCGAATCCAAGAAGCAAATAAAACACCAAATTACCTCAATCCCAACAGGCCTTCTCCAAGGCACATTGTATTGAAGCTGTCAAAAATTAACAACAAAGGAAAAACTCTCAAGGCATTCAGGGAAAAGAAGACAGTAACCTACCAAGGAAAGCCCATTAGTTTATCATCAGATTTTTCAGCAGAAACTCTACAAGACAGGAGGGAGTGGAATCAAATATTCAAACTACTGAAAGAGAGAAATTATAAGCCAAGAATAATATATCCATCAAAGATACCCTTTAGATACAAAGGAGGAATAAGACCTTTCCAGACATACAGGAGCTGAGGGAATTTTCTAAAACATGACTTGTACTGAAGGACATTCAACCTGAAACTAAAAAGCAAAAGAATACAAAACTATGAGTAGTATTATGAACAGACACAGAGAAGCAGGAAATAAAAACCCCTACACCAAACAGGACCCTATGCACTTAAACATAACAACAGGGTAAGAAGAAAAAAACATTTAAAAAAAAGGAGGAAAATGACAACTTGCTTCTGGAATGCAGCACACAAATCAAAGCATAAATACGGATAATTTGGTACAACAAAAACATAAAAGGGGAGAGAGTAAAGGTCTGAACCGGCAAAAGGGAATGGAGAAAGCATGCTGAAGAAAATGGAATACTCTAAATATGAAACTTTCTTTTACATAAATTTAACGTTAACCACTCAAAAAAAATCTAGAGCTGAAATATGTAACATAAAAAAACAAGAAACAGAGTGGAGAGATCACAGAACTCTGCCACACTGAAATAATAGACAGCAAGAAAAAGGCAAAGAAACAGTGGAGACAACTAGCCACCAGAAAACCGAAGATAGAATGATAGGAAATGTTCAATATCAATAATCACGCTAAATATAAATGGACTAAATTCATCAATAAAAAGGCATAGAGTAGCAGATTGGATCAAAAAACTAAAGCCAGACACCGGCCCGGTGGCTCAGGCAGTTAGAGCTCCATGCTCCTAACTCTGAAGGCTGCTGGTTGGATTCCCAAATGGGCCAGTGGGCTCCCAACCACAAGGTTGCCAGTTCAACAACTCGAGTCCCACAAGGGATGGTGGGCAGCGCCCCCTGCAACTAAAATTGAACACGATACCTTGACCTGGGCTAACGCCGAGCTCCCGGATGGCTCAGTTGGCTGGAATGCGTCCTCTCAACCACAAGGTTGCTGGTTTGACTCCCCCAAGGGATGGTGGGCTGTGCCCCCTGCAACTAGAAAACAGCAACAGGACCTGGAGCTGAGCTGCGCCCTCCACAACTAAGACTGAAAGGACAACTTGAAGTTAAATGGCACCCTCCACAACTAAGATTGAAAGGACAATAACTTGACTTGGAAAAAAGGCCTGGAAGTATACACTGTTCCCCAATAAAGTCCTGTTCCCTTTCCCCAATAAGAAAAAAATCTTAAAAAAAAAAACTAAAGCCAACCATATGCTGCCTCCAAGGGACACATCTCAGCTACAAGGACAAATATAGACTCAAAGTGAAAGGGTGGAAATTGATATGGTAGTCAGAGAAAAGCAGGTTTAGTTATACTGACATCAGGTGAAACAGACTTCAAGATAAAAAAGGTAACAAGAGACAAAGATGGACGTTTCATAATGATAAACAGGATTATACAACAAGAAGACATAACAGTCATTGATATTTATGCCCCCAATCAGGGAGCACCAAAATATACCAAGCAACTACTAACAGAGCTGAAGGGAGAAATTGACCAAAGCACAATTATAGTAGGGGACCTAAATACAGCATTGACAGCTATGGATAGATCATCCAAACAGAAAATAAATAAATAAATAAATATCAGCACTAAATGACACATTAGATGAAGTGGACATAAATGAAATTTATATCGCTCTTCATCCTAGAACATCTGACTATACATTCTTTTCTAGTATTCATGGAACATTCCCAAGGATAAACAATACATTGGGACGTAAAACTAGCCTCAGAAAATTTAAGAAGATTGAAATCTTACCAAGCATATTCTCTGATCACAAGGCTTTGAAATTGGATGTCAACTGCAGAAGAGAAATCTGTAGAGATTAAACAACATACTTTTAAAGAATGACTGAGTCAAAGAAGAAATAAGAGGAGAGATCAAAAGATATATAGAAACAAATGAGAATGAAAGTACATCCTCTGAAATTATTGGGATGCAATGAAAGCAGTAATAGAGGGAAATTTATATCATTACAGGCCTATCTCAGGAAAGAAAAATCCCAGATGAACACCCACATGTTATACCTTAAAGAACTACCGTGTTTCCCCAAAAACAAGACCTAGCCAGCCAATCAGCTCTAATGTATCTTTTGGAGCAAGTATTAATATAAGACCTGGTCTTATTTTACTATAGTATAAGACCCAGTCTTATAATGTAATATAATATGATATGATATGATATGATATGATATGATATGATATGATATAATATAATACCAGGTCTTATATTAATTTTAGCTCCAAAAGATGCATTAAAGCTGATCGTCCAGCTATGTCTTATTTTCAAGGAAACATGGTAGAAAAAGAACAAATAAAACCCAAAGTCAGTAGAAGGCTAAAATAATAAAAATCAGAGCAGAACTAAATGAAATAGAACAAAAAGATAATAGAAAAAAATTAATGCAACAAAGAGCTGGTTCTTTGAAAAGATTAATAAAATTGACAAACACTTGTCAATCTTAGTGACAAAATCACTAAGATAAAAAGAGAAAAGACACAAATAAACAAAATCAGAAATGAAAGAGGGGAAGTTACAACAGATGCCATAGAAATACAAAGAATCATCCAAAAATACGATGAAGGACTATATGCCACAAAATTCAATAACCTAGAAGAAATGGACAAGTTCTTAGAAACACATATCCTTCCTAGGCTGAATCATGAAGAATTAGAAAATCTAAATAGACCGATCGACAGTAAGGAAATTGAATCAGCCATCTCAAATCTGTCTAAAAGCAAAACTCCGGGACCAGATGGCTTCACTAGTGAATTGTACCAAACATTCAAAGAGGGTCTAATACCTCAAACTGTTCTGGAAAATTGAAGAAGAGACAATACTTCCTAACTCATTTCATGAGACTAACGTTACCCTGATACCAAAACCTGTTAAGGATAACACAAAAAAAAGAAAATGACAGGCCAATATCTCTGATGAATACAGATGCAAAAATCCTAAACAAATTTCCAGCAAATGGAATACAACAATGTATTAAAAAGATTATACGTCACAACCAAGTGGGGTTCATCCCAGGCGTACAAGGATGGTTCAACACATGCAAATTGTGATACCCCACATAAACAGAATAAAAGGGTCAGCCTGGTGGCTTAGGCGGTTGGAGCTCTGTGCTCCTAACGCAGAAGGCTGCGGGTTTGGTTCCCACATGGGCCAGTGCCAGATGCCTAGTTGGTTGGAGCGCGGGTTCTCAACCACAGATTTCTGGTTTGACTCCTCAACTCCCACAAGAGATGGTGGGCTGTGCTCCCTGCAACTAACAACCACAACTGGACCTGGAGCTGAGCTGCACCCTCCACAACTAAGATTGAAAGGACAACAACTTGACTTGGAAAAGTCCCGGAAGTACACACTGTTCCCCAATAAAGTCCTGTTCCCTTTCCCCATTAAAAAGTATTAAAAAAAAAAAAGACAAAAATCATATGATTATACCAACAGATGCAGTTAAAGCATACATTTATGATTAAAAAACTTAATAAAATGGGCATAGAAGGAAAATACTTTAACATAATAAATGCTAATATCATAATTAACAGTGAAAAACTGCAGCCCTTCACTCTGCATTCAGGAACAAGACAAGTTTGTCTCTGATCACCGTTGTTTTTTAACATAGAATTGGAAGTCCTAGCCAGAGCAATAAGGCAAGAGAAAGAAATAAAAGGCATCCAAATTGGGAACGAAGAAGTTAAATTGTCACTTTTTGCCGATGACACGATGCTATATATAGAAAACCCTAAAGAGTCCACCAAAAAAGCTATTAGAAACCATAGGCAAATACATTAATGTTGCTGGCTATAAAATCAACATGTACAAATCTATTGCATTCCTATAAACTAACTATGAAATCTCAAAAAAAGAATTAAAAAGCTCAATTCCTTTTGCAATTGCAACAAAAAGAATAAAATACCTATGAATAAACAACCAAGAATGTGAAAGATCTATACACTGAGAACTGTAAGACTTTAAAAAAAAACCTTTTATTTATTTTTCATAAAATTTTTATTGGGATATATTGGGGAACAGTATGTTTTTCAAGACCCATCAGCCCCATGTCAAGTCATTCTTTTCAGTCTAGTTGTGGAGGATGCAGCTCAGCTACAGGTCAAGTTGTTGTCCTCAATCTAGTTGTGGAGGGTGCAGCTCACTGGCTCATGTGGGATTTGAACTGGCAACCTTGATGTTATGAGCACTGCGCTCTAATCACTGAGCAAACTGGCTGCCCACTGGCTCAGCTCCAAGCACAAGCCATTGTTTTCGATCTAGTTGTGGAGAGGGCAGCTCACTGGTCCATGTGGGAATCGAACCTGCGACCTTGGTGTTATGAGCATCGTGCTCTAACCATTGAGCCAATTGGCCGGCCCTAAACTTTTTTATTTAAGTGTGTTTTTCCAGGACCCATCAGCTCCAAGTCAAGTAGTTGTTTAAATCTAGTTGTGGAGGACTCAGCTCACAGTGACCCATGTGGGGATAGAACCTGGTGGCCTTGGTGTTTTGAGCACTGTGCTCTAACCATTCAGCTAACCCGCCAACCCAATGTTTTTGAAAAAAATTGAAGACACAAAGAAATGGAAAGGCATTCCATTTTCATGATTTGGAAGAATCAACATAGTTAAAATGGCCATATTACCCAAATCAATACACAGATTTAATGCAATCCCCATCAAAATCCCTACGGCAGTTTTTAAAGAAATAAAACAAAAAATCATCAGATTTGTATGGAGCCACAAAAGACCCGGGGTAGCCAAAGCAATCCTAAGAAAAAAGAACAATGCTGAAGGTATCACACTCCCTGACTTCAGCCTATACTACAGAGCAACAATATTCAAAACAGTACGGTATTGGCAGAAAAACAGACACACTGACCATTGGAATAGAATTGAAAACCCAGAAATAAACCCACATAAGTACGGAATTAAATTGTTGACGAAGGAGCCAAAACCGTACAACGGAGAAAAGACAACCTCATCAATAAAGGGTGCTGGGAGAATTGGAAAGCCACGAGCAAAAGAGTGAAACTAGACTGCTATCTGTCACCATGTATCAAAATTAACTCAAAATGGATGAAAGACCTAAGCATAAGACCTGAAACAATAAACTGCATAGAAGAAAACATAGGTACTGAACTTATGAACTTTGGGTTCAAAGAGGATTTTATGAATTTGACCTCAAAGGCAAGGGAAGTAAAAGCTAAAATAAATGGATGTGACTATATCAAAGTAAAAAGCTTCTGCACAGCAAAGGAAACCATCGACAAATTAAGAGTCAACCAATGGAGTGGGTGAAGATTTTTGCAAACAATGCCTCTGATAAGGGGCTAATGTCCAAAATATATAAGGAACTCATACAACTCAACAACAACAACAAAAACAAACAATACAATTAAAAAATGGGCAAAGGACCTGAACAGACATTCTCCAAAGAGGACATATACATGGCCAATAGACATACGAAAAAATGTTGAACATCACTAATCATCAGAGAAATTGAAATCAAAACCACAATGAAATATCACCTCACACTAGTCAGAATGGCTATCATCAACAAGACAAATAATAACAAGTGTTGGAGAGGCTGTGGAGAAAAAGGAACCCTCATACACTGTTGGTGGAATGCAGTATTGGTGCAGGTGCTATGGAAGGCAGTGTGGAGGTTCCTCAAAAAATTAAGAATAGAATTACCTTATAACCCAGCAATCCCACTCCTAGGAATCTACCAAAAAAATCTGAAAACATTTATCCATAAAGACACGTGCTCCAATGTTCATTGCAGCATTATTTACGGTGGCCAAGACATGGATACAAACAAAGTGTCCTTCAATAGATGATTGGATAAAGAAGTTGTGGTATATATACACAATGGAATACTACTCTGCTGACAGAAAACGGGCCACATGTTAAACCTGACAAGCTCAGGAGTCTGAAAATAACCATATAGGATGGCATGAACATAAAACTTTATAAGGTGGGCCATGTCGGGAAGTCACATTCTTGGCCTGTATCTTCCTTGACAAAGGTCAATCTTTACCTTAAGTGAGCCTATCAGTTGTCTTTTTGCATCTAAGATAGCATAACCTTGGAATACCAGACTAATCCCTTTTTCAGGACCCCCAGGGGGCACAAGCCACCACACTAGAGCAGGAAACTATAAAATCCATCATTATTATCTTGTTCTCCAGATACCATCTCTATGTGCTGTAAAATGCTATTAACTATCCTGTATCCACCCATGTAAAACAAGTGTGTGTCTCTCCATTTTGCTTTTTATCCAAGCCCAGAGATTTCGCCACTTTGCTTTCTCCCACCCACTTAATCGACCTATGGATTTCATGCAAGCTTCCTCCTTTCATTCTAATGTATAAAATAAGCTGCAAAATGGACATTTTCCGGAGCATTTTCTCAATCTATTGAGATTTTGCTTTCCGGCAATTGTCGTCAGTTTGGCTCAAATAAACTCTTAAAAGCTTTCTCTTAGGCTAGATTTTTTTTCATTGACACTGCCATAAGAAAAGATGAAATAGTATCATTTGTGACAACATGGATGGATCTCGAGATTATTATGCTGAGCGAAACAAGTCAGGCAGAAAAAGTCGAGAACCATATGATATCACTGATATGCGGTATATAAAAACTGAAATTAACAAAAGAACTAAAACAAATGAAGAAACAAAAACTCATAGACACAGACAATGGTTTAGTGGTTACCAGGGTGCAAGAGGGAGAGGGATGGTGTATGAGGGTAAAGGGGACCCAATATATGGTGATGGAAAGAGAACTGATTTGGATGGTGAACACACGATGATATATATAGATGATGTATTACAGAACTATACACCTGAAATTTATGTAACTTTACTAACCATTGTCACCCCAATAAACTTTAATTTAAAAAATATTGTCTGGATGTTTCTGGTAACCACTTTGAGCACCTCTTGTAATTGCAAAAGTCAAACATGACTTGTTTTGTTTTTGGCATATACTGAGTATCACAATTTTTTTTTCTACCTTTCTTCTAACTTCCCCCCCGCCCCCTCTCCAGTTCAAGCCATTGTTTCTCAGTGTAGTTGTGTTACAGATACCAGGACCGGAAAGAACCCAAGTGGCACTCAGAGAGTTAGGAAGACCAGCTTTATTACGCTGGCGGGCTCAGCAGAATCGTTCCCGAAGACTGAGCCACTAGCAAGGTTTTGAGCAGGTTTTTATGGGTTGGGGACTTCCTTGAGTCAGGGAAGAGGTAGGTGTCCTCTGGTGATTGGCTCGGGGTGTGGCTTGGAGGGGGTTATGCGGAAGTGGGCTGGGACTTCTCTATCCGCTCATGCCACAATTTTAGGTCAGTTTCTCCATCATGTCCCCCCTGTTGATGATCATAAGTGGTAACAACTTGGAGATCATCATATGGGCTAAGAGGATGATAACCCTGTCGGGCAAGGATATGAGCTGTAGCCCGACGGTAACGGAGGTCTCTATGAAATATATGACAGCGTTAATTATGCATGGCTCAATGGTAGCAAGGGGGAGGATCGTGAGGAGTGGGCTGGTTAGGGGTAGGAGCCAAGAGGACCAGCAAAGTCTAGAAATAGTAGGAGTCCAATGACAGCGGAGACGGAGGCCAGGCAGACAACGGCGAGACTCATCCGGGCTATTTCTTGAGGGTCAGGCGGAGTGGACGGGCCGGGTCAGGTTGGGCGATCCAGGTGTCGTCCTCCGGCTGGGCTCTTTTAACCCAAGTGTGATGGATCCACGGAGCGATGCCTGAAACTTTAAGAGCAGTGGGAGTAACAAGCATGACAGTGTAAGGGCCTGTCCACTGGAGTTGGAGGGGCTCGTGCTTCCAATCTTTGACCCAGACTTGATCTCCTGGGGTAAAGGGGTGTACCAGGGCCCCAAGGAAAATGAAGGCCCTTTCCAGAATGTAAGCATGTACATCTGTGAGGACCTTGCCTAGCGCGGCCATCTGGTTTTGGAGGCTGGAGAACCCCAGCTGGCGAATGTTACCAGGGAGGCTGGTTAGCAGGGGAGGAGGCCTCCCAAACATAATTTCAAAGGGAGAGAATCCATATTTGCCAGGAGTGCAGTGCGCCCGAAGGATGGCTAGCGGTAGGAAGTCCACCCACCCTAGGGAGGTCTCCTGGTGGAGTTTAGCTAATGTCTCCTTGAGGGTACGGTTCATGCATTCAACTTTCCCTGAGCTTTGTGGTTGGTATGCTGTATGGAGTCTCCAGTTGTTGCCCATGACTCTGGTTACCGTCTGGAGGAGTTCTGCTATGAAAGCTGGTCTGTTCTCACTGTGGATAGAAAGTGGAATCCCGTAGCGGGGGATAATCTCCCTGAGGAGGACATTGGCTACTTCGCGGCTCTTCTCAGTCCGAGTGGGGAAAGCTTCGACCCACCTGGAGTAGGTACAGACCAGGACCAGCAAGTACTTAGTACCGTGGCAGTTTGTCATGTCAGTGAATTCGACTTCAAGGTCCTCAAAAGGTGTGGTACCGCTTCTCTGAATCCCGGGGATGGGGCTAGGGCCAGACTTGGGATTGTTCTTTGCACAAGTGAGGCAGCGTTCTCTGATGGACTTGCAAAGAGCTGACAGCCGGCTAATGTAGAAGTTTTTGGCTTGGAGGCCTTCGAGAGCAGTTTTTCCTAAGTGGGTTAACTTGTGATATTCAGCAGTTACTTGAGGACCTAGCAGGGCTGGGATGAAGAGTCTTCCATCGGGCAGTTGCCACCATGCTTGTGGCAATCTGGGGGCCCCTTCTGACTTTGCCCATCTGAGTTCTTCTTTTGTGTACTGCAGGAGTGACATGGTGGTGTCAGTGACCAAGAGTAGTTCACTAGGACTTCCCATCACCGCTGATTTGCCCATGGTGTCGGAGAGCCTGTTCCTGACTGCTGAGGGCTCATTGCCCCTCTGGTGGCCCCAACAATGGACAACTACAACCTATTGGGGAAACCAAATGGCTTATAGGATCTTAAGGATTTCTTGTTTATTTTTAATATTTTTTCCCTCCTTGGTCAGAAGGCCTCTTTCTTTCTAAGTAGCCCCATGGACACAGACGGTTGCAAAAGCATACCGAGAGTCGGTGTAGATGTTGACTTTTCGGCCTTCGGATAGAGTAAGGGCTCTTATTAGTGCCCATACCTCTGCCCGTTGGGCTGACCATCCCGATGGAAGTGCCCCTGCCTCGAGTACCTCATCTGTAGTAGTTACCGCATACCCCGCATGACGTTTTCTATCCCTCAGGAAGCTGCTGCCATCAGTATCCAGAGTAAGGTCAGGGTTAGGATGTGGGCTGTCCCGGAGGTCAGGTCTGGTGGCGTAGACCTTGTTGATAACTTCTATACAGTCACATTCTAGATCCCTTTCCTTGGTTGGCAGGAAAGTGGCTGGGTTCAGGGTGCGCACAGTTTCTATAGAGATCCGAGGGTTTTCCAGGAGTAGCCCTTGGTACTGAGTCAGCCATGCATTCAACAGCCATCGCAGTCCTTGACTGTTCATTAAGGTGCTGACTGAGTGGGTTACCTTAACTATGAGTCTCTGGCCTAAGGTAACCTTATCTGCCTCTTTGATGAGAATTACAGTGGCTGCTAGGGCCTGCAGGCATGGTGGTCAACCCGCTGCTACAGGGTCTAGTTTCTTTGAGAGGTAGGTGATGGGACAGAGCCACAGTCTAACCGTTTGGGCCAGCGGTCCTAAGGCTCTTTTGTCTTTTTCATAGACGAATAAGTGGAATAGCCTCACAGCATCAGGTAACCTGAGGAGTGGGGCCTGTCCAAGTGAGCTCTTGAGCTGCTGGAAGGCGTGTTCTTGATCTTCTGTCCATAGCATGGGCACTTTTTCTTGACCAGTTAGAGCCTCATATAAGGGCCGGGCTATTGCCGAAAAGCCAGGGATCCAGATCCAGCAGAAGCCAGCGGCTGTGAGGAACTTACTGAGCGCTCTCCAGTTGGTGGGCCGAGGAAGGGAAGTGATGACTTTCTTCCGCTCGATTCTGAGGGCCCGCTGTCTTTAGAGATGACAAAGCCCAAGTACTGTACTTGTTTCTGCAGAGCTGGGCTTTCTTCCAGGAGACTCTATACCCTGTCTCGGATAAATGGGACAGGAGTGCCCATGTTGCAGTTTGGCACTCGGTTTTGGTGGCACAGGCTAGGAGCAGATCATCCACATATTGCAATAGAGTGCAGCAGTATTCTTCTTGAGGGATGGTGGCTAAATCTGAGGCTAGCGCTTCCACAAAGAGGGTTGAGGAGTTTTTGAAGCCCTGTGGGAGCTGAGTCCATGTCAGCTGGAGCTGCCGGTCAGTATCAGGTTCAGTTCATTCAAAGGTGAACAGTGATTGGCTCTGGGGCGCCAACCGAATGCAGAAGAATGCATCTTTCAGGTCCAGGCAGGTGAACCATCCGGCCTCTGGGGGCAGCTGACTGAGGAGAGTATACGGATTTGGGACTACGGGGTGTAGGGAAACTGGCTTGGTTTACCGCTCTTAAATCTTCTACTGGCCAGTATTCTCCATTGGGCTTCCTTACCGGCAGGAGGGGTGTATTCCATGTGACTGGCACTCTACCAGTATCCCTGTTGTACTTAGACGGGCGAGGTGTTTTTGAATCCCTGCCCAAGCTTCTCTGGAGATGGGGTGTTGGCGTAGCCGTTGGGGTTGCGCTCCAGGTCTCAGTTTCATCAAAACTGGGGCCTTATGTTTTGGTAGCCCCGGCAGGTTATCTTCAGCCCAAACCTCCAGGAAATCGGCCCTGTAGGCTTCTGGGTTCTGTTCTACACTGCCGGTCCCGTAGAGCCTCCATTCTTCTTCCCTTGGGGTGGTGATAGACAGAACAAGTCCTTCTGACAGGGGCTGCAGTGACATGGTGGCTTGGCCTGATGGTTCGAAGGAAATTTGTGCTCCTAACTTGGTAAGGAGGTCACGTCCCAGGAGCGGGATTGGGCAGTCTGGTAAGTAGAGGAACTTGTGTGACACGGTGTGTCCTCCTAATTTACAAGTCCGGGCTGGCAGAATGGTCGGCTCTTAGCTTGATCCCCGGTGGCTCCCATTATGGTGATTCTGCGGTCCCCAAGCAGTGCCACCAGTGTGGTGACTACCGAGTGTTCTGCTCCAGTATATGCCATAAAAGTCACTGTTTGGCCCCCTACACCTAAGTCAACCATGGGCTTGTGGGGACCGAGTTCGAAGGAGCCCGGTCCTCCTCAGTCCCAGTCGATTCCCGCTAATCCTATGAAGTTGGGCTACAGGCTGGTTGTGTTGGGACCACGGGGAGGCCGGGGCTTTCCTTTCCGACGGTTGGGGCACTCATTCCTCCAATAGCCCAGTTCCTTACAATACGCGCATTGGTCTTCTTTTAGCAGGGCGTGAGGTTGGGGGTCTGCCTGCCGACGTGGAGGCCCTTTTCTTCCGGGCCTATCCCCTCCTTATTGGAGAGCGGCCGTGAGGAGGGTTACTTTTTCTCTCATCCTCTTATTGGCCTCTCATTTAGCTACAAACTCACGATTCCAATAAACCTTGTTAGCCACCTCCAAGAGCTGGGTGATATTCATTCCTGCGAACCCCTCGAGTTTTTGTAGTTTTGGACAGATATCAGGAGCTGCCTGAGCGACAAAGGCTGGCTTTATCATCCTCTGATTCTTGGGGGCTTCTGGATCAAATGGGGTGTGGACTCGGAACGCCTCACAGAGATGTTCATAGAAGTCGCCAGGAGTTTCTTCCCTGTTTTGGCTCTTACATTGGCTCTTTTGAACATATTGGTGGGGTTTTGGGCCCCTGCCCGCAACCCTCGTAGGAGTGCATCTTGGTATCAGTGGATTGCTCCTCTCCCTGCTTCAGTATTAAAGTCCCAATCAGGCCGTGCATCTGGAGCAGCCTCGGTCACCCTGGTGGCAGCATCCAGGACTTCTCCAGGGCCCACTTCTTCTAGCCACTGCCTAGCCCCCTGTATGATCCGCCGGT
Organism: Rhinolophus sinicus; assembly: GCF_036562045.2. NCBI lineage: Eukaryota > Metazoa > Chordata > Mammalia > Chiroptera > Rhinolophidae > Rhinolophus > Rhinolophus sinicus. Next base: position 29,058,090 of record NC_133763.1, on the reverse strand, counting down.
GTTCTTCGGTGTTGAAGAGCATTCGGAGGAGCTGTTGACAGGCCCCCTGGTGGGGCGATGATGTGGAAGATCTATAAGATCTATCGTGGCTTGCGGTTTCTTCGAGTAAGCTGGGGTATGACGTTTCCAATTCAACAGGTCAGTGGTGGAGAAGGGCTGGTAGTAGATGACAGGGTGTCCTGGCTGGAGGGTCCCGTCATCTCCAACTTGGTCTGGCCCTCTGGTCTCCCAGAGGGGCAGCTAAAGCGGAGGCAGGTCTTTGGACCGAAGTCGACTAGTAGGCCCCGGTGAGGATTTGGTGTGTAGGATCAGGGGCTACCTGGGTAGGGCTTGGGAGGTCAGGTGTCGGCCCGGGGGGGTAGTCAGATGGAGGTGGAGTGTCTGGAAGCGGTGGGGCCACGCCAGCGTTGGCCATGGTGCGTAGGGAGGTGGTGGCGGCTCTTCGTGGGGGTCTCCCTGGTAAATGGTCTTAGTCATGTCTTTCTGGGCGCGGCCTCGTGGGTTCCATGCAATGAGGATCCTGGACTGTCCCTTACTATTGGAGCAGAATTGTACTGAAGGAGGAAGGGTACGGGCTATTTCCAACCATGAGCTTAATGTAAGGGAACTGGTCTGGATGTCCTGGGGTCCCGGTGACAACTATGTAGACTTGGCGAATCGTGGGAGGTCAAGAGTGCCTTCTCGGGGCCATCCCACGTCAAAACTTGGCCACTCCAGTTCTCATAAAGTGCGGAGATGTCTGGGGGTCATCTTGACCCCCTAGTCACCTCCGAAACCTTCCCTGAAATTCTTTAACATGCAGTCTAGAACCGTGGGCTTCCCGTGACTCCCTCCTATGATGTTTGGTGTCGTGTTGACAAGGGAAGAGTCTCAATCAGGCGCCTGCCTGGCCATGTGAGGGACATGGCCCCCAAAGCAGGAGCTTTGGGAACGTCTTGGCTAAGGTGTGCCCGTATAAGCCCCAGGCTCGGTCGCACACTGAGAGTGCGAATCACCGTTATGCCGTACGACACTACCACAGAACGCAGGTTGGGGCTCACTCGGGCTCCGTAGCTGACAGGCCGTGAACCACACAGAATCCCATTCGGGACCAAGCACACACATTCATTCAGAGAGGAAAGACGCCCTTCCCCCGGAATGGCCCTAACTAGAGTCCAAAGTGGGACTCTGCGGGAGGTGAGCAGGCTCCCCTTCTGCCCTTAGGCAGGCCTAACTGGGTCCAGGCCCCGTGGTCTTACCGTGTCCAATGTCCTGGTTGACTGTCCATCCTTTCTCTCTACTGGGGGTCCAGCAGGAGTCACAGGCTAGAGCCGGCGGGAGGTCGCTGTTCCTGGGCCTGCCGAAATCAGCAGTGCGTGCCTAGCCTCGTCTCAGCTCTCCCGCCACCCTACGGCCTGCTCTTGCCCAAACTGGTGGCTCAAGGGGCCAGCGCGGTTGGGTTTCATGGTCAGGGAACCAAGAATGTTACGGATACCAGGACTGGAAAGAACCAAGCGGCACTCAGAGAGTTTGGAAGTTCAGCTTTATTATGCTGGAGGTCTCAGCAGGATCTTTCTCAAAGACAGCCACTAGCAAGATTTTGAGCAGGTTTTTATGGGTTGGGGACTTCCTTGAGTCGAGGAAGAGGTAGGTGTCCTCTGGTGATTGGCTCGGGGTGTGGCTTGGAGGAGGTTATGCGGAAGTGGGCTGGGGCTTAGGCTGGGGACTTTTCTCTCTGCTTGGGCCACCATTTTAGGTCAGTTTGTCCATCAGTTGTGTAGGACACAATTCCCTTTCCCATGCTGGTATTATGTGCCTTGCGGCTCCCTCCCTCCCTGCCTGGCTGAGGCAATCGGTCGTCAGTTGTGGTTAGGCCACTCACAGCAACTCAGGGAAGTTCTCCCCAGCTGCCAGCCACTCACACTGGCTGCTGGCCACTCACGCTGGCCACTCATGGCAGCACACGTTAGCCCTGGGCAGCACACATCGGCCCTCGGCAGCTCACGCCAACCTTTGGCTGCTCAAGGTAGCCCACCTCCAGGGAGAGCTGTTGTTCACAGTCTTAGCTGCAGAGGGAGCAGGTCACTGGCCCACGTGGGAATTGAACCGGCGACCTCAGGTGTTAGGAGCACAGAGCTCCAACCACCTGAGCCACTGGGCTGGCCCGAATATTACAATTTTAATAAAGTTTTCCTTCCTTAAAATGTGTATAAAGTTGTTTTGTGTACCCTCTGTATTTAATGAAGACATGTAGGCTATGATTGTCTCTCATTTGCTTGCTTTTTCTTTAAAAAAAAAAAAATTCGGCGTTGACTGCCATGTGATGTTATGGTCTTGCCCCACCTCAATTGTCCAACATTTAGCAAGACAAATGATGACATTACGACTTCCTAGGAATGAGCCTTCTTAGCACTGTGGGACCACACTATCCAATGAAAAGTTTGGTCATCAATGCATCTTTTGGATTGATTTATGACCAAAATGGGAAACTGTGGATGGAAAAGTGACGGCATGTTAAAACTGAAAATAACCACATAGGACTGCGTGAACATAAACATTCCTAATTAAGGTGAGTCATGATGGGAAATCATATCTTTAGCCTGTATTCCTTGACAAAAGTCAATCTTTACCTTAAGTGAGTCTATTGTCTTTCTGAATCTAAGATAACATACCTTTGAAATGTCAGAGTAATCTCCCTTTCCAGACCCCCTAAGGGCATACTCACCACACAGAACCCCTCACTGTTATTGTGTTCCCCAAATACCATCTCTATGCGCTGTAAATATTATTAACTATCAGGTACTCATCAATGTAAAATAAGTATGTTTCTTTCCGTTTTACTTTTTATTCAATAAGAGATCCCCCCCCCACTTTGCTTTCTCCCACCTCTTAACCTACCACATGGATTTCATGCAACCCTCTTTACGTGTCCTTTGATTCAAATGTATAAAATAGGCTACGAAACTGCCGTTCTCTGGAGCATTTTCTTAATCCATTGAGCTTTTGCCTCCAGGTAATTGTCAGTTTCAGTCATAAAAATTCTCTACTAGTTTGGACTTTCCTTACATAGACACCGGCCATGCTGCTGATGGTTTGGACTTCATGTCCCAAGATCGGCCTGCTTTTTGGTTACCATTTTTGACTCAATGAAATCTTTCTTAAACACTTTCAGCAGGGGAAATTCACTTTTTAAACACATTCCTTAAGTATTGTTTGTTGAATTCATAACCTACTTCGGGTTTTCATTTTATTTTTATTTAAGGTCAGTTGATGCCTGACAAAACAGGCCACATTCGAGCTTTATTTGAAAAACAACACTTGGAGGCTGACCTTCCGCCTGAGGCACCATTCCAGAAATTCCCCGACCAGGAGCCAGAAGTCCAACAGTGCGGCCTTCTCAGAGAGCGCTCTGCAGGATCCCGAGCCCCAGCGAAGAAGCTGGACGAGCAGTGCTGCACCCCTACCAACTCAAAGCGGTGATGAGCAACCTACCCACTAGTCTCTCAACCCAGCAAAGCAGCGCATTTGTGCGCGGCGAGCGCGGAGTGCAGAGAAGCCCTGCCCCACGCCCGAGCGCCATCCAATCGCAGCGCGCGCTAGGACGCGCAGTGGCTAGGGGGCGGTGCGTTCGGAGAAGCACCGCCCTTCGCCCGAGTGCCCCCGGTGTTCGGTCGCGCTCAGCTTCCCGCGCCTTGAGAAGGCAAGCTGCTGAAGAGGCTTCGTTGTGGCGGGAGGTGCTTCTGGATATGTCCCACGACGGTAACTCTCGCGGACAGAAGGTATGCTGTGGGCTGGGAGTGGACGCCGCGCTGTCTACTACGGTCGTTCGGGAGCTCCGCGGGGTAGCTCGTCCGGCTCGGTCTTTTACCGCGTCCGCCTGGCCCCCAGGGCGCTGGGCGCGCGTGGCTGGCCCTGGGCTGGCAGGAGCGAGAGGTGGGCGCTATGCTGGCAGGGATCCCTGGCGAGTCTGCGGCCGGTTCCGTCTGTGAGTGGACAGAGCCCGCGTCGCGGAGTGAGGCTCCTGAGGTTGGTCCCTGCCCAGGTGTGCTGACCGAGCTCTCCGCCGGCCGTCGGGAGCCTGTAGGGTCGCAGGGTCGATGCGGAGATCTGGAAGGAAAGCTCTCTGGAGGTGCGGAGGGAACACCCACTTCCGTGGGAAAGGCGTGGGGTCGCAGCCATACGGGTGACGGAAGTGAGCGACTGGAATTGAATCTGGAACAAGCATGTGAGATATATTTGCACTTGCTGGTGTTGGGCACTTCATTTGTCTGTTTTTGACTCTTGTCGTATAATACACCGAGACGTCGGTGGATACTGGAATGGCACTACTGCTGTTTTTCCCTCCAGATACCTGTTGTCACACTTTCCTTTCTACCCTAAACTTTTTCTGAATCTTTCTCTTCCTGCTTCAGTAGGAGAGGAATCTGAATCTAACTGCTGCCAGTCTGTTACACCAATATTTGCCACAGTGTCTGGGTACGGAGTACTTTTGTAGGAAATATTGCGTGAGTGTTATTTAAAATATTGAACCTGGTGCTTTTTTGTTCCGTAAATTGTTTTTCCTGGCATGTGACCTTTACCTTTCTAAAGCTATTTCTAAGTTTCTTGCTTACAAATATACATGTCTCATCATACTAAAAGTTTAAAGAAGCAAAAACAGTGCTTACTTTCTTGTCATTCCTTCCTTTTACTAAGAAGCGTTCTGAAAAAATAGTCCACATCTACTGATTCAACTTCCTTATCACCACTGTTTCCTTGCTTCGGAAATATTTACTGTCAGACACACTGTCAGTTTTGTAACTGATTTAAGAGAATAAAAGGAATCTATGTCAAATATACTTATTTACTGTAAGACACATCCTGATTTCAGAAATATTAAAATGTGGAAGAAGTCAAGGAAATACATGATATTAAATCCAATATAAGTTATTTACCGGATCACTGTAGCATTTGACACATTTACCACCTGCTTTTACTTATTTATTTTTTTGGAGCATCCCTGAATGTTACTGTACTGATTCTCTGTCTTGCAACTGGTCATTTACTTCTTTCTCTTTTAAAAAATTGTTTTAAAAATATATATATTTTTAAACTTTTATTTATATTAAGTGTGTTTTTCCAGGACTCATCAGCTCTAAGTCAAGTAGTTGTTTCAATCTAGTTGTGGAAGGCACAGCTCACAGTGGTCCATGTGGGGATGGAACCAGCAATCTCATTGTTAAGAGCACCTTGCTCTAATCAACTGAGCTAAGGGGCCGCCCCCTCATTTACTTCTCTCTACTGTCTTCCTAACATGTTCTAATTTTTGACCTTGCGCATTTTCTTTTGTTACAAGTTTGTTCTGGGCAATCTTGTACATTGATGTTAGCTGTCACTGTTATATAGATGACTTTCAGATCTGTATTTGACCTTTCCCGAGAGATCAGTTTAAATTCAGTGTATCATGAAGTTATCATTCTTAGCCTTAGTCCACTAGGTCCTAACAGTTCCTACTGTGTCTTGTTGGTCTCTGCCTATTGATAGTGATACTCTTGGCTGGGACTGCCTAAGGCACTTCCCTACCCCCATATTACTTGTAGCAGGCTCCCACAGACATTTTCCTCCCCTGGAACCAATGTTGTGGCTGGACTAGACCTTGTGATTCTTATGATTGCAGGATGCACTTTAGCAAAAACCATCAAGGAACTTTGAGGAACAAGATTTGTTACTCACTGGTCCTGGAGGGTACATTGCACACCCAAGGTCCACACAGTGAAGTCAAAGTGGGGGATGGGGGAGAAAAAGAGGTACGGGAGAAGGGCAGTCAGACCTGGGATCTGCCTTTATTACGGTTGGAGGGTGGTGTGTCTAGGGTTTCCTGGGTTCACTCTTCATTGACTAATTTAAAGCCTAAGAGTGGGAATTTGGGCACCAGAAGGGATAAGTGGGTTCACTTAAATGGTCAGTTATCTAGGTTACCCAGGGCTTTCTGAAAGAGGGGCCTTCATGTGTAGGAGTGGCCTAATTCCTTATCTTGTTTTGCTAGTAGCTGTGTCATGTAACTGGCCATATGTTTATTCAAGAGGATGTCTTCTGAAATGGATGCCTTGGCAATCAAAAACTTAATGTCAGGTACTTAAACCACAATCAAAAAGCTTAATGCTAGGTACTTACTCTAGATCCTGACTTAGATCTTAGTGTTTTTGACTTGATACTCACTTCTGCCCTCTTCATTCTATCAGTTTTAAAGACGTTATCAATTTTTCTTGTCAGTAGTTGTATTAGTTGTCTATTGCTTTGTAACTGATTGTCTCAAAACTGAAGCAGCAGCTTAAAGCAAATGTTATTTCTCATCAATTTCTGAGGGTCAAGAATCTGGGAATGGCTCAACTGGGTAGTTCTACTTCTGAGTCTCCCACAAGTTTCAATCAAATTAAGGGTCACTGAGGCTACAATACATCATCTATATATTGCATTATGTGTTCACCACTCAGAGTCAGTTCTCCTTGCATCACCATATATTTAACCCCCTTTACAGTCTTGTACCATCCTGCCCCCCCCTTACCCTCTGGTAACCACTAAACTGTTGTCTGTGTCTATGAGTTTTTGTTTCTTTGTTTGTCTTGTTCCTTTGTCGCGTTCAGTTTTATATACCACATATGAGTGAAGTCATATGGGTTCTCGACTTTTTCTGTTTTATTTATTTCACTTAGTTTAATAATCTCAAGATCCATCCATGTTGTCACAGATGGCAGTATTTCATCTTATCTTATGACAGAGTAGTATTACATCGTGTATATAAACCACGTCTTTATCCAATCGTCTATCAAAGGACAGTTTGGTTTCCATGTCTTGGCCACTGTAAATAATGCTGCAGTGAACATTGGAGTACATATATCTTTATGGTAAATGTTTTTAGATTTTTTTTGGGTAGATACCCAAGAGATGGATAGCTGGGTCATATGGTAATTCTATGTATTCTTAATTTTTTGAGAACCTCACACTGTTTTTCATAGGGGCTGTACCAATCTACATTCCCACCAACAGTGTATGAGAATTCATTTTTCTCCACAGCCTCTCCAACACTTGTTACTATTTGTCTTGTTGACAATAGCCATTCTAACAGGTGTGAGGTGATATCTCATTGTGGTTTTGATTTGCATTTCCTTAATAGCTAGTGAAGTTGAACGTTTTTTAATATATCAGTTGGCCGTTTGTATGTCTTGTTGGGAGAAGTTTCTGTCCATGTCTTCTGCCCAGTTTTTAATTGGGTCGTTTGTCTTTTTGTTGTTGAGTTGTATGAGTTCCTTATATATTTTGGACATTAGCCCTTTATCGGAGGCGTTGTTTGCAAATATCTTCTCCCATTCGGTTGGTTGCCTCTTTGTTTTGTTGATGGTTTCTTTTGCTGTGCAGAAGCTTTTTGGTTTGATATATCCCATTAATTTATTTTAGCTTTTACTTCCCTTGACTTTAAGGTCAAATTTATAAAATCCTCTTTGAACCCATGGTCCATAAGGTTAGTATGTACGCTTTCTTCTATGCAGTTTATTGTTTCACGTCTTCTGTTTAGGTCTTTCATCCATTTTGAGTTAATTTTGGTATATGGTGATAGATACCAATCTACAGTTTCATTCTTTTGCACGTGGTTTTCCTGTTTTCCCAGCACCATTTATTGAAGAGGCTGTCTTTTCTCCATTGTATGTTTTTGGCTCCTTTTAGAAAATTATCTGTCTGTATTTATGTGAGTTTATTTCTGCGTTTTCAATTCTATTCCATTGGTCTGTGAGTCTTTTTTCTGCCAGTATCATGGTGTTTTGATTATTGTTGCTCTGTAGTACAAGCTAAAGTCAGGGAGTGTGATACCTCCAGCCTTCTTTTTTTTTTAGGAGTGCTTTGGCTATTCAGGGTCTTTTGTGATTCCCTACAAATCTGATGATTATTTTGTTCTATTTCTTTAAAAAATGCCATAAGGATTTTGATGGGGATTGCATTCAATCTGTATATTGCTTTGGGTAATATGGCCATTTTAACTATGTTGATTCTTCCAATACGGGAACACAGAATGTCTTTCCATTTCTTTTTCTGTTCTTCAATTTCTTTTAAAAATGTCATATAGTTTTCAGTGTATAGGTCCTTCACATCCTTTGTTAAGTTTATTCCTAGATATTTTATTCTTTTTGTTGCAATTGCAAAAGGAATTGTTTTTCCATTTCTTTTTTTGAAATTTTATTGTTAATATATAGGAATGCAAAGGATTTTTCTATATTAATTTTGTAGCCGGCAACTTTACTGTCTTTGCGTATTGTTTCTGATGGCCTTTTGGTGGTGCATTTAGGATTTTCTGTGTAAAGAATCATGTCATGTGCAAAAAGTGACAATTTAACTTTTTCATTCGCAATTCAGATGCCTTTTATTTCTTTCTGTTGCCTGATTACTCTGGCTAGGACTCCCAGTTCTATGTTGAATAACCTTGGTGATAGGGGACAGCCCTGTCTTGTTCCTGAACATAGAGCAAAGGGCTTCAGTTTTTCACCGTTAATTATGATATTAGCTGATGGTTTGTCATGTATGACCTTTATCATGTTAAGGTATTTTCCTTCTATACCCATTTTATTAAGTGTTTTAATCATAAATGGATGTTGTGTCTTGTTAAATGCTTTTTCTGCATCTATTGATATAATCGTATGATTTTTGTCTTTTGTTTATGTGGTGTGGTGTATCACATTGATTGATTTGCATATGTTGAACCATCCTTGTGCCCCTGGGATGAACGCTACTTGATTGTGAAGTACAATCTTTTGAATGCATTGTTGTATTTGATTTGCTAGAATTTTGTTTAGGATTTTTGCATCTGTATTCGTCAGAGAGATTAGTCAGTAATTTTCTATTGATTGTGTTATCCTTACCAGGTTTTGGTATCAGGGTAATGTTGACCTCATAAAATGAGTTAGGAAGTACAAAATTCTGACAATTAAGTTCGCAAGCTTGGTGCAGCAATGTTGCTAACCTTTTTTGACATCAGAGGGATTATTTATTATGAATTTGTACCAATTGGATAAACAGTTAACTAAGTTTACTATTTGAAAGTACTGAAAGGCTGCGTGAAAGAGAAAAAGTTAGACGATCTGAACTTTTCTCCAACAATTCATGGCTCTTGCATCACGGCAATACACCAGCTCACTCGGAACTGTCTATGAGGGGGTTTTTAGCTAGTAAACAAATAACTGTATTGGAAGACCCTCCCTACTCATCTGATCTGGCGCCCAATGACTTCTTTCTTTACTCGAAGATAAAGGAAATATTGAAAGAAAGCCATTTTGATGACATTCAGGACATAAAGGGTAATACGACGACAGCTCTGATGGCCATTCCAGAAAAGGAGTTCCAAAATTGCTTTGAAGGATGGATTAGGTGCTGGAGTTGGTGTATAGCTTCCCAAGGGGAGTACTTCAAAGGTGACCATAGTGATATCCAGCAATGAGATATGTAGCACTTTCTCTAGGATGAGTTCGCAAGCTTATTTGTCAGACATCGTTCATATTACCTGTTCTTCAATTTTATGGAAGAGTTTGAAGAGGACAGTTGTTAGATCCTCTTTGAATGTTTGGTAGAATTCACTAGTGAAGCCATCTGGTCCTTGACTTTTCCTTTTGGGAAGGCTTTGGATGACTGATTCAATTTCTTTACTTTTGGTTGTTCTATTTAGATTTTCCAGTTCTTCGTGATTCAGTCTAGGAAGGCTATATGTTTCTAAGAACTTGTCCATTTCTTCTGGGTTATTGAATTTGGTGGCATGTAGTCCTTCATAGTATTCTTGGATTATCCTTTGTATTTCTGTGGATATCCATGGTGACTTCTGTTTTATTTCTGATTTGTTTATTTGTCTTTTTTTCTCTTTTTATCTTAGTCTAGCCACGGGTTTGTCAATTTTATTAATCTTTTTAAAGAACCAGCTCTTTGTTGCATTATTTTTTTCTGCTGTCTTTTTGTTGTATATTTCATTTGCTCTGATTTTTATTATTTTCTTCCTTCTGCTGATTTTGGGTTTCATTTCTTCTTTTTCTAATTTTTTTAAGGTATAACGTGAGGTTGTTTATCTGGGATTTTTCTTCTTTCTTTCTTTTCTTTTCTTTTTTTTTTTTTTCCATTGGGGAATATTGGGGAACAGTGTGTTTTTCCAGGACCCATCACCTCCAAGTCAAGTTGTTGTTTTCAGTTTAGTTGTGGAGTCATTTTCAATCTAGTTGTGGTGGTTGCAGCTCAGCTCCAAGTCCAGTTGTTGTTGTCAATCTAGTTGTGGAGGGCCCACCGGCAGCTCAGCTCCAAGTCAAGCCGTTGTTTTTCCCTCTAGTTGTAGAGGGCGCAGCTCACTGTCCCGTGTGGGAATCGAACCGACGGCCTGGGTGTTATGAGTACTGCACTCTAACCAACTAAGCCAACTGGCTGCCCCTTTTCTCCTTTCTTGAGATAGGCCTGTAATCATATAAATTTCTCTCTAATTACTGCTTTCACTGCATCCCAATAATTTTGTTAGGATGTATTTTCATTCTGATTTGACGTATGTTTTGATCTCTCCTCTGATTTCTTCTTTGACCCAGTCATTCTTTAAAAGTATGTTGTGGGGTAGTCGGTTGGCTCAGTTGGCTAGAGTGCAGTGCTCATAACACCCAGGTCGCTGGTTCAATTCCCACATGGGCCAGTGAGCTGTGCCCTCCACAACTAGATTGAAAAACAAAATGACGACTTGACTTGGAGCTGAGCTACGCCCTCCAAACTAGATTGAAAACAACAACTTGACTGGAGCTGATGGGCCCTGGAAAAACACACTGTTCCCCAATATTCCCCAATAAAAAAACTAAAAAAAAGTATGTTGTGAAATCTCCACATATTTGTTTGTTTTTCTGCTTTGTTTTTGCAGTAGTTATCCAATTTCAAAGCCTTGTGATCAGAGAGTATGCTTGGTATGGTTTAAATCTTCTTAAATTTGCTGAGGCTAGTTTTATGTTTCAATTTATGGTCTATCCTTAATGTTGAATGGAGAATGTTCCATGTACACTAGGAAAGAATGTATAGTCTGATGTTCAAGGATGAAGTGCTCTATAAATGTCAGTTATATCTATTTGGTCTAATGTGTCATTGTAGGGAAGATGTTGAAGAAAATTTGCCTTCATTGGTTGATGTGAGCTTTTGTCTATTAGCTTTTATCTAATGTGAGGTGATTTGATGTGAGGTGATTTCTGTGTTGTAATCAGGGGTTGAGTAAATTCCCCCTTTGGTCTCATTCTCCTGAGCAGGGGAGATATGAGATGATGTTTGTTCTGTCTGTGTTGTGAGGTGATGGTTAGCTGTGAGGTGATGGTTAGCTTAGGGTTAAAAGAATTCTTAATTAGGAGTTGAGAGAATTCCCTCTTTGTTCTGTCTGTTTCACCCACATCAGCAGATGAAGTGAAAAAGTAGCTAAGTTATATCAAGATGACGTGACAGGCACGTTGCCAGGCTTTGGAAGACCTTGGGCTGATTGACGGTCCCAAGCAAGAACAGTAGATGTTGTTTGTCCAGAAGAACTAGCCCTTCACCTGGATACGTAATATATTTTCTTTTGTTATCATTGACTGCTGGACCCTTCCGGAATTGGCTATTCCTGGAGAAGGAGTTAGGAACAAAGAGCCTGGCTCTAAGGTGTGTGTGTGTGTGTTTGTGTGTGTGTGTGTGTGTGTGTGTGTGTGTGTGTGTATATATATATATATATATATATATATATATATATAAAAAATCTTTTTTTTTTTTTAAAGATTTTATTGGGGGAAGGGAAACAGGACTTTATTGGGGAACAGTGTGTATTTCTTAGTTGTGGAGGGCGCAGCTCAGCTCCAGGTCCAGTTGCCATTGTTAGTTGCAGGGGCACAGCCCACCATCCCTTGTGGGACTTGAACCAGCAACCTTGTGGTTGAGAGGACGAGCTCCAACCGACTGAGCCATCTGGGAGCTCAGCGGCAGCTCAGCTCAAGGTGCCATGTTCAATCTTAGTTGCAGGGGGTGCTGCCCACTATCCCTTGCGGTAGTCGAGGAATCGAACTGGCAATCTTGTGGTTGAGAGCCCACTGGCCCATGTGGGAAATCGAACTGGCAGCCTTTGGCGTTAGGAGCACGGAGCTCCAACCACCTGAGCCACCGGGCCGGCCCTCTAAGGTATATTTTTGAGAAAGATATATATAAAACCAACTTCAGGTGAGTAAGAAGAGATTTTTACAACAGGGGAGAGAGATTCTTTGGTTCATCATCATTCTGACATTCTTGGGAACTTGAAAACGACATTGGGAGATGCTCCAGTTTTCTAACCACGGACCTTGTGAGCTCCTGGCCGCGGCTTCCCGCGCTGGAGGCCGGAAGTCCTGTGAGGTTTGGCTGGTTCCCGACCTTTTCCAGAGTTATTTCCCATGGTTTGGTGAGCTTCTTTGGCATAACATTGTTATTAATGTGTGTATAATTTCATCTTAAGTACATTTTACTTTTTGTTATTACACATTCATGTGATTATGTTCTTTGAGCGCCTTAATTGCCTTTGACTTTTACTTTTGTATACTGCTAACTAGATTGAGTAAAGATTGCTAAATAAATTCATTTAGATATTGCTAAATATATAATCAGTTAGCTCCTCTCTAGTGTGCTCCTCCTCCTTCTCTTACCTGCTCGTCATTACCGTTGTTTAGGGCTGAGATTTCCTATATCTTTTCTGTTTGAATAATCTGTCCATAGCTGACAATGATGTATTTAGGTCCCCTACTATAATTATGTTATGGTCAATTTTTCCTTTTAGTTCTGTTAGTAGTTGCTTTGTATATTTCAGTGCTCCCTGATTGGGGGCATATATATTGATAAGTGTTATGTCTTCTTGTAGTAATGTCCTCCTTATCATTATGAAATTTCCATCTTTGTCTCTTGTTACCTTTTTATCCTGAGGTCTGTTTTATCTTATGTAAGTGTAGCTACTCCTGCTTTTCTCTGAATACTATTTGCTTGGAGTATCAATTTCCACTCTTTCACTTTGGGTCTATATTTGTCTTTGTAGCTGAGTTGTGACTCTTGGAGGCAGCATATGATTGAATTTTGTTTTTTGATCCTATCTGCTCCCTGTGCCTTTTTATTCGTGAGTTCAGTTCAATTTTTTAGGGTGATTATTGATATATGAGGATTTCCTATAGCTCTATCTTTTATTTTCTGGTGACTCAGCGTCTCCATTATTTCTTTGCCTTTTTTGTGCTGTTTGTTATTTCAGTGTGGTGGTATTCTACGATTTTTTCACTGTTTCTTTTTTTTTTTTATGTTGTATGTCACAGTTCTGGATTTTTTTGAGTTGTTACCATTAATTTTATTTAGAAGAAAGTTTCATATATTCAGTGTTTCTTTTTCTTGAGCATGCTTCTTGTCTCCATTACCCTTTGCAGGTTCAGGCCTTTGCTTGCTCCCCTTTTATGTTTTTGTTTTTACAAGTTATCTCTGCTTATCCTGTGAGTTGCAGTAGCAAGTTGTCTTTTTCTTTTTCATTTTTTAAAAAAGTTTTTTTCTTTACTCTTTATGTTATGTTTAAGTGTGTAGTTCCTTATTTTGTGTATGTAGGGGTTGCCATTTCCTGCTTTTGTCTGTCTGTTGGTAATAGGGCTCATGGTTTTGTATTCTTTTGATATTTTGTTTCAGGTTGAATAGCCTCCTTCAGCATTTCTTGTAGTGCAGGTCGTGTGTTAGAAAATTCCTCAATTTCTGCATGTCTGGAAAAGTCTTTATTCCTCCTTAATATCGAACAGATATCTTTGCTGGATATATTATTCTTGGCTCATAATTTCTCTTTCAATAGTTTGAATGTTTGATTCCACTCCCTCGTGTCTTGTAGAGTTTCTGCTGAAAAATCGGATTATAATCTAATGTAGGTTACTGTCTTCTTTTTTGGCTGCCTTGAGAATTCTTTCTTTGTCATTAAGTCTTGACAGCTTCAATGTATTGCGCCTTAGAGAAGGCCTGTTGGGATTGAGGTAATTAGGTGTTCTATTTGCTTCTTGGATTCGAGGATCTAGTTCTTTCCACAAGTTTGGGAGGTTCTCGTCGACTATTTGTTTGAATATACTCTGTTCCCTTCTCCTTTTCGTCTTCTGGTATGCGCATTATTCTTATGTTGCTCTTTCTGATGGAGTCTGAAAGTTCATGTACAATTCTTTCATTTCTTTTAACTCTTAAGTCTCTGTCTTCTTCCATCTGTGTCATTTTGAGATTTCTATGTTTGATATTACTAATTCTTTTCTCCATCTGGTCAGCTCTACTACCTAAGCTGGCTATTTCATTTTCATTTCTTTTATTGAGTTTTTCATCTATAGAATTTTTGTTTAGTTCTTTTTTTAAAATTTCAATCTCTTTGGTAAAATGTTCATTTTGTTCTTTGTGTTTTTGAGTTCATTAAACTGCCTGTGTTCTTAATCTCTGTGTTCTTGCATCTCATTGAGTCTTTTCAGAAATGCAGTCTTTTTTTTTAAAAAAAAATTTATCGTTGTTTTTATTTAAACATTCACTCCTAGCCTAAATTCCCATGTCTTTGTTTTATTATTTACTTATTTATTTATTTTAAAGGAGGGCACAGCTCACATGCAGGGATTGAACCGTCAACCTTGGTGTTACCAGCACCACATTCCTAATTAGCTGAGCTAACCAGCCACCTCTTGAATTCTCTGTCTTTTAAGTCACATATTTCCATGTCTTTAAGTTCATTTCTGGAGAGTTTTCATTTTGAGAGCTGCTACATTACCTTGATTATTCATGGCAATTAATGAAGTATTCTTTCTTTTCCTGGGCATCTACAAGAGTGGGTTTTGCAGCAGGTTAATATGAAGAGGTCTTTTTTTTTTTCTGCTTTCCAGTACGTGTTGCTAGGATATTTTTTTTCCTCTCCTGCTGCAGCCTTTTATTTTACTTCACGCTGTTAGTGTTATATTTTTTCTTGCACTGTTCCAGCTTCTCAAGTGATGGGGTTGGGGGGGTGGGGGCGTGCCCTGGAAGGTAGGCTTCTTTGTGAGCAGGTTGCCTGGGTCTCAGGGCACTGTCACTATGGGAGGATGTGGAGGGTGATAGAGTTCTGCATTTCTGAAATCCCGGTGCTGTTCCTGCAGCCTGGTGCAGAGCCTATGTGTCTCAGTGACTATGATTGCCCCCTCAGGGAACCCCCCCCAGAAAGGTGGGAGTGGGGTGGACTGTGAGAGGTAGCTGGTGCGATTGTGGCTCTGTGCAGTGGCAACTATCAGCCCACAGTTGCCTTGGCCCTACAGTTCCTTCTCTTTTGCCAGAATTAGTTGCATTGTGATTCTGAATCTGTTCCTGCATGGCTGCTGTTCTCAGGGCTGTCTATATTCTGTTCTTTAATCTGACGCTGTTCTTTAATCATTTCTTCTGGAGTCTGCTTCTAACACTGCGAGGGTGGGAGCAAGTTGGCCAGGCTCCATGTTTTTGTTTTCTACCTGGCATTGAGGGCTTAAACCACAGTTCTGACCTGAGGTCTCTGTCGCGAGTGCTGGGTTCAGCTGTTTTATATGCTGAATCACAGAGGCAGGATTGTGGGCCCCAGGGGGTGTGCCTGCAGCCTGAATTCTTCCCTCTTCCTCGACTGCAGTGAGCTTCGTTCTGTGTATTGCAGCCCCGTGATCTGCGTCTCTGCACTTTTCCCTTCCCTCCTCTCCTACTCCTCTGATTTGCCCACCTTTAGGTGATTTGATGTCCAGGTCTCTCAGACATACTTGTGTATTGTGCAGAGAATCCTCTTTTGAATTATAGCTGTTCAGTTGGTTGCAACTTTCAGGACATATTTCAAGAAACACTCCTCACACTGCCATTTCTGTACAAGTCTGCTTTCACGAGCACTTCCTCATTGCATGTATTCTGATAGTCAGCCAGAAGTAAAAGCTTAGGGTGTTTTTAAGCCTTGTCTAAGCACATGTAAGGTAATGGATATTGAGATATTTCATTCATCGAACATCTTCAATGATTTTATTTCCACTGGAAGTAGAGAAGCCATGTTGCTTCCATAACATTCCAAAATGAGCTATTCTGAAAACATGTCTATTGTCAGTATATGTTGGAAGTTTTGCCCTTGGTTAGGGTGCAGGCCCATGTGAGCATGTATTATTCGACTTTCTGGGCTGTAGTAGTCAAAGGCAAAGGTACTACTTTAGTTACATCACAGGGTGTTGATATTACATATCCAGGAGTATTTGCTATTGTCACCTTTGAAGAAAGAACCACTGGTGAACCATGAGAATTCGGTGTTACTCAAAGGCATTTCCTGCAGATAATCAGGAAAGGTCTGGATGTTAATAAGCAATTGTGACGGGCTTCGTCAGTAATGGAGGGGAGCAGAATAGCAGGGTGTCGTGCGGGGCAGCCTGCGGGATCTCTGCTCCCGCTCCCCACATAAGAACGCAGGATATGGTGAGGCCGAAAAGGAACACCCACGGAGCCATAGGTAGGGGAGTCATACCACTATATTCTCGCTGGCGGCTGGGTTGGAGAAACAAAACAGGAGCCACACAATTCTCAACCCTCATTGCACCGCTTGCAGGCTCATCCACCATCTTCTTGCTAGGCCCCATTTTCTGCTACCGTAGCCACGGCAGTTATATTAGTGGCCAATGGCTCACTGGCTACAGCTGATGGCCAGCTAGCCACAGCTGATGGCCATCCAATCACAGTTGATGGCCATTTACTACCTGAGCCAGCACCTTTCCATGTGAGGGCGAGAGCCTGGAAACTGCACTCCTGGCTCTGTCCCCACACTCCACCCCTACAGGTTCTCGCCTCACAATCTACGTGACAAGTGCGAGGGGCCCTGTGCGAGGAGCCTTGAGGTGAATGCAATATCCTGGACACAACCAACCTCTCTGGACACAGCCAGGGTTTCTCAGGGCACCACCAGTGCTTCTAGGCACAGCCAGACTTACTGGGCTTCTTAGGGTACCACCAGTCTCCCCGGACACAGCCAGGGTTTCTCAGGGCACCACCAGTCCTTCTGGGCACAGCCAGACTTCCTGGACTCAGCCAGGGCTCTCACGGCACTGCCATTCTCTCTGGGCCTCTCAGGGTACTGTGCTGGAATAACAGCGACTCACAGTTAAGGTGCTTACATACGTCCTGGACATAGCCAGGGTTTCTCAGGGGACTGCCACTCTCTCTCTGGGCACAGCCAGTCTTTCTGGGCACAGCCAGACTTTCTGAGCACAGTCAGTCTTTCTCACATATTCTCCATGGCGGCTGGTCGAGACACAAAAGCAAGCATCTGCCAGTTCCACTACATGGTGGTACGTTCCCAAGCAAACAGTCAAGCTGTCCATTAAATTAGGGATGGAGCCCATTCCCCATAGTCCACAGTCATTCGCCAGGGCTGTGTGTTGGCCTCACAATGTGTGTACTCTCCGCAGGGCGAGGGCTCCAAGTCCTCCCCAACCTGAGGGTGAGGGCCTCAGCAAGCACTTCCCAGCCCACAGGGCCACAACAACCTTCGCTTTCTCTGGCCTATGCTGGTTGGAGAACCGTCCACGTCTTCCCACCCCTCCACGGGGGTCCAGCTCTCCGGCAGCTGCTCCTCCTGGTCTTCCTGAGACTGAGTGTTCACACGCACCAACTGCTCCACCGTCCTTCGGAGAGCTTTGGCCGGCACCATACCCTGCTCGCTGTGCCATTTGTCGTGTGGGGCGGCCTGCGGGGTCTCTGCTCCCGCTCCCCATACAAGAACGCAGGATATGGTGAGGCCAAAAAGGAACACCCACAGAGCCATAGGTAGGGGAGTCATACCACTATATTCTTGCTGGCGGCTGGGTTGGAGAAACGAAACAGGAGCCACACAATTCTCAACCCTCATTGCGCCGCTTGCAGGCTCAGCCACCATCTTCTTGCTAGGCCCCATTAGCGTAGCTACGGCAGTTATATTAGTGGCCAAAGGCTCACTGGCTATAGCTGATGGCCAACTAGCCACAGCTGATGGCCATCCTATCACAGTTGATGGCCATTTACTACCTGAGCCAGCACCTTTCTATGTGAGGCCGAGAGCCTGGAAAATGCACTCCTGGCTCTGTCCCCACACAGGGTTAAGTTTATAACAACATGAAAGGTTATGTGAGGAGCAGTTAACAAAAGAATATCATAGGAGGTGAGGCAGCTCACTGAAAAATGTTGAGTGTGATGAGACTTCATAAGGGCTTCTACTGTACGAGGTAGAAAGATGGTTAAAGGGTTCTTTGCTTTTTCTTAAGCAAAAGAGCAGTGGCAGTAATGGCTCTAAGACAAGGAGGCCACAGGGTTCAGTTGTTGGGAATGATAGACCATTGGTTAATGATGGTCTCCATGTTTTTGGGTGAGTACCCCAAAGGCATTTCCTTCCTTTTCAAAAAGGAAAAAGGATATGTGATAATTGGGGTGCTCAAGGGCAGGTAGGTTCATTAAACTCTTATTTAAGGCTTAAAGGCTATGCTGCTGTGTTCTACCCATAAAATTGAGTTGTGGTTATTGTTCTTTAGTAAAATGTGCAGAGTTTTGGCCATAAAGGAGAAAAAGATTTGGGATCCAATTCGGCAATAACCAACTAGCATGAGAAAACCTTGCAGTTGATGCTTAGTTTTGGGTTTGGGGAAACTTAGGACACCATAAAGCCTCTTTGGATCTAGGTACAGCTCTTGTTCTGATATCAGATGCCCTAAATATTGAATTTGTGTTGGGCAAACTGCAATTTTTCCTTGGCGACTTTGTGTCCTTTAAGCGCCAAAAGCTTTAGCAAGTAATAGATGCTGTCTGCCGTGAGGAGACTTGGGAGGAAGAGCAAAGAAGTGAGTCTTTCACATATTGTAACAGGGTAGAACCCTTAGGAATCTTTGTATCATCCATATCAACCGTTAGGATTTGTGAGAAATAAGAAGGGCTCTCAGTAAAAGCCTAAGGCATTACTGTCCAGGTGAATTGTTTTCCTTCCCAATCAAAGGCAAAAAAGTATTGGTTAGCTTCCTAAACTGGAATGCTAAAGCATGCACTGCATAAATCAGTTTCAGTAAAAGAACTTACTTTCAGCTGGGATGGATGTTAATAGCATGAGAGTTAGGAACAACAGTGTCAGCGATAATAATGTTGTTTTTGCTTGGAGATCTTAAGACAAATTTACACCCTCCACACTTGGGTTTTCTCACAGGTAAAATAGGAGTATTACAGGGACTAGTGGAAGGGATAATGAGGCCTTGAGTCTTGTAACCTTCTATTAAGGGCTTTATACCTTGAAGGGCTTCTTTACTAATGGGATATTGATTAGTTTTGGGGAGGAGTTTTGAGGGCTCTCTTTGAATCTTGATAGGAGGTGCACTGTGGATTCTGCCAATATTAGTTGAAGATATTGCCCATAAAAAAGATAGTATCTGATCCAATAGGGACAAATGATCAGTGCTCCCAAGTTCAGTTATAGTGTTGGAAATGCAGCAAACAAAAGACGTTGAAGGGTGATTTAGTTATTCTGATGGGCTATTTTGATAGCTACTGTCAAATTCTAGAATTATTTCCCTCTTTTGGGAGAAAGAAATTTCAGCATGATACTTCTCTTTTTTTCTTTTTTCTTTCTTCCAATTGTATTAGTCTCTTTTTATTCTTTTGGTAATCTCTTCCAGAGTTAGCTACTTCCGTTTGTAGGTGATGAAATGTCTAAGGAATCCACTTCAGATGTTGGCTGTGAGCATGGTCTTTCCCTTCACTTCAACTCCGAATTAAGACTTTTGATCCTGTATTTTATATTCCAGCCCCAGAAGTAGTTTTCTCTGTAGAAGTTATCTGAAGACAGTCTCACGCTTTATAGTAGTGGTCTACCAGGCTGTAGCTTCTCCAGGAACTCTACACAGGATGGGTTTAAATATGTATTAAACTAAGAGGCATTCTCTCAAATGAGTTTAAATGCATTTTATTTTTAGATGACCTGCATGCTATGTTTTTCTTAAAAAACAATGCCACTGCTCCAAATAAATGAAGGTCAAGATAAATGAAGAGTTCAAGATAACATCAGTCCATCTGTCCTGGTGTGTGGATGAAAAGCAGCAGCCAGTTATGATGATGACAGGGGATGGATCCCAACCACCAACTGCGTTAACATTTTTCCATTTCTAAACCATCCTTAAGAAAAATTATATGGGGTCACAACAATCCTCACAGTAGTCCAGCAGAGCAACCATGCCATCTGGATTCATGTTTTCACCAGTAAAGAACTGGTAGTTTTTGAAGTTAGCAAGGATGTGCTTGATTTGTTCTGCATCTCCTGTCATAAATAGTTTTATTCTTTCTGGGCTCTGTTCTTCAGGTTTCCCTTTGATTGATATCATGTAATCCCTGATGCACTTCTTGTAGGCTTCTTTTGTGAAGCTGGTTTCCTGCAAATGATGGTTCATGACAGTATCAACACCAGTGACTACTGTGCTTTAGGTACTTCTGCCCTCAGGGCCTTCAGTGGAGGCATTTCCACCAATGAGCGAGTCATCAGTGTTACCCTGTGTCCTACTGACCATCTTCCCCTCCAGCTCCAGGCACAACCCGCCCTCCATCTCCCAGATCTTATAGATGTTAGAAAACATCTCATCACGGCTGATGAGGTTGTGATGGTGGCTGGAAGACGACGATGGCGGCGCTGGCCGAGCAGGAACCCGGCGCAAGCTCGATGCAGCCAGAGTGGCGCTGGGGGGAGGGGGGATAAAAGAGGGGAGAGTGGGCAGAAAAGCACATGATGCTTTTCTAATAAATGAATAGGGGCAGAGGAACTAAAGAGAAGATGCTGAGTATCTCTCAAAAAGCCCAAACCAAAAGGGATAGGTTCAGACAGTAACCTGTTGAGGTTTATTAGATATCCCCACCATTTGAACTGTGTTAGTACTCCAAGGCAGGGGCTGCTTTATAATAGTTGTGTTGAGCACCAAGATTGTGGCTTCAGTATCAATAAGGGCAGAGAGATTCATTCCCAACCTGGAGAGTAGTTTCTCTCAGCCATTTAGGAGGCTGGATTGGGAACAGCCCCTGTAGTTCCTTGGAGCCCCATCATTGGGAAGTAGGAGGACATTGGAAGAGCTGGTTGGAAGGCTGAAGGTACCTGAAATACTTAAGTTTGTGGCAGTCTCTTTTCTAATGTCCTGGGTCTTTGCAATAATAGCAGAGATGAGGAGGTTTTTGGTTTCATGTAGGGACCTTCATTTGCCCAAACCAGAGCTTTTTCCCCCCAGAGTTGAAAATTAACAGACTTAGTGATTTTTCTTTCAGGTGACTCATCTAGGGTGTGAGCAAGCTGATTTGTCAAATTGCCTAAGTCTAGAGTGGACATGGTCTCCCATTCTCTCTTGGTACTTGTAACTGCCAGAAAATGGTTTTGGTCTGGGCCGTTAATAAACATTGAGTTAAAAGCTACCTGAATAGAATCAACATCTGAAGGAAGACGAGACTTTGAGAACAATTTGAAGTTGATTATAATATTCGTGAGCAGGTTCATCAGACTTTTGTGAGCAAGTCTGAATTTTGTTCCAGTCAACAGGCTTTGGGAAGGCCCTAGGAATTACCTGATGAAGTCTCTTAGCAATTGCCTGAGCCAGATCATCATAAGTCAGTGGGTTGTACTCCTGGTTGTAATCTTAGAGACCTTTTAGGTTTTTCCCAGTCAGCAGTGTTCATTCAATGCTGAGCCTGGCCTTCACCGACAAACATATGAACTAGCTGATACAAGTTAGAGAAACCAGGTTGATATGTTTGAATGACTATCTTAAATTTCTCAGCAAATCTGTGGTGATCCTCAGCTACTTTGGGAAAATATTTGACTATGGCTAACAGTTCAGCTTTAGTCCAGAGAATGTAAGATATATGGGTTTTATTAGCCTTTCCATCCTCGGAAGGCTTAATTTTAAAGGGACAAGTTCTGATAGGTTCAGGGGAGGAGGAAGACAGCATTGGAGGAGGCAAAGGAGCCAGGGGAGAGGAGGTGAAGGTTTTAGACGGGGGAGCCTGAGACCAACAAACTGGGGGTAAGAAGCATGAAGCTTTAGGAACCATTTTGTCTTTCTTTAATTGTTTACTTCAGTTAATTTTAATATTTTATTTTGCAAAGAGGCAATTTCAGATGCTTGTTAACATTTGGAAGCCTCAAAATACTAATCAAAATAGATGTTCCATTCAGTTTTGGCAGTTTCAGAGCGATGGTTGTCCCATTTGGTTTTTAGAAAAGTAAGTTTGGGGAATTCAAAAGTTTCCCATAATGGCCATTGATATCTAAATTACTTTTAGTCAGTTTGGTCCATTTGGTTATAAATGCATGAAGAGGGACCACAGTTTCTAAATGTAAAATCGGCTGGGGTCTCTGAACTGTGGGGGTATCTTTAAAGTACTTAGACAACTGGGATCCCATTTTTCAGAGGTTGTTTTTCTTTAGAACAAAAGCCTGAACAGCCTGAGGGCCAAATACCAGCAAAGTTCCATTAGGAAAAGTTCGATTTTAAAAAATTGGACCGAAGGCTGAATGGCACAGTTCCAGCAGAACAGCTGATTCCAAAAGGAATCAGAATGAAGGCCAGCATAGTTCTGGTGGAACAGCCTGATTTCAAAAGAGTTAAGCCTCAGTGCCACATGAGTACTGGGTGGACAAAACAAGGCCTAAACCAGAAAAGGATGAAGGCTTACATTACATCCGGAATATAGCCTGGAGAGCTTCAAAATGGAAAGAGAGCAGAAGCTTGGCTCCTAGAGAAAGACTTACCCTCAAACTCCAGGATCAGCAAGGAAGCAGTGAGCTCTGTGGACTCTGTGGACTCACCAGCCGCAGAGCCTGTTGGGGTCTTCTTTGGATTGGTTTTATTTTAATGATTCCCTACGCAAATGTTAGCAGTTGTCATTATTTTTGTGTTTTAAATCCTTGGATTTAGAATGATATCAGATAGAGGTGAGGGAGGGTGCTTATAGCCAGTCTAGCATACAAAATTGTTTTCTAGCACAGGAATTTTCCATTTCAGAAAAAAATTTTTAGACTAATGGTATTCTGATATGTACACAGGGCTCATGGAAAATAGTTCTGCTTTTCTTTTTAAATGTTGAAAACAAAACACATCCTTCTATTACATTTAGAAGTTCCTGTTGTTGAGAAGAATGAAAACAAGAGGCAGTAGCAAAATGTTAGGATTCTAGCATCACAGCTTTTTAGAATAGCTGTAGGAAATTAGTCTAGGTTGTTTGAACAGTTTAGGTGTTTGAATAATACCAAAATCAGGTAATTATTTGACTGTAAGTTGAAGTATAATTTCATATTTCAGGCATTTACTACTTAGACTGTAGTCATCTTCAATTTGAAAATATATGATGGTTGTACAAAATATAGCAACCTTTTTTTTTCTGATGACAGAGAAATGAATTTATATTGATTCATGATTCAAGACCTTTTTGACTGAACATTTATATTCTGGTTACTGGTTCTTTCCTGAAACTCTTCAATGAATGGAAAAGATAATTGAGATAGTATAGACACAGACCTCCTTAAATGGAGCAGTGATTTAGGTTGCCTCTAAACCTATTTAGCATATATTGAAATTATTTATTTAGCAGTTAATAGATAAACCAGCAAGTTCTAGAAGCTGGTACTTTTAGAACATGTCACATGTAGAAAATAAGTTATAAAGAAGTCCTGGATTTTGAGGGATAGAAGACATATACATGAAAATAACATTCTGTATCGTAACAGTGGAAGTAACATTGGAAGGTAGTATGTGACTAATTTCTAAAAGAATAGTTCAAGGAGCATCACTGAGGGCTATAATAGTACAGAGGTGTTCATGAAAAAGGTAATCCTTTAGCTGAATTCTGAGGGGTCCATCGGGTTAGATTGAAGCAAGTTAAAAAGGCAGCCTGGCAGAAAACAAGATATGGGCAAAGTTGTCATGAACTTTATAGGTAGTTTTCAAAATTTCATTATATCTTCTGAAAATTCAATTTACTTATATACTCTTTCATCTCAATTTGTTCTACCCTTTATTTCCTATTTATTTACTTCTACGATCCCCATATCAGGAAGGTGGGACTTTTTAAATTGGTATTGGAGACCAAGAATTACCTGACCAACCTGGGCGAAAGATAAGAAGGCAAGTACACTAGTCATGGGCTGCAGCTCATGGAATAGTGCCTTTGAAATAAACTCTCCTTTTTCACTTAGTCTTTCATTTAATTCCCTTCTATTCCCTAAACTCTCTGAGAAGACATAGAGTTGTAATCATTAAGCTTGTTTTTCTTTTCAGATTTGAGATAATTAAAATAGGTCATTAGATTAAAACAACATTTTTATGAATTACACAGAATATGAAAATGTAAGCATCTTTATAAAATATGTCTAAAGTACATTCCCATTTACATTCACATTCTCCTGCATATTAATCAACTTTTCTTTTGCCTTCCATAATTGTGGTTTATGATACTATTATTACATAGTATTGTTATTAGTATCGATTTAATCTTGACAGTGATCTTTAGGTACATATATTTATTATCCCCATTTTACAGATACAGAAACTGGGTCTTGATAAGGTAAATAACTTGGCCAGTGTTAATGTGGCCTACCAGTACAATAGCTGTGACTTAGACCAGGTCAGCCTGACAACACAACCTGAAGATGTGGTCTGAAAGGATTTTGTGCTGCTTGTGAAATTTCTTGATGTGTTCATGCTCTTGGAGGATAATAAATCAAGATATCTGGAAGTAGGACTATTCTGAAAAATCCAGGACCTACGGGTAGCTGTTGCCAATGTACATTTCTTTGTGCGGATCAAAGCCAGCTTTCTCCAAGAAACATTCCCTCGTTCATATCTCTTTTGGATCCCATTAGCCCAATCTTGGCCTACTTCTTTCTCTACTCTAATGCATATATCTTTAGAACCCAAGGTCATCAGAGATGGAAACCATCTTTTGCTGTATACCTTTAGAGTGCTCAGTGAATCACTTCAGTTTGGGACAAACATTTGCTGAATGCTGTAGTTTAGCTCTTTCAGTAGCAGGTGATTGAAGCCTAACTTAACCTGGACAGACACAGAAGATTGATGGGTAGGCAAGGATTGATGGGTAGACAAGCAGTGCACAGCAGCTGGGCACCTGGATTACTCAGGCACCTGCCTTGTAACCTTGTAACTCATGCCTCTTCTCACTTTCTCAAGTTTCTCCATATGGTATGGTATGGGACAAGGCTGCTGGCTGCTTTGGGGTCACATTCTTGATGAAGTTGGGAAAAAGAGAATCTTTTCTAGTAGCTCCAGTTAGAAAACTGGAGAAGGTCTCTGACTAATGCAGGTTGGATCCTACGTCATCTCTGGACCAGTCGCTGTGGCCAAACTGATGTCCTGTGACTGAACTTGGCTAGTTTGGGTGCCTAAAACTGGGGGTGGGGGTGTGTTTTGTCACTAGAAAAAGAAAGGTAGAGGGGTGAGAAGGCTGGGTCTGCAGTGAAGCTATCACCATAAGCGCCTGAGTAAACACTATGGAGGGAGAAATATACATGATTTCTAGGAGTGTAAAGAGCTGTGATGGAGGTATTGTTTATCACAATAAATGGATAAAATGGAAATGAGGTATGCAGAATTTCCCTGTATGCTTATGCTTACTAATTGACTTTAGATGTCATCAGCATCTGAACTAATTTAAAATTTTGTGACAGGTGTGGTAATATTCAGGTAACTTACATATTCATTAAACAGTCATTTAATGAGTACCTAGTATGTGGGGAGTATTATGCACTTAGGGGATGAGATAAATTAATCATATGACTCCCCCTGTTCTTATTCTTGTGTAAGGTCTTATTTTAGTGGGAGATCTCTTATTCAGGAGCTCTTACGTGGTAGAAGGAATAGAATGGGAAGGAAACAGGATCGCTTTACGGAAGGAGGGGATTAAGTGAAGGCATTGAGGAATATTTCATGAAAGAGATGAGCATTTGTCTGTGGCAGAGTTGGAGAGACCAAAGGGAGTGGAGAGGTGATATCTGGCAGAGTGTCATGAGCGCAGGTGTGGTGATGGAAATATATACAGGCTGTGGCGGCAGTGGCAAGTATGGAGTGGAGCAGATGAGCTGGGGGAACACAGGGGAAGACTGAAAAGTGAGGTTGAAGGCAAGGCTAGCAGGTGTGTGAACTTTGGCTCAGGCTCCCATGTCGTCAGATTTGTGGGTCTCTGTCACCATTGCCTAAGCTTCTAGAGGGCAGGATCTTTATTACTCATCTTGTATCCCTGTGGCCTGGCAGAGTGTCTTCATGTAGCGAACACTCAATATATGTTTACTGACTGACTGAAGATGAAAACATTAGAATTCTGTCATTTATATTAAATTAGAGAATCTAATTCCTAAAGAATCTGAGCATGAATGAAAGACAGAGAAGCAAAAGGCAACCCAAATATAACCAAAGCAGTGAGTGACAGGCTTGAGAAAAGTTTATTGCCGGAGAGAAGGAAAGGGCAGTGAAAATACAAGTGGGTAGATACTTGATAGCAGAGGCTCTGAGCCTCACAGTGCTTGCTAACTAACTGACTTAGTTAAAATCTCTGTTCCTTAGACTTGAGGGCCACTCAGTCATCATCTCTCCTTAATGTATAATAGATACATTCTTGGATGGTAAAGTGTTCACATTCTTCAAGCATATGATTTGAGTCATTAGGATTTCTTCAGATATCCCCCAAAACTTTTCTTTTGCATTCAGTGAGACATCTGATTTGTCCTCCAAATGTATTAAATTATACACAAAACAATATTGAGAAATTTTTACTTCTTTCCAAGGGGAGTGGCCCAAAGCAGTATAGTGGCATGCATTTAGTTTTATAGAGAGTAAAGTTTAAAAATGAATGAACAAAATACGTAAGCATGGTATACCTAAAGAAAAGAAAAAATTGAGCAGAGCAGCAATAAGAAAGAAAAATGGTCAGTAAGGTGCTAATGTGGATAGTAAAGCAATGAAGCAGAGTTTAATTTATTTATTTTTAATTTATTTTTTAAATTTATTTTTGAAATTTATTGGGGTGACAATTGTTAGTAAAATTACATAGATTTCAGGTGTACAATTCTGTATTACATCATCTATAAATCCCATTGTGTGATGAGGGTAAGGGGGATCAAATATATGGTGATGGAAGGAGAACCGACTCTGAGTTTAATTTTTTTTGTGTTGCAACTACTTCGATTGCTTCATTCTAAATTTTGCTTCATTCAAAGTATAGTCAATCATTATTCACAGATTCTGTATTTACACATTTTCCTACTTGCTCAAATTTATTTCTAATTTCCAAATGAATACTCGTGGTGCTTTTACAGTCCTTTGCATGAATTGTAGAGCAGGAAAAAAAATCGAGTTGCCCGGCGTGCATATTTCCAGCTGAGGTTGAACAAGGTGACTGTCTGCTTGCTTATTCCTGCTCTTATTACTGTAAACAAGTGTCCTTTTCTTGGTCTATTTAGAGCCATGTTTTTCACATTTTTGTGCTTTATGTTGGTGATTACACTGTTTAAAATCGCCCCAAGCACAGTGCTGAAGTACTATCTAGTGTCCCTAAGTGTGGGACAGCTGTGATGTGCTTTAAGGAAATAGCACCTGTGTTAGATAAGCTTCGTTCAGGCATGAGTTAGAATGCTGTTGGCCATGAGTTCCAATGTTAAGGAAACCAGGGGTGCCAAAAAATGTATACACATGACTTGTATTCATCTTTTGTTATCGGTATATATTGAGTATTACAATTTTAATACAGTTTTTTCCTTTCTTAAAATGTGTATTAATTTTTTGCACCCTATGTATATATTAAATAAGGTGTCTTTAAACAGAAGCACACATAAAATTAGATTATATATTGACTAGAACCAACTGTATTTTCCTTAGGAACACTGGTTCAGTATTTGCTAGTTCATTGTTTGTAGGGAGTTTACAGAACATTAACTGCTGACAATAGTGAGGAGTAATGTAATAACAATTGATTATTTCTCTGCTTTTCTTCTTCCTGGGGTCAAGTTGGGCTTATTTATGAGGCGTGGTCTAAAAATACGGTGAATGTTTAAATAAAAAAAAAATTTAACAGTAAAAGACACATTGCCGGTAATCCCCCTCAAAATACTCTCCCTCGTTTCGAACACTGTTATCCCGTCATTCTTGCTACTTTCTGAAGCAGTTATGCAAGTCTTCTTTTGGGAGTGTCTTTAGTTGTGCTGCTGTGCCTGCCTCGATGTCCTGAATTATTTTGACTTTGGGGTAGAGCCAGAAATTGCATGGTGTTAGATCCGGTTAATAAGGTGGATGAGGACACACTGTAATGTTTTGATTTGACAGAAATTGCCATGCCAGAAGCGGTGTGGGACATGGCGTCTTTCCGTTTTGATCACAAAGTTCGATGAATGCTGCTGCCGAGTGCCATCCAAAGGAAAGGCAGGTGCGTTGAACTTTAGTAACAGTGTGTGACAAGTTTCAGCTTGTTCAGTGCTGTCAGTCCAGTGTGAGCTACAGTTGAGAGAAAGTGTGTTTTAAAGTGTGCGGTAAATTGCCCTCCATCATGACAATGCTTGATGGTCACACATCGCTTTTGGTATATGGCAATTTCTGTCAAATACAATCATTATGGTGTGTCCTCATCCACCTCATTCACTGGATCTGGCACCATGCGACTTTTGGCTCTTCCCACAAGTCAGAATGATTCAGGACATTGAGGCAGCCACAACAGTGCAACTAAAGACTCCTGAAAGAGGACTTCTAGAACTGCTTCAGAAAGTGGCAAGAGCGGTGGAATAAGTGTGTTCGAAGTGACGGAGAGTATTTTGAGGGGGATTAATAGCAATGTGTCTTTTATTGTAAAATATATTTTTTTGTTTTGTTTAAACATTCACCGTATTATTTGATCACACCTCTTAGTTATTTTGCGGGTTTCTTTCTTTTATGGGGTAACTTTTATTTTAACAAAATTTCAAAATTGCAGTAAAGTTGCAAGAATTGTATAATGAAGTTCCTTACAGTAGAACTATAAGTGGGTGGAATAGTGTGGCCCCCATGCTCTGAAATAAAACAATTCATGTTTCCCAGGAACTTCAGAATGTGATCTTATTTGGAAATAGGGTCTTTGTAGATGTAATTAGTTAAGATGAAGTCATAGTGCATTAGGGTGGGCCAATGACTGTTATCCTTACTGGAAGATGAGAGGATACACAGAGATACAGGAGAGAATGCCACATGAAGATGGGGCTAGAGATTGGAGTGATACAGCTACAAACCAAGGAATGCCAAGGGCTGCTGGGAGAAAGAGATAAGGAAAGGTTCTTTCCTAGATCCTCCAGAGGGGATACAGCTTCATTTTGTACTTGTAGCCTCCAGAACTGTGAGAATATTTACCACTGAGTTTGTGGTAATTGTTACGGCAACCTTAGGACACTAATACAACCCTTTATTTCTGTTCACCAATTTATTATTATTTGCGTCTGTCTTTGTCTCTCTTTCCCGTTTTTTTCCTCTCTCCTTCCTTCTGCATGTGTATCTTATTTTTTTCTGAACTGGTTTAGAATAATTGGGAGATAGTGTACCTTTACCCCTAAATACTTATTTCCTAGAATAAGACATTTTCTTACATAAGCATAATTACAAAATAGGAAATTAAAAATTGATACAATACTATTATTTAATCAATAGTTCATATTCAAATTTTATCAGCTGCCTAAAAATGACCTGTTTTTCCTCGTCCAAGTTCTAAGCCAGCTTTATACATGTTATTTCCTTTTCATGCCTTTGGTCTTCTGTTAATCTGGGAACAGTTACTCAGATGTTTTTTGTGTTTCTTGACCATGTCATTGTTGAGATGTGCCTGCCAATTATTTTGGCCTTGTCTGATTATTTTCTCCTGTTTAGGTTTAGGTTTAGGTTATGTGTTTTCAGTAGAAATACCAGAGTTGTCTTTTATTCTTCTCAGTGCCCCATATCAAGAGGCACTAGATGTTGGTTTACCTCAACACTGATCGTTCAATTAAGATGATGTCTGAGAGGTTTCTCCACTATAAAGTTACTATTTTGCCCTTTGAAGTTGATAAGTAATTTGTGGAGAGATGCTTTGTGACCATGTAAATATCCTCTTCATTATCAAATTTTCACCCACTAATTTGAGCACTCATTGATGATTTTCTAAATCCATCACTTGTTTGTTTATATCAATATAGACTCATGTTCTTTTTTCAGTAAGTTATAACCTTTCACTGTCTTTATTTATTTGATACTGGAATGTCCCACATTTGGCCAATGAGAAGCCCCTTTATGCAGACGCATGTGTCTTTTAGATACGTTCTCATTATTCCTTGAGCACTTTCTTACTTTCTGGTTCAAAATATTTCAGGCTCATCTTGTACTTCTCTATCCCATCTTTGGTATCACCCATTTCTTTGAAGAGCCCACGTAGGCTCATTTAATGTGTTAAAGTGGTATATAGCTATAAAGAGACCAAATGATATTTTCCACTTTCTTTACTGTTCCAGATACCGTGTTTCCCCAAAAATAAGACCTAGCTGGACCATCAGATCTAATGCGTTTTTTGGAGCAAAAATTAATATATAAGACCCGGTCTTATTTTAAATTATATTAAATTAAATTATATTTAAATAAGACCAGGTATATAATATAATACCCGGTATAGTATAAGGTAATGTAATATAATATAACATAATATAATACCGGGTCTTATATTAATATTAATTTTTGCTCCAAAAGATGCATTAGAGCTGATGGTCCGGCTGGGTCTTATTTTCGGAGAAACACGGTAGCTACTGTTCCACTGAGCTTCTTCAGAGTTCTCAGGGGAAACTGTACACTAATGGAGGGTATACACACTCTCGAGGATTGATGCTTCTTGTAGTCCTGCCCCAGTAATAGGAATTTCTACATACCGTGTTTCCCTGAAAATAAGACCTAACCGGAAAATAAGCCTTAGCATGATTTTTCAGGATGACATCCCCTGAATATAAGCCCTAATGTGTCTTTTGGAGGAAAAATTAATATAAGACCTGGTCTTATTTTCGGGAAAACATGGTAGGAGGAACATACTTAGAGCTGTTACATGTTAAAATACTCTCTATATTATGACTGAATTTGTTTTTATGAATCTGTTCCCTTCTTCCTAGTTAAGGAAGTTTTAATGGTATGTTTTAAACAATGTTTTATTTTTTTAAACTATAGTGGTATTGATGAAGGGTTTTATTAAATTTATTGGGGTGACATTGGTTTGTAAACTTATATAGGTTTCAGGCGTACATTTCTGTAATATATCATCTGTATATTGCATTGTTTGTTCACCACCCAGAGTCAGTTCTCCTTCCATCACCATGTATTTAACTCCCTTTACCTTCTTCTACCATCCCTCCTCCCCCCTTGCTTCTGGTAATCACTAAGCTCTTGTCTGTGTCTATTGAGTTTTTGTCTTTCTTTGTCTTGTTCATTTATTGCTTTCAGTTTTATATTGCACACATGAGTGAAATCATATGGTTCTTGACTTTTTCTGTTTGGCTTATTTCATTTAGTATGATAATTTCAAGATCCATTCATGATGTCGCAAATGGCAGTATTTCATCTTTTCTTATGGCTGAATAATATTCCATTGTATATGTGTACCACATCTTCTTTATCCAGTTGGCTATTGAAGGACACTTCAGTTGTTTCCATGTGTTGGCCACCATGAATTATGCTGCAGTGAGCATAGGGGTACATATATCTTTATGGATAAATGTTTTCAGATTTTTTGGGTAGTTATCCAGAAGAGGGATTGCTGGATCGTGTGGTACTTCTAGTCTTACTTTTTTGAGGAACCTTCATACTGTTTTCCATAGCGGTTCTACCAATTTACAGTCCCACCAGCAGTGTGTGAGGGTTCCTTTTTCTCCACAGCTTCTCCAATACTTTTTATTACTTCTCCTGTTGATGATAGCCATTCTAGCAGGTGTGAGGTGGTATCTCATTGTGGTTTTGATTTGTATTTTCTTAATAGCTAGTGAAGTTGAGCATTTTTTCGTATATCTGTTGGCCGTTTGTATGTCTTCTTGGGAGAAATGTTTGTTCAGGTCCTCTGCCCATTTTTCAATTGGGTTTTGTTGTTGTTGTTGTTGTTGAGTTGTATAAGTTCTTTATATATTTTGGATATTAGCCCTTATTGGAGGTGTGGTTTGCAAATATCATCTCCCATTCGGTTGGTTGCCTCTTTGTTTTGTTGATGGTTTCTTTTGCTGTGCAGAAGCTTTTTATTTTGAGATTGTCTTATTCATTTATTTTTGCTTTTACTTCCCTTGCCTTTCAGGTCAAATTAATAAAATCCTCTCTGAACCCAAGGTCCGTAAGTTTAGTACCTATGCTTTCTTCTATGAAATTTTTTTTTTTTGGTCTTATGTTTAGATCTTTGATCCATGGTGAGTTGGTGACAGATAGCAGTCTAGCGTCATTCTTATGCATGTGGCTTTCCAATTTTCCCAGCAACATTTATTGAAGAGGTTTTCTTTTCTTCATTTTATGTTTTTTTATCTCTTTTGTTGAAAATTATCTGTCTGTATACAACGTGTGATCAGAAAATATGGTGAATGTTTAAATAAAAAACTTTGTAACAGTAAAAGACACACTGCCATTAATCCCCCTCAAAATACTTCCCCTCGCTTCCAACACATTTGTCCCATTGTTCTTGCCACTTTCTGAAGCAGTTCTGGAAGTCCTTTTTCATGTCTTTAGTTGCGCTGTTGTGGCTGCTTCGATGTCCTGAATCGATTCAAAACGTTTACTTTTCATGGTCATTTTGACTTTGGGGAAGAGCCAGAAGTCACATGATGCCAGATCTGGTGAATAAGGTGGATGAGGACACACTGTAATGTTTTTATTTGAAATTGCTCTGCCAAAAGTGATGTGTGACATGGAACATTGTCATGATGGAGGTTAAACTTATCCCTTTTCTCAGGCTGTTTTCTATGCACATCATTTCTTAAATGCTCTAGTAAGCCCTTACAGTATTCCAAGTTCCCACAATGTTCCTGGGTACAAACTCAGCTCGCACAATTCCATCAAGATAAAAAAACACGAATTAACACCTCCTGGATGTTAAATCTTGATTAATGCACTTTTTTTGCACAAGGAGAAGTGGGTGATTCCATTGAGAACTGTGAACTTTAGTCACAAAATCATAACCCTAGACCCAAGTTTCATCTCCCGTGATGACATGTCTTGAAAAGCTGGGATCTGAAGTGGCACCATCGCTGAACTCCAATGAAATTGGCAAACGCTGTTCCTTTTTTTCAGCAGTCAAAATCCATGGAACAAATTTCACGCTCACTCACCTCATGTTCATATCTGTTGTTAAAATGCTTTGAACGGAACCACAAGAGATGTTCCAATCCTCAGAAATTTCCCTGATAGTGAATCACCTCTTTGATCAAATCATTTGGCTCGCTTTTTCAACATTCTCTTGATTTTGAAGGACGTCCCAATCTCCCCTCATCTTCAGTCAATTCACAACCATTACAAAATCTCTCAAACCACTTGTAAACCATCTTCATGGCACTGCAGCATCACCATAAACTAATTTTAATATTTTGTGTATTTCTTTAGCACTTTTTTGCAGTTTGAAACAAAATTTCTTGTTAATGCTTGGTGATCCATGATTTACAGCACAGTTTGAAACACACCTTGTCACAACTGTAGCTAACACCTGACTGCACCAAACAAGTTGGAACTTGTCACATACTGTTACTAAGATTCAACACGCTGCTTCCAGTATTGAATTTCCCTGCCTTTCTATTGGATGGCACTCAGCAGTGGAATTCACGGCATTTTTTTTTATCATACCTCATATATGTGTGTTTATTTCTGCGTTCTCAATTCTTTTTCATTGGTCTGTGTGTATGTTTTTCTGCCAGCACCATACTATTTTGATTATTGTCACTCTGTAGTGTAAATTGAAATCAGGGAGTTTAATACCTCCAGCCTTGTATGTTTTTCTTAGCTTTGGCTATTTGGAGTCTTTTGTGATTCCATACAAATAGGATGGTTTTTTGTTCTATTTCTTTAAAAAATGTGATTGGGATTTTGATGGGAATTGCATTAAATCTGTATATTGCTTTGGGTAATATGGCCATTTTAACTAACTATGTTGATTTTTGTAATACACAGATATGGGATATCTCTCCATTTCCTTGTGTCTTCAATTTCTTTTAAAAATGTCTTACAGTTTTCAGTGTATATGTCCTTTGTTAAGTTTATTCCTAGGTATTTTAGTCTTTCTGTTGCAATTGCAAAGGGAATTTTTTCATTTTTTTCCCCCTGAAGTTTCATTGTTAGTATATAGAAGTGTAATGGATTTTTGTATATAGATTTTGTATCCTGCAACTTTACTGTATTTGTTTATTGTTTCTAAATTGTTTTGGTGGAATCTTTAGGGTATTCTATGTAAAAAAAATCATGTCATCTGCAAAAACGTGACAATTTAACTTTCATTCCCAATTTGAATGCCTTTTTTTCTTTCTCTTGCCTGATTCCTCTGGCTAGGACTTCCAATACTATGTTGAATAACATAGTGATGGGGCATCCATGTCTTGTTCTTGATCTTAGAGAAACAGCTTTGAGTTTTTCACCATTAAATATGATATTATCTGAGTGTCATATATGGCCTTTATCATGTTGAAGTACTTCTATACCCATTTTATTGTTTTAATCACAAATGGATGTAGTATCTTATCAGATTTTTTTCATCTATTGATGTGATCATATGATTTTTATCCTTTGTTTTATGTGGTGCATCATATTGATTGATTTGTGGTATGAACTTGCACCCCTGGTATGAACTCCATTTGATCGTGATATATGATCTTTTTAATGTGTTGTATTCGATTTGCTTGTCTTGTGTTTTGTTCATGATTTTTGCATCTGTGTTTATCAGAGATACTGCTCTGTAGTTTTCTTTTTTTGTGTTATTCTTACCATGTTTTGGTATCAGGGTAATGTAAACCAGGATGGCCTCATAAGATGAGTTAGGAAGTATTGCCTCTTGTTTAACTTTCTGGAAGAGGTTGAGGAGGACAGGTATGAAATCATCTTTGAATGTTTGGTAGAATTCACCAGTGAAGTCATCTGGTCCTAGACTTTTGCTTTTGTGGTGGTTTTGGATGACTGGTGCAATTTCTTTATTGTTGACATGTCTATTTAGATTTTCCTTATTTGTGATTCAATCTAAGAAGGTTTTGTATTTCTAAGAAGTTGTCCATTTGTTCTAGATTATTGAATTTGGTGACATATAGTCCTTCATAGTATTCTTGTATGATTCTTTTTCTGTGGATATCTGTTGTAACTTCTCATCTTTCATTTCTGATTTGGTTTATTTTTTTCTTTTTTCCTTAGTGAGTCTAGCCAGGGGTTTATCAATTTTATTAATCTTTTCAAAGAACCAGCTCTTTGTTGCATTAAATTTTTCTACTGGCTTTTTTTGGTTGTTGTTGTTATTTAGTTCTCTAATTTGTATTATTTCCTTCCTCTCCTAACTTTGGGTTTCATTTGTTCTTCTTTTTCAGTTCTTTAAGATGTAATGTTAGGTTGTTTATTTGGGACTTTTCTTTTTTCTTGAGCTAGGCCTGTAATGGTATAAATTTCCCTCTTATTACTGCTTTTGCTGCGTCCCAGTGATTTTGATATGATGTATTTTCATTGTCATTTGTCTCTATGTGTCTTTTGTGCTGTCTTTTATGTTTTCTTTTACCCAGTCATTTTTTAGTAGCATGCTATTTAAGCTCCATGTAGTTGAGGTTTTTCCTGCTTTCTTTTTGCAGTTGATCTGTAATTTCATAGCATTGTGGTCGGAAAATATGCTTTGTATGGTTTCAGTCTTCTTAAATTTGCTGAGGCTAGTTTTATGTGCCAACATGTAGTCTATCTTTGAGAATATTCCATGTACACTAGAAAAGAATGTATAGTCTGATGTTCTAGGATGAATGGCTCTTAAATGTCAATTATGTCCATTTGGTGTAATGCGTAATTTAACGTGATATTTCCTTATTGGTTTTTTGTTAGGATGATGTATCCATAGCTGTAAATGGCACATTTAGGTCCCCTACTATAATTGTGTCCTGGTCAGTTTCTCCATTTAGTTCTGTTAATAGTTGCTTTATATGTTTCGATGCTCCCTGATTGGGGGCATATATAGTGATAAGTGTTATGTCTTCCTGTTGTATTGTTCTCTTTATTATTATGAAATATCCATCTTTGTCTCTTGTTACCTTTTTTATCCTGAGGTCTGTTTTGTCAAATATAAGTATGGTTATACCCACCTTGTTCTGGATGCTATTTGCTTAGAGTATTGTTTTCCACTCTTTCACTTTGAGTCTATATTTGTCCTTGTAGCTGAGATGTGTGTCTTGGAAGCAGCATGTGGCTGGGTTTTGCTTTTTGATCCAATCTGCTACTCTGTCTTTTAATTGGTGAGTTTAGTCCATTTACAGTTAGGGTGATTATTGATACATGAGGATTCCCTATAGCCGTTTTATCTTTTGTTTTCTGGTAGCTCAGTGTCTCCATTTTTCTCTGCTTTTGTGTTTCTGTCTTATTTTATTTTGGTGGTATTACAGGTTTTTTCCTTATGTTTCTTTTTTGTTGTTGTTGTTATGTGCCTCAGTTCTGGGTATTTCTTTTTTTAAGTGGTTATAATTAAGTTTATGTAAAAGAAGGTTTCATATATACAGTAGACCTTTTTCTTCAGCATGCATGTTATCTCTATTCTTCTTTGCAAATTCAGACCTTTACTTCCTCCCCTTTTATGTTTTTGTGGTTACAAACTATCCGTATTTATGCTGTGAGTTGATTTCTGAGTTACAGTAACAAAGTGTTTTCTTCTCTTTTTTTTAAATGTTTCTATCTTCTTTACCCTTTGTTATGTTTAAGTGTATAGTGCCCTATTCTGTGCCCATTTCCTGCTTCTGTCTATCTGTTAGTAATCTTACTCATACTTTTGTATCCTTTTGTCTTTTTGTTTCAGGTAGAATAACCTCCTTTAGTATTTCTTGTAATGCAGGACTTGTAGTGGAAAATTCCCTCAGCTTCTTTATATTGGAAAGGTCTTTATTCCTCCTTTATATCTAAAGGATAGCTTTGCAGGATATATTAGTTTTGGCTGGTAATTTCACTCTTCCAATAGTTTGAATATTTGATTCCACTCCCTCCTGGATTGTAGAGTTTCTACTGAAAAGTTTGATGATAATCTAATGGGCTTTCCTTTGTAGGTTACCATCTTCTTTTCCTTGGCTGCCTTGAGAATTCTTTGTTATTCATTTTTGACAGCTTCACTATAATGTGCCTTGGAGAAGCTCTGTTATGATTGAGGTAATTAGGTGTTCTATTTGCTTCTTGGATTTGAGGATCCAGTTCTTTCCATAGGTTTGGGAAGTTCTTATGAACTATTTGTTTGAATAGACTCTCTGTGCCCTTCTTCCTCTCTTCTCCATCTGGTATACCTATTGTTCTTATGTTGTTTTTTTCTGATGGAGTCAGGTAGTTTCTGTAGAGTTCTTTTATTTCTTTGAACTGTCAGGTCTCACTCTTCTTCCATGTGTGTCATTTACAAGTTTCTGTCTTCGATGTCACTGATTCTTTCCTCCATCTGGTCAGCTCTGTTTCCTAAGCTGGCTATTTCATTCTTCATTTCTTATGTTGAGTTTTTCATCTCCATAATTTCTACTTGGTTCTTTTTTAAAACTTAAGCTTCTTTGGTAAAATATTTATTTTGTTCATTGATTTTTATTTCTGAGTTCATTAAACTGCCTATCTGAGTTTTCTTGTGTCTTGTTAAGTTTTTTTAGATCTGTAATCTTGAATTCTCTGTCATTTAAGTCACATGATTCCACGTTTTTAAGTTTATTTTGTGGAGATATTTCTTTCTGAGCTGCCTTGTTACTTTTGTTATAGCAATTACTGCACTATGTTTTTTTTTTCTGGGCATCTGTGGAAGTGAATGCTTCAGCAGTTGATATGAAGAGTTTTGTTGTTTTTTTTTTTGCTTTCCAGTAGGTAGTGTTGGAGCAGTGCATTTTCTCTTTCATTGGAGTGTTTTAATTTCTTTTGAGCTCTTCCCACTTCTCGCGCAATGAGAGATTTCCTGGGGAGATGGGCGTCTCCTCTGTGACCAGGTCAGTTTGGTCTTAGGGCACCACCCCTATGGAGGATGTGGTGGGTGTTTGGGTTCAGAGCCCATGAAATCACAGTACTGCCCCTGCAGCCCAATGTAGAGCTGTGCCCCTCAACATCACTCTGGGCTTGTCCATTTGGATTAGCTCGGATAGATGGGGGCAGGGTAGACTGGGAGAGACTGCTGGTGTGTTTGTAGCTTTGTTCTCCTCCGAGTAATGGCTACTGTCAGACCATAGCTTCCTCGCCCCTATAGCTTCTGCCTTGTGACTGGAATTAGCCACAGGGTGCGTCTGCAGCTCAGGAATAGTCCAGCTCTCAGGGCTGTAGATATTCTG
Organism: Rhinolophus sinicus; assembly: GCF_036562045.2. Taxonomy (NCBI): domain Eukaryota; kingdom Metazoa; phylum Chordata; class Mammalia; order Chiroptera; family Rhinolophidae; genus Rhinolophus; species Rhinolophus sinicus. The sequence goes on along the minus strand of NC_133763.1, from coordinate 29,019,599 downwards.
CTCTCCAATCAACACTGCCACTGTTCTTTGTTCCTTTCTGGGGCCTGCTGCTAACACTGCAAGAATGTAGGGGAGGAGAGCTCTGGGAGAATGTGGGGGGATGGCCAGGCTCTGTTACACTGTTTTCTGCCTGGCAGTGAGGGCTCTTAGGTTGCAGTTGTCTCACTTCTGTATTCGGTTTGCTCTGAGGTCTCTGCCCCGATCTGTGGGTTTGGCCCTATTATATGCTGATCCCTCAGGTAGAATTGCTGGGGCCACAGAGAGTGGCACCTACAGTTTGATTCCTCCCCTCTCCGGGGACCACAGTGAGCTCTGGGCTGTGTCTGTGCCTCTGTCTCTACACTTCTCTGTCTTCCCCTCCTCTGTTTGCCCTGATTCACCTACCTTCAGATAGTTAGATGCACGGATCTTTCATGTGTTTGTGTGTTGTGTAGGGAATCGGGAGTCCTATGTTGAATTATAGCTGTTCAACTTGTAACTTCAAGGGAAGAGTTCAATGCTGCCATATTTCTGACATCCCTGGGTTTTACTTTTGATTCGGTGATAAACTTGCAGTAGTTGACTTTAATTTGATTCCAAGTGTACATCTAAAATATTCCTTAAAATAAAATCCAAATTCAAAAAGTTATGAAATGGGGCCGGCTCGGTAGCTCAGGTGGTTGGAATGCCATGCTCCTAATGCCAAGGTTGCTAGTTCAATTCCCACATGGGCCAGTGAGCTGCACCCTCTACAGCTAAGATTGTGAACAACGGCTCTCCCTGGACCTGGGCTGCCGTGATCAGCCGGAGGTTGGCGTGTGCTGCCGTGTGCTTCCGCCAGCTGCTGTGTGCTGCCAGGAACAGCCAGTGGCCAGCAGCGAGAGCTGCCATGAGCTGCCGTGAGCTGCTGTGAGCGGCTGACTGGCGACCGAGTGGCTCAGCCGGGGGAGTGCAAGGCTCATAACACCAGCATGGGCCAGGGAGCTGTGTCCTACACAACTAGACTGAGAAACATCAGCTTGAACCAGAGTGGTGGGGGGAGAGGTGGAAGAAGGGAGAAAACAAAACAAAACAAAAAACCTATGAAATGAGTACGTGTCTGTTGTAGACATTTGTCAAAACAAAACAAAACAAAGAAAGCTTGGAGAAAATATGTCAGTTATCACTGTTGCTGGGTACAAACTCCATGGCTCACATTTTTTTCATTTGAGTATCTTAAATGTGTTGTTCTATGTCCTTCTGGCATAAAGCATTGTTATCAACATTTGATAATGTAATTTTTATTCACTTGTCATTTTTGTTGTTTTGTAGAAGTTCAAAGAATTTTTTAAAAAGTCTATTCCCTAAGATATATCTTGTTTTGATTACTTCTGGGTTGATATACTCACGTATGTGGTGTGCTTCAATGTATCGTTTTAATTTCAGGAAAGTGTTTTTGGAATTGTGTTTTTTAGTATTCTTTCAATCTCATTGCCTTGGTTTTCTTCTTTAGGGATTCCTATTATCTGTATGTTGGATTATGAGACTGAATGGATGACTATATTTCTCTTGAATCCTTCTACTTTTTTGTCATTGGAGGGTAAACTTTAAAATTTTTTGCTCATTGCCTCTGTTTCTCTTGAGGTAATTATTTGTGATATGTACTTGTTCTTGTGTTCCTTCTAATTTAGTCCTTTTTTTCTGAGGTAATTTTTTTAATGGATGATTTCTGCTCATGATTTTATTGACATTAGGAGTATTGACCACAAGGCTAGGATTAAAATAGTCATCCTGCTTTACCACTAACTAGCAAGTAACTTAATATAATGAAGCCTCGACAAGTTGCTAAATGTCAAGGCATCTCAGGTTTCATTCATTTTTATCCTGTTTTAGGATTACACTAAGGAAGCTGTAAAAAATGTGAGTGTTCTATTCAAATGCAAAATCATTATTATTGTAATTAACAAATATTCAAAGATAGGCACTAAGCCATTAAGCAAGTTAAATACACTCCAATATACAGATTATTAAAGTGTGTAGGGAAGTACATAGTGATTGTTCATTTTATTCTACTTTTTAGGTTTTGTCAGATCATTTCTGAGTTTTGATAATCTGAATGTCTTGCCTTGTTTTAAATATAGTAAGTCCTCACTTAACATTGTCAATATGTTTTTAAAAAGTGAAACTTTAAGCAAAATGACGTATAATGAAACCATTTTGACCATAGGCTAACAGGAGTTATATAAACAAAAGTTAAGTAGGTAGCATATTTCTGGTCACAAAAACATCACCAAACTTATAAATAATGACTGAAAGCACTTCTAATATTAAATATTGAAATAATATGAGCTATACATAACATTTAAAAAAGGTTAATAAAAAGAAGTGGGATAATTATTTTTGAACTCACTTATTTCTGTTCAGGGTGGCCAGAGTCTATTCTTGAAGCTCAGGACACCAGGCAGGAATCCACCACCCTTCCGTAGCACACCCTTCCGTTACAGGGCAAACTCACACCCACCTACACTCATCCACACTGGGGCAATTGAGACATGCCAGTCACCTCATTTGTATATCTTTGGGATGTGGGAGGATACTGGAGCATCCCAAGAAAACCCACACAGACATGGGGAGAACATGCGACAATTGCCCTGTCTAGGAATCAGTTTTTATTCTCTCATCAATATTATAACGAAATGACATTTGAACCCAATGATGTTATTCAAAGACCTATTGTAGTAGGTTACAGTTTTTTCAGTTTTATGGGCATGTCTTTTGTGTGCTTTCTTTGCGTATTAGGATGTTATCCTGTTCCTTTTTTTACCCCTAATAATAACTTTGTATGAAATTTGGCTTTCATCCCTTTCTGTTGCTTATTTTTATGTTACAGTTTTTCTGAAATTTTAGAAGGCAGAATTGAAGATAGCTTTTATAACTTGTGTTGTTTCCTTGTAGTTTGCAAAAGTATGGCCACTTATTTATTTGTTATGCACCTGTCTACCACTCCATTTGGACTTCTCTTTGTTTCGCCTCTATCAACTCTGTGTTGCAGAGCAGATTCCAATCCCTATTGTCTCTCCTCAGTGTTGGGACTTGTCTGGGAAGGTAGTCCTGGCTGACTGGTTTTTGAGTGTCCTAGACTGCCCACACTCCTTTGGTTCTTGGATGGAGCCCTTTTTCTCACCCCTTTTCAGATACTATTCTCTGATCGCCTACTCCACTTCCTACTGACCACCAGATGTCTGTGTGCTCAGGTCCTCCTTTGCTCCCTTGCTCTTCTCAGCTTCTTGCCTTTCAGATATGACACCATGAATGAGTTTGGAGGGTTGATTGTTTATCCTCACCCATTTGTATTTTGGACTTTGACTAGCTGTAAGTGTTGCCTGTGCACTTTATGTTTTGCTATCTCATTACTCTTTCTTTCTTTTTTTTTTTTTTTAAGATTTTATTGGGGAAGGGGAACGGGACTTTATTGGGGGAATAGTGTGTATTTCCAGGACTTTATTGGGGGAACAGTGTGTATTTCCAGGACTTTATTGGGGGAACAGTGTGTATTTCCAGGACTTTATTGGGGAACAGTATGTACTTCCAGGCCTTTTTTCCAAGTCAAGTTATTGTCCTTTCAATCTTAGTTGTGGAGGGTGCTGTTCAGCTTCAAGTTGTCTTTTCAATCTTAGTTGTGGAGGGTACTGTTCAGCTTCAAGTTGTCCTTTTAGTCTTAGTTGTGGAGGGTGCAGCTGCGCTCCAGGTCCAGTTGCTGTTTTCTAGTTGCAGGGGGCACAGCCCACCATCCCTTACGGGAGTCGAGGAATCGAACTGGCAACCTTGTGGTTGAGAGGATGTGCTCCAACCAACTGAGCCATCCAGGAGCTCAGTGGCAGCTCAGCTCAAGGTGCCGTGTTCAATCTTAGTTGCAGGGGGCGGAACCCACCATCCCTTGCAGGACTCGAGGAATTGAATCGGCAACCTTGTGTTTGAGAGCCCACTGGCCCATGTGGGAATCGAACTGGCAGCCTTCGGAGTTAGGAGCATGGAGCTCTAACCGCCTGAGCCACTTGGCCGGCCCTTGTTACTCTTTCTTTACGTGGGGATTCAGAGACATTAAAAACCTATGCCTTTATCATTACGTGGGTTTCCATATTGTTGTCAACTTAATGTGTTTTCAATTAAGTTGATTTCTTTTTTTTTTCCCTTTGAAAATCGTCTCTACAGAGAAAAAGAAATTGGGATATAGGATACTCATCCTTTCCAGGAGAACGTCCACGGCAGTTCAGAAGAGCAGGTCTCAGGACAGTGGGGACAGCTGCTTCTCTCTCTGAATCATGGCTCAGGTGTGAAGAAGGATTTCAGGATACTTCTGGGACTCCGGTAAAACTAGTTGTAAAATTATTTTCCCTTAGTGCTAAAGGACAAATCCTAGATTCCTGAATGTTCAGGCCACTGTAATTATAATTTTTTGGAATTTCCTTTCTTATTGTCTTTCAGGACACTGTCATTGGCACTTTGCCTTTTTTTCCTCATCCTTGAATTTCTTTAATAATTGTGGCACGCTAGTATTCACCTCTTTATGCCATGCAGAACCTTTATACTTCTTTGTTTGTAAATGAAGGATACATATTGGAGCATTCTCAGAAGAGCGTTGAGCCTTCTGTTCTTTACAAGAAGTGTATTTATAAAATGCTTATATATTCAGAATCTTTTGACAATGAGATAGTCTGGTTAATTTTTGTATATGGTAACTTTGAAATACTTACAATACAAAGGAATGCTATTATAAACTGAATGTTGGACAGCATTCTGTTTAGATTCAGGAAAATACAATTGTAAGTATAGGAGGAGAACATGCTTGGGGAATAATTATTGGTAAATATAAATAAAGGAAAACAGATGAATATATTAAGGAGGGTGTAGTTTACAGTTTTGAATATTTTACAAAATATTGTTGGTTTTTAGCCCTTGTCACATAAATTACTATGTTATTGTTATTATCTGCCTACAGTTATTAACAGCTGAAAAGAAGACTTTTACAGAAAAGGACGTTGAATTACTTGCTAGACCCAAGAAAGGTAATATTTTGTTGATTTCTTGACAGCAAATGTATAAGGCTAATATATCCTTCTATGGTTTATTTGCTTTCTTTTAAAAAGTTATTTACATAATTTGGATAGACTATACATGGTTAAAAAACATCGAAACAATGTAAAAAGGTATTTTTTGAGAAATCTCTCATCTTTATCACCATCTACTCCATTTTTCCTGCTTCCTGTTGGTAATTACTAAAGTTTTTTTTGTGTGTGTTCTCCCTGGGTTCACTGTTATCAACAGCCCAGTAGGTTGGCTCAGGCTCATAACTCCAGGGTTTTAAAGAATACATGATTTGAGAAATAAAGTTATGACCTATGATATAAGGGCTGTACTACTTCAGGCAATGAAATTCTAACCTAGGGAATTAGTTAGGGGAGGCTTTCAGTTACAAATAGTAGGAAACCATATTAGAGTGTTTGAAGAAACGAGATTGAATGTATCTCCTGAAACAAGAAGTCTAGGAACCAGGCTTGTTATAAGTTCTGTAGACTTAGTGTGGGGTGTTTTCTTGTGGTTCTAAGATGGAAGCTGAATTCTCTAGGCCCAATTCTTGGGAAGAGTGTAGGGTCTGAGGATTTTCTCTATGTGAACTTTTCCTTTGGGAAGGAATTCCCTCTCCAGGACCTCTAGTTTTGGCTAGAGCCTGTTATATAGGGTCACCTCCACTAAAGATACTTTAGTGAAATTAAGGATTCTTAAACATGTATGAGGTGTAATCAAACAATATAGTAAATGTTTAAATAAAATTTTTTTTTTACAGTGAAAGACACATTGCCATTAATCCCCCTCAAAATACTCCCCCTCAGAATACTCCCCCTTGCTTCGAACACACTTATCCCATCATTCTTGCCACTTTCTGAAGCAGTTCTGGAAGTCCTCTTTCGTGAGTGTATTTAGTTGTGTTGTCATGGCTGCCTTGATGTCCTGAATCAATTCAAAATGTTTACGTTTCATGGTCATTTTTACTTTGGGTAAGAGCCAGAAGTTGCATGATGCCAGATCTGATAAATAAGGTGAATGAGGACACACCACAACGTTTTTATTTGACAGAAATTGTCATATACCAGAAGCGATGGGTGACCATTAAGCATTGACCTGATGGAGGGTGATTTATGGCATATTTTAAAATGCACCTTCTCTCAATCATGGTTCACACCTGACTGACTGCACCGAACAAATTGAAACTTGTCACACACTGTTACTAAGGTTTGATGGTTCTACTTCCCATATTTAAGATCCCTGCCTTTCCACTGGATGGCACTGGGCAGTTGCATTCACTGTATATCTTGATCACATTGCAAAGGCTCCATGTCACACATCACTTCTGGTATGGCTATTTTTGTTAAATAAAAACATTACCGTGTGTCCTCATCCACCTTCTTCACCGGATCTGGCACCATGCAACTTCTGGCTCTCCCCCAAAGTAAAAATGACCATGAAAGGTAAACGTTTTGAATCAATTCAGGACATCAAGGCGGCCACGACAGCACAACTAAAGATACTCATGAAAGAGGACTTCCAAAACTGCTTCAGAAAGTGGCAAGAACGATGGGATGTGTGTTTGAAGCGAGGGGGTATATTTTGAGGGGAGTTAATGGCAATGTGTCTTACTGTAATGAATTTTTTTGATTTAAACATTCACCATATTGTTTGATCACACCTCATATGTTGCTGCTTAAATAAAATTGGGGTTTTATTAATAAGGAAGAAGAGGGGTTGGGTATCAGGTAGGCCACGGGCTCTGCTGCCACAGTCAGTTGCCCTGTGGGTGCACAGGAAGAATGGGGACTTGAGACTTCAGGGATCTCATCTGTGTCCTGGCTGTGTGATGTTGGGAAAGCAAATTAAACATGCTGAGCCTCAGTTTCTGCATCTAGAAAATGGGCATAAGAATATGTGCCTCACTGGATTATTGCAAGCTAAAAAAAGTAATAAAAATGCTTAGTTCAAAGGCTTACACGTAGTAGATACTTAATTGATGACAATTGCTATTATGTCTGATGGGAAAAATAGCTGTGTGAAAGCCTACTCAAAGTTCTGCAGAATGGGAAAACTTCCTATAAATAAGAGACAAACACTTTAAGCCATATTATTATATCACTAACATTTAAGTGAGGTTCTTTATGCAAATGAAAGTAAAATTTGTCCAATTTTTAAAAATGCATAAAACACTATATTATAAAATAACCTGGCACACATCCTATTGTAATACCATAATCTTCTAATGGTTCTGCAAAATTTAACATTTATTATTATTAGTCCCAAATGCTGTGATTTTCGAAGATCAATTTAATTGTCATTTCTAAACTATCATATTGTATAGAGAAAATAGTATTTTCTCTTACAGATGTGGCTTATATCTTTCTTTAGATATTTTAAATGTAGTCAAATTCAACTTGGAGAGAAAAAGAAATATTAAATAATATTAAAATAAAAGTTAATTTATTTAATTACAAAAGTTAGTTTTGGAATGATTTACCCATGCTAATATATATTTTATCCACTCTGCTATACTTTCCATTCTGTGGAATGGTCAATATATTCTGAAAGACTGAAAGAGCTTATAGCAGTGAAAGTTGCTTTATTTACAGAATCAGAAACTTGTTAAGGCAAGACAGTATTGTTAATAATTTAACAAAAGCTTACAAATAGAAATTGTTAGCAAAAGATATTCAAGGCATTTCTTAGACTGGTTCATTTTTAAAATAGTAGTTTCTAAAGTATTAAAGACAGGCTATTAACAGAAATTTTAGGGTTTGGAAGTAATATTTTTATCAGAGCTAAGAAGCAGAAGTGGGGCAACATACTTTTGAAAAGTGTGCAAAAAAGGCAGACATGTCTCTCTGTCCTCATCTGTTAGGCACTGGGAATCAGAGAAGACTGAAAAGGGGAGATAATAGAGGAGGTGGAAAGGGGTGAGAGCAGATAGCATATGAATGTTAGGGAAGGGATCTGGGTGGAAAGTTCAAGGAAGATGAAAGAAGATAAAAACTTGAAATTAAAAGAGGCTGGAACCTTTGTAGATAGTGATATTCTTAAAAACGCAGAACTTTAAAAAATGTATTTACCAAACAACAGGATACTATGAAATAAAAAGGAAATAGTGTATATTTTTAAATACCCTGAAAAAATTTTCTTTTCAAAATTTTTGTTGTTGGGATCAGAAATCTCCTGTTCCTTGTGAGGCATTACGAATTTTTAAAAATTGTATGCAGACTTGGTTTTCTCCCTGTTGCCCCATGGGTTTCTTAAGGTCAGACCCTCCTTATTTGCTCATCTTTAAATCCTAGGTGTATTAGTTTGCTATGGCTGCTGTAATAAAGTACCACAAAGTAGGTGGTTTGAACAGCAGAAACTTACTCTTTCACAGTTCTGGAGGCTAGAAGTCCAAAATGAAGGTATTGGTAGCGTTGGTTCCTTTTAGGATTTGCTCATGGCTTCTCTCTTAGTTTACAGATGGCTGTCTTCTTCATGTGTCTCTTTACACTATCATCCCTCTCTGAATGTCTGTTTCTGTGTCCAGATTTTTCCTTTTTATGGGGATATCTGTCATACTGTATTAGGGGCCACCTTAAAGACCTCACTTTAACTTAATTCTGTGAAGACCCTATCTCCAAATAAGGTCACATTCTAAGATGCTGAGGATTAGAACTTAAACATATGAATGAATTTCGGGGAGACATAGTTCAACCTGTAACACCAGGTTCTTACACATACCTGGCACACAATGGACAACCAGAAATGTTTACAAATGCATGGTAACTATTCCTGTAGTCTGGCTAATATCCTTCCTAGAATTTCACTGGTATGGGTCCTTGATTTCAAGGGCACCCCTTTTCAGCAAATAAAATGACTTATTGACTAATAAATTGCTGATAGTGGTTTTACTTATATAAATTGTATATTTAAGTGCCTATTATTCTTGGGCTTATGAATTCCATGAATTATAATCCCAAGAATTGGGATAACTTTACTTGCTGTCTTAGTCCGTTCAGGCTAACAAAAATACCATAGACTGGGTGTTTTATAAACAACAGAAATTAATTTCTCATAGTTCTGAAGGTTGAAAGTCTAGTACGTTCGGTGTCTGGGGAGGACTTGCTTCCTGGTTTATAGAGAGCATCTCCTTGCTGTGTCCTCACATGGTGGAAGGCTCCAGGGATCTCTCTGGGGCTTCTTTTATAGGGCAGTAATCCCATTCATGAGGGTGGATCCCTCAAAGGTCTCACCTCTTAACACCATCACACTGGGGATTAGGTTTCAACATGTGAATTTTAGGGAGACACATTCAGTCTCTAGCATTCTGCCTCTTTTTGATTTACTTTTCCAGATGCATAATACTGAGAGACTGATAATGTCTTTAGCAAGTAAGTACACAGCTTAGTTTTATTAGCTATTTAAATCAGTATGAATTCTTAGGTTATTCTAAATAGTTTATTTTTAATTTTATATTTTGAAGGGTAGACAATTTTAGTAATTCTAGATATTTACGGATCAAAGTAAGTGTTCAGTATATGTTTATTATTTCATGTTTTTGTGCATTTGTAAGTGCTGTTTTTTCAGATACCATTTTGTCAGTGACTCCTCCCTTCTGGATCAACACAAGGTGGAATATTCACTTTTTTATGCTACCTTTAATATAGTATTTCATGATTAGTGTTGCCTTTCAGATCATGTATTTCTTGAGGTCAGGAGTTTCCTTTCCTCCCCGCCCCTCCCCTCCTTTCCCCTCCCCACCCCTCCTTTGTTTCTTATTAGGTTCAGGTATACAAAACAACATAATAATTAGACATTTACATTCTTAACAAAGTGATAACCCCGAGAAGTCTACTATCCATCTGACACTGTATATAGCTATTACAATCCAATCAACTATATTCTGTATGCTGTACTTTATATTCCATGACTATATACTGGGGGTGCCAAAAAAATGTACACACACTAAGAGATGTTATCTGTGTATTACTTTTCAAAGTTGAATTATGGTAGCAATGTGTAGTATGGTGTTTGCTCAAAAGATGGCGATAGTCAAATGAATGCTAGTGTCACCATGTGACAGGCAGGACAGTCAAAGAAAATGGTGGAAGCATGATTGTCTTGGAAGAATGCAAGACCATTTTGAAGTGGTATTTGAAATTTGAGAACGTTCTCCTGACTTAACACCCCTTGACTTCTACCTGTGGAGGACCTTAAAGGTATTGGTATACTGTAGAAAACTGGCTACACTGGTGGTACTTCGGGAAGAAATTGAAATGGCATGCACAGTGATACAAGTGGACACTTTGGTCAACATTGCTCAACCAGTAGTTTGCTGTAATCAGAAGTGTCTGGACACTGATGGTAACCACTTTGAGTACCTCTTGTAATTGCAGAAGTCAAACGTGACTTGTATTCATCTTTTGTTACTGGTATATATTGAGTATTACAATTTTAATACAGTTTTCCTTTCTTAAAATGTGTATACATTTTTGGGGCACCCTCTGTATGTACGTGTGTGTGTGTGTGTGTGTGTGTGTGTGTGTGTGTGTGTTTTATTATAGTTGACATTCAATATTATTTTATATTAGTTTCAGGTGTACAGTGCAGTGGTTAGGCATTCATATAATCTATGAAGTAATCCCCCTGATAAATCCAGTACCCATTGGACACCCTATATAGTCTTTTCAGCGTTATTGACCATATTTCCCACAATGCATTTCATATCCCTATGATGATTTTGTAACTACCAATTTGTTCTTTCTAATCCCTTCAACTTTCTCACCCATTCCCCAGTCCCCCTCCCATCTAGCAACCATCAGTTTTATTTTCTGTGTCTATCAGTCTATTTTTGTTCCGTTTGCTCATGTAGTATATGTAGAATCTAAAGAATCCACATATAAGTGAGATCATATGGTATTTGTCTTTCTCAGTCTGACTTATTTCACTTAGCATAATATATTCTAGGTCCACCCATGTTGCAAATGCTAAGGTTTCATTTTTCATGGTAGAGTAATACTCCATTGTATATACGCACTAATTCTTCTTTATACACTTGTCTATTGATGGGCATTTCAGTTTCCATATCTTCACTATTGTGACTAGCGCTGCAATAAACATAGGAGTGCATATGTTTTTTCAAATTAGTGTTTTGGATTTATTTGATCCAAATAAATACCCAGAAGTAGAATTGCTGGATCATAAGGTAGTTATAGTTTTAATTTTTTGAGGAACTTTCAGACTGTTTTCCATTGTGCCTGCACCAATTTGCAATCCCACCAACAATGCATGAGGGTTCTCCTTTCCTCATATCCTTGCCAACACTTGTTGTTTGTTGGTTTATTGATGATAGCCATTCTGACAAGAGGGAAGTGGTATCTCATTGTGGAGTTTCTTTGCATTTCTCTGATTAGTGATATTGAGCATCTTTTCATTGTTTTGCATCTATCTATCCAGTTTTCTGAACACCATTTATTTAAGACTGTCTTTACCCTAATGTAAATTCTTCCTTCCTTTGTCATAGATTAAATGACCATATAGGCATGGATTTATTTTGGGGTTCTCCATTCTGTCCCATTGATCTTTTTTTTTCTTTCTGTTTTTATGCCAGTACCATGATATTTTGAATACTATAGCCTTGTATAATTTGATAACAGGTAGTGGGATACCTCCAGCTTTGTTCTTCTTTCTCAAGATTGTGGGGGCAACCCCCAAATAGGGGTCTTTTATGGTTCCATGTAAATTTTAGGATTATTTGTTCTACTCATGTAAAAAATTTTGATGTTTTGATAGGGATTGTATTGAATCTATAGATTGCTTTGGGTAGTATGGAAATTTTTACTATAATAATTCTTTCTATCCATGATCATGATATATGTTTGCATACATTTGTATCTTCTTTAATTTCTCTCTTCAATGTCTTATAATTTTCTGAGTGTAAGTCTTTTACTTCCTTGGCTAAATTTATTCCTAAGTATTTTATTTTTTTGATGCATTTGTAAATGGGATTGTTTTCTTAATTTCTCTGATGCTTCATTATTGGTATATAAAAATATTAATTTTGTATTCTGCTACTTTACTAAATTCATTTATCAGTTCTAATAGTTTTTTGGTGGAATCTTTGGTGTTCTCGATATGTAGTATTATGTCATCTGCAAATAATGACAATTTTACATGTTTTTTCCCCATTTGGATGCCTGTTACTTTTCTTGTCTAATTGCTGTACCTAGGACTTCCAGTACTGTGTTGAATAAAAGTGGTGAAAATAGACATCCTTGTCTAGTTCCTGGTCTTAAGGGGAATGCTTTTCGCTTTTCCCCATTGAATATGAAACCCCGTTGTGGATTTGTCATACGAGGTCTGTCAATTAAGTTTGTGAACTCATCCGAGAAAAAGTAGTACATACCTCATTGCTGAATATCACCATGGTCACCTTTGAAGTACTCCCCTTGGGAAGCTATGCGCCGACGCCAGTGCCTAGTCCACCCTTCAAAGCAGTTTTGTAACTCCTTTTCTGGAATGGCCATCAGAGCTGTCATCATATTATCCTTGATGTCCTGAATGTCATCCAAATGTCTTCCTTTCACTATTTCCTTTATCTTTGGGTAAAGAAAGAAGTCATTGGGGGCCAGATCAGGTGAGTAGGGAGGGTGTCCCAATATAGTTATTTGTTTATTGGCTAAAAATTCTCTCACAGACAGTGCTGTGTGAGCTGGTGCATTGTTGTGATGCAAGAGCCGTGAATTGTTGGCGAAAATTTCAGGTCGTCTAACTTTTCATGCAGCCTTTTCAGTACTTCTAAATAGTAAACTTGGTTAACTGTGGTACAAATTCATAATAAATAATCCATCTAATAACCAGAAAGGTTAGCAACATCATTTTGACTCTTGAGTTGGACTGATGGAACTTTTTTGGTTGTGGAGAATTGGCTGACTTCCATTGTGTAGTTTGATGCTTTATTTCAGAGTCGTATTGGTACACTTTTGTTTCATCACCAGTGATAACATGGCCTAAAACATCATCTTGCCACTCCAAAATGTCTTGGCAAACTTCAACTCTCCTTTGCTTTTGTTCATTGGTGAGCTCCTTTGGGACTTTTTATTTTTTATTTTTTTATTTTAAATGGGGGATATTGGGGAACAGTGTGTTTCTCCAGGGCCCATGAACTCCGAGTTGTCCTTCAGTCTAGTTATGGAGGGTGCAGCTCAGCTCCAAGTCCAGTTGCCGTTTTCTATTTAGTTGCAGGCTGTGCTGCCCACCATCCCACACGGGAATTGAACCGGCATCTTTGTTGTTGAGAACTTGTGCTCTAACCAACTGAGCCATCCGGCCACCCTCTTTGGGACTATTTTTGCACACACCATTCTCATGACAAGATTTTGAGTTAAGATTTTCCTGTTTCTCTGTCGATGTTTACTTGGTTGGTCTGCTGTGCTGCTCAGTCAGCCAATGATTTCGATGCACAATTTGACAAATTTTTGCAATGTTTTCGTCAGTTCTGCTCGTTACTGGCCTCCCTGACCTCTTTTCATCAGTGACACATTCTCTTTTCTCAGAAAAATGTTTAATCTATTTGAACACTGTCGTTTTCTTCATGGCATTATCCCCATAAATTTGGATTGATTTCGCTTCCACTCTTGACAAGTTTAACAAGAAATTGAATGTTTGTTCATTGCTCTAATTCAAGCTTAGTCATTCTCGTGACGGTACACAAAAAACACGCAACAACAATAATGACGCCACTCTGCAAGACACTGCCACAGGTCGGCAGGAACACAGCTGTGAGACACAGATATACAAGTTTATGATACCTTATCGTGCTGTTTGTACAGTGCTGCCAATGTAAGCGCTTGGTGGCAAATTTGTGAACCTAATTGTCAGGCCTTGTATATGGCGTTTATTATGTTGAGATTTGTTTTCTGTATTCCCACTTTGCTGAGTTTTTATCTTAAATGGATGCTGGATTTTATCGTATGCTTTTTCTGTATCTAGTGATATGACCATATGATTTTTATTTTGTATTTTGTTTACGTGGTATATCACATTAATTGATTTGCAGATACTGAACCAGTCTTGCATAGGAATGAATCCCACTTGATCGTGATGTAAGAGATTTTAATGTATTGCTGAATTCGATTTGCTAATATTTTGTTCAGGATTTCTATGTCTATGTTCATTAGGAATATCGGTGTATAGTTTCTTTCTTTGTAATGTCTTTGTCTGGTTTTGGGATCAGGGTAATGGTGGCCCCGTAAAATGAGCTTGGGAGCCTTCTCTCCCCCTGGACTTTTTGGAATAGTTTGAGGAGAATAGGTTTTAATTCCCTTTTGAATGTTTTGTAAGATACACCTGTGAAGCAGTCTGGTCCTGGACTTTGTTTGGTGGGAGATTGTTCATACTGATTCAGTTTCATTGATAGTAATTGGTCTCTTCAGATTTTCTGGTTCTTCTTGAGACACCTTTGGAAGATTGTATGCTTCTAGAAATTTATTTATTTCTTCCGGACCATCTAATTTTTTTGTGTGTAGCTGCTCGGAGGATTTTCTTAAAATTCTTTGCATTTTTGTGGTGTCAGTTGTCACTTCTCTTTCTTTTCTGATTTTACTTATTTGGATCCTCTCTCTGTTTTTCTTGGTGAGTCTGGTTATAGGTTTGTCAATTTTTTTATATTTTCAACAAACCAGCTCTTGGTTTCATTGATCTTCTGTATTTTTATTTTTTTGGTCTCTATTTTGTTTATTTCTGCTCTGATCTTTATTATTTCCTCCTTGTACTCACTTTGGGCTTATTTTGCTGTTCTTTGTCCAATTCTCTTACGTGTAAAGACAGACTGTTGGTTTGCAGTTTTTCTTGTTTCTTTAGGTAGGTAGGTCTGCACTGCTATGAATTTCCCTTTCAGGACTCCTTACACCATGTCCCATAGACTTTGCACTGTTCTGTTTTCATTTTCGTTGGTCTTAAGGTATCTTTTGATTTCTTCCTTTATTCTCATTGTTGACCCATTAATTATTTAATAGCATGTTGTTTATTCTCCATGTGTTTGTGTGTTTTTCAGTCTTTTTTTCTTGTAATTGATTTCTAGTTTCATACCACTGTGCTTAGTGAAGACACATCATATCATTTCAGTCTTCTCAAATTTATTGAGACTTATTTTGCCTAACATGTGGTCTATCTTGGAAAGTGTTCCATGTGCACTTGAAAAGAATGTATATTCTACTGCTTTGGGGTGAAGTGCTCTAAAAATATCCATCTGGTCTAGTGTGTCATTAAAGGCCGCTGTCCCCATGTTGATTTTCTGTTTGGAGGATCTGTTCATTGGTGTCAGTGGGGTGTTAAAGTCCCCTATTGTGATTGTGTTACTGTTGATCTCTGCCTTTATGTTGGTCATCAATATTTGTTTTATATATTTAGGTGCTCCTGTGTTGGGTGCATAGATGTTTACTAGGGTTATGTCTTCTTGTTGGATTTTGCTCCTTTTATTATTATGTAATGTCCTCCTTTGTCTCTTATTATAGTCTTCATTTTCAAGTCTATTTTGTCCAAACTAAGTATTGCTACCCAGTTTTTTCTCATTTTCATTTGCCTGAAATACGTATCTTTCTCTGTCCCTTTACTTTCAGTGTGTGTGTCTTTCGAATCTGAGGTGGGTCTCCTGTAGACAGCATATACATAGGTCTTGTTTTCTTATCCACTCAGCTACCTTATGTCTTTTGATCGAGGCATTTAATCCACTTACCTTTAAAGTAATTGTTGATAGGTACATGGTTATTTCCATGTTATTCATATTTCCGATCTTTGTTAGTTTGTTTTTTGTTTTCTCCTTTCTTCTGCTTAAAGAAGTACTTTTAACATTTCTTGTAATACTGAATTGGTGGTAATGAATCCCTTTAGTTTTTCTTATCTGGGAAGCTCTTTATCTCTCCTTCAAGTTTAAATGATAGCCTTGCTGGGTAGAGTAGTCTTGGTTTTAGGCCTTCGTTTTTCATCACTTTGAATATTTCCTGCCACTCCCTCTGGCCTGCAAAGTTTCTGTTGAGAAATCTGCTGATAGTGTTATGGGAGCTCCCTTGTGAATAACTAGTTGTCTTTCTCTTGCTACATTTAGGATTCTCTCTTTGTCTGTAACCTTTGCCATTTTAACTATGATGTGTCTTGGTGTGGGCCTGTCTGGGTTCACCTTGTTTGGGACTCTCTGTGCTTTCTGGGTTTGTATGTCAATTTCCTTCACCAAGTTAGGGAAGTTTTCGGTCATTATTCCTCAAATACGTTCCCGATCCCTTGCTTCCTCTCTTTTTCTTCTGGTACTCTTATGATGCGATTGTTGTTATGCTTGCGGTTGTCCCACAGGTCTCTTAAACTATCTTCATTGATTTTTATTTTTTATTTTTGTTGTTCCGATTGGGTGTATTGTGCTATCTTGTCTTCTAAATCACTGATTCGGTCCTTTGTTTCATCTAATCTTCTGGTTATTCCTTCTAGTATGTTCTTCATTTCAGTTATTGTATTCTTTATTTCTGACTGGTTCTTTTTTATGGTTTCTGTGTCCTGCTTTATGCTGGCTATCTCTTTGTTGAAATTCTCACCAAGTTCCTTAAGCATTCTTATAATCAATGTTTTAAACTCTGTCTCTGGTAATTTTATTTAGTTCCATTTCTGGAGGTTTCTCCTGTTCTTTTATTTGAGACATGTTTCTTTGTTTCCTCATTGGGGCTGACTTTCTGTGTTTGCTTCTGTGTATTAGGTAGATCTCCTATGTCTCTCAGTCTTTGCTCTGTGGCCATATGTAGTATGTGTTCTGTGTGGTCCAGTGGTGCAGTCTCCCTGATCTTCTCTGAGTGTCTTCCAGGAGTGTCCCTTGAGTGTGTTGTATGTGTTCTCATGTTGTAGTTGAGCCTTGATTGCTTTTGGCGTGTCGGTGGGTGGGATGGACTCTCAGACTGACTGTGATGATTGTCTATGGCCATATTCTATGAGCTGCTGTGTGGGGGCTGACCCCTCAGAGGAGGATTTGTCCCTGTGGGCTCTTGTGCCTGTTGAGACCCCCCTTTGGGTGTTCTGCTTGTGGGTCTAACCAGGTAGTACTCTAATGTGTTCTGAAGCTGGCCTCTGGGTGTGTTGTTTCTTGTGTCTCTTAGGAGGGGCTTCTCTGCAGGGGAATTTTGCTCTTGCCTGTTACCGCCTATGAATTTCTGGTAGGAGCCACAAAGCTATATGTGTTTGGCTGCTGTCTGTGCTGGTGTGCTGGATCTGGAGGCATGTGGGGGGTTGCCTTGCTGTGAACCATGGCTGCCACCAGTTTTGGGCCTGAGGCAGCTTAGCAAGAGGCTGAGGGTTCCCTAGGCCTGTTGCCACCTACCGGGTGCCCGTAAGGCCCAGCTGTTGAAAGACCCATGGTAGGTGTGTGGGCCAGGCTCGTTGACCCAGTTTTGAGAGTTCCCTCTGTGACGCAGCACTACCTGGGTCGGGTGGAATCCAAGAGAATCATGAGATGATGGCTGATGATTTTTACATTGTTAATGCAGATTGAGTTATTGCACCAGTGCCCGGCCTGTGACTACTTCATACTGTGCCTTGAGAACATCACAGCCAGCCACCGTTCCCCTGGGGTTGACCTATGACCATTTCGTGAAATGTCCTTAGAACACCGCAGGCAGCCACTGATTGCCTCTGGCTTGCAAATCCCCTAGAGCTGCATAAGAGTAACTTTGGAGCAGGTTTTAGGTCACTGTCCACCACCAGAAGCGCTGTGGGCTATTGAGGGACTTCCACTGCTGTAAAAGGCTTCCATGGCTTGTGGGGGAGAGGGGGGAAGCTGGCCTCCCAAGTGCAGAAAGTGCCTCTGACAATGCAGCTGACAATGCAAGTGGATGGGGTGGGGTTCCAGGGAGCTAAGGGTTGTGGGTGGTGGTTTCTACAAAGTCAGTCTAGTCTTTGCTCCTGTACCCGTGCTGGATCTGGGTCTACCCTGCAAAAATGTTCGGAGAATACTGTGGCCAGGCACCACCCACCTCAGACCTGCAGGTTTTGAGAGCTGCCTGAAAGATGCTTTTGTGCATGTCTTGAGTCTCTGCTCAGCAGCTGACATTTCCTTCGCCACCACAGGCCATCTGCATCTGCAAAAAGGCTTCCACAGCTTGTGGGGCAGGGCTGGCAGGCCAGCATTTAAGAGTGTCCCAGGCAATGTAGCACCTGCTGTGCAGAGGGCTGGGACCCAGGGCGTCACCAAGGCTGTGTGTACACATGGATTCCACCAGACCCATGCAGTCCCAGACTTGGCCCTTTGGGGGAGGGCTCAACACAGAAAAGATGTCATCCTCGTGTAGGCTACATGTGTGTTAGGCTGTACACATGCACAATCATGGCTCCTGTCCTTCCAGCCCTCGCCTCAAAGCCACACAACTCAGTCTTTCCCCTCATATCTCTGGGCCTCCCAAGCAACTGGAGACTTGTTGAGTGTTTGCAAGCAAGTGAGTCTGTGTACGGGCTCTGGGTTCCAGCTATTTTCCATCTCACCAGGATGGGCAGACAGAATCCTTGCTGGTTTTCACTGCCAGATGTGAGAAGTCCTCTTCCCAGCACCCTGGGAAGGACCCCTGGGCTGGGGAGCCTGGTGTGGGGCTGGGACCCTTCCCTCTTCACTGGGGCTTCCGCCACTGAGGTGTTCCTCCCAGCGTTCATCCACTATCTGTGGGTTTGGGGTCAGCTTGTTTTGCGTCTCAGCTGCTGCTACCCGTCTCGATGTGGCCTCTTTTTTTATATTGTTTGTTACAGGATTTCTGTTCCACTAGTCTTCAGATGATTCTTGAGGTTGATTATTGTCTAATTTATTTGTAATCTTGGTGTGATCCTGGGATGCAGTAGGCATAGCGTTTACCTAATCTGCCATCTTGGACCCTCCTGCAGGAGTTTTCTTATTTTTCTTCGTTTCATCAAGGTTTAATGTATCAGAGGTGTTTTATAAGTATGTATTGAATGAAGCTATTTAACTTCTGAACCTGTTTCTTCTTCTGTTAAACTGAATTATAATATCCAGTCTCTTAACCTCATAGTATATTGAAATGTGGCTAAGAGGCTTTTTGTTTTTTTAAGTTTTATTTTTGCTCAGTTATGAATATGAGTAGAAAAATAGATTTTTATTAGGTATGTATTTTTTTTCCGATCAATGTCAGAAAAGTTTCCTCTTGACCACCAATTCCACTAAGACAGAGTAGTAGCCCCATTCCTTTTTGGTTTCCTGCTTATCAGAATCACTAAAAAAAAAAAAAAAATAGTGATAGAACTAAATGCTGTTGATCATGTGGAGAAACTGGACCACTCACACATGGCTGGTGGGACTGTAAAATGGTACAGACTCTCTGGAAAAGTTTGGCAATTTCCTTTTTTTTTTTTTTTTTAATTAAATTAAATTTTGTGTTGTGTTTTATTTTGTTTTGTACAGTGTGTTTTCTCCAGGACCCATCAGTTCTAAATCAAGTTGTCCTTCAATCTAGTTGTTGTGAAGGGCGCAGCTCAGCTCCAAGTCCAGTTGCCATTTTCAACCAGATGCCATTTTCAGTCTAGTTGCAGAGGGTGCAGCCCCCTATCCCATACAGGAATCAAACCGGCAGCCTTGCTAAAGAGCACGCACTCTAAGCAACTGAGCCATCCGGCCGCCCACCGGCAGCTCAGCTCAAGTCGTTGTCCTCAATGTAGTTGTGGAGGGCGCAGCTCACTGGCCCATGTGGGAATTGAACTGGCAACCTTGTTGTTAACAGCTTGCGCTCTAACCAACTAAGCTAACCGGCTGCCCCCGGCAGTTTCTTATAAGACTAAACATGCAATTACTATACACCCCAGTAGTCATAACCTTAGACATTTATCCTAGAGAATAAAAATTGTATCTTTCTAAAGTCCTGTAGAGAATGTTCATAGCAGTTTCATTCATAATAACCCCAAACTGGAAGTAACATGGATATCCTTTAGTGGATGAATGATTTAACAAACTGTGGTACGTCCATACCATGGAATACTACTCTGTAATAGATAGAATGTAACTATTGATACACATAACATATACACACAAGAACTTGAATGAATGTCCAGGTAATTATGCTGAATGATAAAAGCCAATCCTAAAACATTACATAGTATGATTCCATTTGTATATCATTCTTAAAATGACAACGTTATAGAAGTGGCACAACTGATTAGTGGTTTCCAGTGATTAGGAGTTGTGGTGGGGAGGGGGTTATGATGTGGTTTAAAAAGGTAATTGTGGGGACAGAACCCCAAAAAGCAGTTTCCAGGCTCTCAGCCTCACATAGAAAGGTGTTGGCTCAGGTAGTAAATGGCCATCAACTGTGATTGGATGGCCATCAGCTGTGGCTAGTTGGCCGTCAGCTGTAACCAGTGAGCCATTGGCCACTAATATAACTGCTGTGGCTAGGCTAGCAGGAAGAATGGGGGCTAGCAAGGAGATGGTGGCTGGGCTGGCAAGCGTGGATGGCGGTTTGCGGACAGTGTGGATTCAGCCTCCAGTGAGAGTATAGTGCCGCCAGAGAGAATATAGTGGTATGACTCCCCTACCTATGGCTCCGTGGGTGTTCCTTTTTGGCCTCACCATATCCTGCATTCTTGTGTGGGGAGTGGGAGCAGAGACCCCGCAGGCCTCCCCGCATGACAGTAATACAGTACATCTCCCTAGTGATGGGCATTTTTCTGTATCTTGATGGTGTCAGTGTTAACATTCTGGTTGTGATGTTATACTGTAGTTTTGTAGAATGTTACCAATGAGGAACTGGGTGAAGCATCTATTATTGCTAATAGATGCTTCTGTATGTGACTCTAACATCTCAAACTAACAAGTTTAATTAAACAAAATGTTTGCTATTAAGTGTTTTAAACACACTGCTGCACCAGGGCCTTACTATGGCAAAAGAGGCACACAGAAGCATTTTTATTACACATAAGTTTTGTTTTGTGTTTTGTTTTTCCTTTGCGTTTCATCAAATATTCTAGGAACTTATATAGCTCTCTAGTTATTTCAAGGTAATTTTTTTGAGTTTTTATTTGTGCTCCATTCATTTTCCTAGTCTCTTATAACTTGTCTGAATCAGTTCTACTCCTTTTTCTTCTTATAATTTGGCTTTAATTTAAAGAATCTTAGCCAGGTTGCACATAGAATTTTAAGCGGGAAGATTTGACAACAGACATTGCCTCCACTATCATCAGAATTTTGTGTATTTGTGACTTTGGCAAAGTAACGTGAATAAAATCTCATTTTGGTAACAATATAGTTGATCTTTTTAAATATATTTTCTTTTTCTTTAACAGAAACTACCACATCTAAGAGTACCAGTGGACTTACGGATATAACATGGAGTTCCAGTGAAAGTGATCTGTCAGATGAAGGTAGAACACTTTTTAAATCACTGAGAGATAATGGACATGTGGTTCTAGAATAGACAGGTTTTGTAACAGGAATATTTTATGTACAAAAGATGGGCCCACTGAAAGTAAATTGATAATTTTATAAGAAATTCAGTTTTTATTGTATATTGGGTTCAATATTGGAAAAAACTTACATTCCTTTTCTAATACTTAGCATTGATTATGATCTTACTGAGTTCCAGCCTTTAGGTTAACTTCAGAAACGTTTTCTCATTTAATATTTCTCACAGCAGCTCTAAGAAATAGACATTAGCAGTAGTATTTTTACTGTTAGCAACTTAATCTTGAACATGTTAGAATTGGTTCGGATTCCATTTTGGGTTTCTTTGATGACAAAGCCAGTTCTCTCAACTGACTACTTAATGTTACACCCATATTTCCTCCTTGCGAACTTGTTTTGGGTAAATACTATGACAACCATTGTGTGGTAGAAGTATAATTTAAAAGTTTCTGTTCTGATGGCATTTTATATTATATCATGTTTTGACTGTTGAAAACAGAGTTTCTCAACCTTGGCGCTATTGCCAGCTAGGGCCAAATTCTTTGGGGGACCTTTTCTCCCCTCATTGTAGGGTGTTTAGCAGCAGCTCTATCCATTAGGTGACAGTGGCATTCCCAGCCCCCGTTGTGACAACCAAAAATGTCTCCAGATGTCAGATGTCCCCTATAGGACAAAATCACCCCCAGTTGCGAATCACAGACTTAGAATTATGGAAATCATGTTCTTTTACAAATTTAAAAATACATAGCTCATCTAAGAATACATAAAAGTCCTAAGGCTTTGACTTTTAAATCTGACTTTGAGAGTTCATGTTAGTTACTTCGTTAGTCAAGGTTAAGTTTGTGCAGATAGCCCCTGTGGAAGATAATTACATTATTTTGGCCACTTTGTATGCCATCTTGGTAAGTGCCAGTTGACATTGCAGTAATAGCCAGGTGAAGTGATATTGTAAGGTTATATATAAGTTCATAGCGCTTTTATTGTTATTTGAACCATAATAAATGAAATTCATTGTTATGCAGCTCTTGGTTTGTCTTCACACATCTCAGAACATAATTTCATTATTAAAAACTATATGCTTTTTATGGGTGAGTAGTGTGGTATGTGAATTACATCTCAGTAAAGCTGTTATTGAAAAACTGTGTATGTCCTCTTGTAGTGAAAGAGATACTTGGTAGTTTCCAAAACTCTTAAGAATGGAAAGATGCTTTGAGCTAATTACTTTAAAATGAGTTAACAAATTGCTGACTTCTCTTAAATAAGTTGACTATTCGGTAACGAGTAAATGATCCCTTGGAATATCTAGTCATGTGTACAACTGCTGGTTTATCTTTATCTTTTCCTCTCTTTTTCCCTTCCCTCTTCTGTCTCCTCCTCCATCTCTCCTTTTTACTTTTAATTACCATTTATTAAGTTATCGTTTTATCCCCAGACACTTGGCTGGATATTACATATGTTATTTCCTTGGATATCTGTTCGATCCTTTGAACTAAGTACCCTCATTTTATAGAAGAAATTGGGACTTAGAGAAGTCAAGTCACTTGCCCAGAGTCACATAATTAAGTGTGCCAACTGATATTAAGAGCCAGCAATGTCTAACTGCAGTGCTGTATTCTTCAACACTGTTCTGGTGGTTACTAGACCTGGCTTCTTATCAGAATTAATAGGTGAGCTTTAAAAACAATATTACCAGACCTTCTTCCAGCTTTATTGAGTTCATCTCTGGGCTTTAAGGCCCAAAATTGGGATTGAAAGGGAAGAATCCTGACTTAAAATTGTCAAAATATTTTTCTCTTAAAATTTTTTTCCCTTTCGATTTGTCTTTTATGTAACTTTGGGAAAATTTCTTAACTTTTTGGAGACTCAAATTTCTCACTTGTAAAATGCAAATTTTAGTTTAACAGTAATTGTCTTCTCTGCTTCATAAAATTATTGTGACCAAATGAAAGGTCTAGTCTTGGTTATGAGATACCATTTTATAGCACTCAAGCACTCATTACATTTTAGTAAAAGTGTTTATCTGTGGTCGTATCCAGCTTAGGAACAGTGTTCTGTATTCTCTCCTGTGTGTGTGTGTGTGTGTGTGTGTGTGTGTATTTGTATTGTGAGTGTATAGAATGGCTCCATAGGCCCTTAGTAAGCACTGGTTTTATTGACTGAATGAGGAATGCATGAAGAATATTATAGAAATGTACGATACTGGTGGTAGTGGCAGTAGGTCTGAGGACACTTGTGCTTCTCTGGCTTTTAATGGCTTTCCGATGTGATGGTTCAGCAACCTGGAGAATTTCTTATGCATTCTCTTGCCTAGCTTCCATGAGTAAATGTGATGTTAGATATGGGAAATAATTGTCATCATGCATCTACTTCTCTCAGACTGGTCTGCCCAGTCTTTTGTAATTATTATAGTAGACTTTTACCTCATCTTCTGGAAACAACAGTATCAGAGTAAAGAAGACTATTTTTATTTACTTTATCTCATACTTTTTTAACTTAACTTAAATTTTTCCTTTTTTTGTTTTTATTTTGAAATTCCTTCAGATATTAGAGCTAGTAAGTTTTTAACTTTTTAATATTCCTTCTATCTGGAAGTGAGATTGTTGCTGTCAGACTTCTGTAATAGGGCCAAGATGTTATTAGCCCTCTAAGTTGCTGAAGTAGCTGTGAGGGAGTACTGGTGCTTTGTGTTGTAGGAAAGGTTTACGTTATATGCCATACCTCAAGATTAATTTATCGTTAATAACTGCTTTCATCTTTGTAAGCGTATCAGATTAGAGTAAGTACATTTTGTTATTTAATATATGAAAATAATTTTGCTTTCAAATTAAAAATTTGCAAAAGTAGCATCATAAAGCTTGTGAAGTAAATTAAAAAGTAAATTAACTTGTTTCCTCACTGATGATAGAAACCTGAAAAAAAAAATTTTGGGGTAAAAATCCTTGACAAAGTTTTTGTTAGTAGAAGACTAATTAAATAAACTATGGGTCAACTGTGTAATTGGAATACTATATTGTAGAAAAGAATGAGGATGATCCCTGTTTTTACTGATGTGAAAAAACCTTTCAGTTATGTTAAAATAAAAAAGTGTATTAGAAGGGAAAAAATTAACGGTATATTTTATTTGCATTAACTTGCTGGAGAAACTAGAAGTATATAAAAACAACTAATAAAAGTAGTTACCTGAGAATTGGGGTGGGGGTAAGACTTAGGAGAAACAGGATGGCTAGAGAGAAGAGTAGGGATATACTTTTCACTGTCTTTTAATATATTTTTAAAAAATTATTGAGCACAATGGATCTTTTTAACTACTGAGAATAGAAAAAAATATTTAAAAAATAAAATTAAGTTTAAAATTGTATTTAAATAACAAAATTAAAATTAAGTTTAAAATTGTGTTTTCTAGATGAACCACAGTTTGTTGAGTGGGAGAGTGACAGTGACAGGGAAGATAGTAGTGAATACAATGAATTTGAAGACAGTGAGAGGGCTGTGGAAATATCAGACTGTGCTTCTTGTGCAAGCAGTCATTCTTTGACAAATGAAGAAAGGGCATCTGAGCTTCCTAAGGTAAGAATGAATTGTTTCAAGGTTTTTATTCTGTTTAGGACATTTGTTAATCATAGCCTTTTGGTGTTTTGTTTTTTACCCCTTTCGCAGGGATAACCACTTTGACTCTTAGTGGATTCTTTTTTTTCTTCATCTCCTTATCTCTAAATAACATGTTTGTAATGTACTTCTAAACATGGGTAAATAATGAATTATATTCTCACCATTCCTCACCACCTGCTACACTTTGACCTTTTTCCATCCCTCCATTCTCCTAGGACAGTTGTGTCATGGTTTGGTTAGATTAGTATTCAGCATTACGTAATTGTGAATAAATAATGTTTGTAACCAAGTCAAATATTAATTATGATTACTTTTCCTTCACTACTTTTCAAAATTTTCCTTGGGGTTAATTATTTTGGGGTTTTGTTTGTCTAGTTTTACTTATCATTAATAAAACTTTAATTTTTCACCATTGTTTAGCTCTCCTTTGAAAGATTTTTCAGACACAGCAGGCATTCTATCAGTTTTTTTTTCTTAGAGAACTCTTTCCCACAACCTCCTAGTGGTGTCCTTTGCTTTGTGGATGTTGTGAGCCTTAGGTCTCCCTTTACTCTCTTTTTGGAAATTCCCTTTACCTCTCCTATGTGGTGCAACTTTATCCTGGATTCCATGTCTTCCTTTTTCTTGGTTTTCTGTCTCATTTTGATTGAGCACATCTTCCAAGAGCTTCCAAGAAAGGGTTCGTGAAAGGTAATTTTTTGAAACTTGGGATGTCAGAAGATGCATTTATCACTTTTCATATGTGATTGAAAATTTGTATAGAATTTTGGTTGGAAATTTTCTCCAGATTTTTGAAGGCTTTATTGTCTTTTAGTTACAGAGTAAGCTGTCAAGAAGCCTGAAGGTAGTTTTACTCTTGATCTTTTAAGATTTTATCTTTATCACTTGTTTTAAGCAGTTTGGTTGTGATATGCCTAGGTGTGATTTTCTGCTTGGAGTTTGTTAAGCTTCTTGCATCTGTTGTGTGTCAGGGCCCCCCAAGCCCACTCCTAAGTTCAGTAATTCGCTAGGAAGACACTCAGAACTTAGCATACAGTCATATTCGTGACTATGATTTATTACAATGAAAAGATAACAAAGCAAAATGAGCAATCTTCCAAGAGTCTTTTTCCAGTGGAGTTATACAGGATATGCTTAACTGCTCCAGCAGTGAGTTTTGACAACACATGTGTTGTCTGCCGGGGAGCTTATTAGTCACTCAGTGCCCAGGGTTTTTATTGGGGGTAATGTAGGCACTCTCTGCCTAGTGTGTGAAACATTTCAGATTTCAAGAAGGAAAACTGCTATTCGGCACAAGCCATGTGGTTTGCACAGTTTTGGCTCGGGGAGCCACTCTGTATCATTTAGGGAATGGTGGTAACCCTCCTGAAATCTAGATTCCAAAGGTAGGCAAGGACCAACATTGCAAAGAGGGCTTCCTAAGGATACCTGTTTCAGGTATCTCTGCTATGTTAACAGATCTCTGCTATCTTAACTCTGTTCTTCCCATATGGGATTAAAGTTTTCATTTCATCACATTGGGGAAGTTTTTATTTTTATTCAGCACTCTTTTTTTTTTTTTTCTGACTCCCTTTTTCCTTTCCTTTGGGGACTCCAATTATATGTATGTTAATTAGGCTGCTTGAAGTTGTGTTATAGATCATTGGTGCTGTGTTCATTTTTTCCCCCCTCCGTTTTATTTTGAATGGGTTCTACTGCTACATCTTCAAGTTTAATAACCTTTTTTTCCCCCTGTGGTGTCTAATGCGCGGTTGATACTGTGTAGTCTATTTGTCATTTGTAAAAGTTTGATATGAATCTTTTTATATTCCATGTCTCTACTTAACATGATCATATTTTCTTTATGTTTTGATCTTAGAGTGTATTTATAATAGTTGTTTGAATGGCTTTTTCTGTAAATCTATCATCTGTGTCATTTTGGTTTGATTGATACTTCTCTTCATTATAGGTTGTATTTTTCTGCTTTGCATGCTGGGAAATTTTTGCGTGGATACAAACATTGTGAATTTTATGTTGTTGGGTGCTGGATTAAAAAAAAAAATTCTTTAAATAATTTGGAGCTTTGTTCTGAGGTGCGGATACTTGAAAACAGTTTTATCCCTTTGGATGTTGCTTTATTCTTTATTATTAGGTGGGTCTGGGGAAATGCTCAGTTTTATGTTCCACTAGTGAAGCAAGACCTTCCAGAATATTCTATGTAATACTTTGAATTATGGGTTTTCCCAATCTGGTTTTCAGGGACAGCTATTGTTTTCTGACACTGTGTAAGCATTGGGCACTGTCTAGTGCTTCTGGATGTTTTTTTTCTGGGTAGTTTCTTTACATGCACATGTTGGTTAGTACTCTGCTGAATACTTGAGGGGAATTGCTGGGGTTCTCTATGCAGCGTTGGCTTTTCTGGTACTCTGTCCTATGAACTCTAGTCTCCCTGGACTCTCAGTTATGTCTCTTCAACTCAGGGAGCCCACTGGACTTTACCTCAGTTCCCCACCTCTACTGTGTGGTTTGGAAATTTTCTCAAGAAAGTAACCTGGGGCAATTGTAGAGCTAAATTCTTTGTTTCCTGACTTTCAGGAATTAGCCTGATATCCAGTGTCTTGACAACCATTGTTTCATGTGTTTTGTCTGATTTCTTTTTTTGTTGTTGTTTCGTATGGAAGGATTAATCCACTCCCTGTTATTCCTTCTTGGCCACCTTCCTGATCTTGCCATGCAATCTAGCACATGAAAAGCTCACTATCATTAGTCATTAGGGAGATGCATATCAAAACTATAATTAGATACCACCTCGTTCACATTAGGATAGCTATGATCCATAGATGGAAATAAAAATTTGTTGAGAATGTGCATAAATTGGAATCCTTGTGTGTTGCTGGTGGGAATGTGAAATGGTGCAGCCACTATGGAAAACAGTTTGGCAGTTGATCTTCAAAAATTAAACGTAGAATTACCATATGATTCAGCAATTGTACTTCTGGATATACTCAAAAGAATTGAAAGCAGGGACTCAAGCAGATATTTGTACATCTATGTTCATAGCAGCTTTATTCACAACGGCCAGATGGTGGAAACAACCCAAATGTCCAACAGATGAATGGATAAACAAAATATTTTTTGTGTGTATATACATGTATGTGCACATGTGCACACACACACACAAAATGGATTTTTACTCAGCCTTAAAAAGCAATGGAAATTCTGATACATGGTACTATAATGGATGAACCTTGAAAACATTATGCTAACTAAAATAAGCGAGACACAAAAGGACAAATGCTCTATCATTCCATTCATATGCAATACCTAGAACAGGTAAATTTATAGAGCCAGTAAGTAGAATAAAGGTTACCAGGGGCTGAAGAGTAAGGAGAGTTATTGCTAAAAAGTGTATAGAGTTTCTGTTTGGGATGATAAAAAAGTTACAGAAATGGATAGTGGTGGTGGTTGTACAACATTACGAATGCATTTAATTCCACTGAGGTGTACACCTAAAAATGGTTAACATGGTAAAATTTTTATGTGTATTTCTCCGCAATAAAAAATTTAAAAAGCTATAATATATATATTATAGAATATTTTTGTTATTAAAATTTATGTTTTTGAGGACTTCTTATTGTTGATAAGGTAAAAATGTTTATGAGAGGATACTAAATGAAAAAGGCAAAATACCAACCTGTACATGTACTAAAATCTCAACTCGGGTCCCAAAGGACCATTCTGAGTCCTGAGAGTGCTACCAAAACACCCATGGAACAATCATGTCTAACCAGAGCAGGAAGTGTTGTGTCTTAACCTAGAAGTTTCTGTTGATCTTTCATTATATGAACTGGACTAGCAGACCTTTACCTCTATAAACTTTTCAGTGTGGAGGAAAAGGCTTCTATGATAGCATGGTCTTAATTTCTTGTTGTTACATTGTACTAAAAACATGCTTCTTAAAATTTTTCTCAATATTTACTTATTGTGGTAGTTGCTTCAGTGGCTGAACTACCTGTTACTTTATGTTTCTGGCTTTTTAAAGCACTTTATTTCTATTGAGAAAGGTGGGATTCTTGTGCTTAGCTTCATATCACTGTTTTTTTGTCCTTATAATTTTCAAGTTTTATCCGGTATTTCATGAGCAGCTACTATATTGATAAGATAATAAAGCATTCAATAAAGTTAGCTTCAGGAATTCCCTTTTCTTGTTTTCAATAGAAAAAATAATGGATTTGTCCTTATCATTGATTATTGCCATCACTGTATTAAAAATTTGGTATTTTATTCCTAATTGTCAGAAACTTTAATTTTCTCACTAGGAAATATCAGTTTCTAAGGACTTTTAATTTGTTTCTTGGCTTAATTTTGGGGGAAATAGTCTGTGAACCAAGGATACATGAAAGCTGCTATAAATAATCACAACCGGAAGAAAGACTAATGCTGCATTGGGTGGAGATGTTGCGTGGTTGCCTGGGTTCACTAGCTGAGAAATTCTTACACACAGGTTTTGTAGTGCTTACAATTCAAATCCATGCCTTGTTAAAATTACAAATTATAGTATGACAGACTTTTCAGGGTAGCTCTTGAATAAAAAAATAGAGTTGTAAAAAGTGGATGGCAGGCTGGCCCGGTGGTTCAGGCGGTTAGAGCTCCATGCTCCTAACTCCAAAGGCTGCGGGTTCAATTCCCACATGGGCCAGTGGGCTGTCAACCACAAGGTTGCTGGTTCAACTCCTCGAGTCCTGCAAGGGATGGTGGGCTCCGCCCCCTGCAACTAAGATTGAATACGGCACCTTGAGCTGAGCTGCCGCTGAGCTCCCGAATGGCTCAGTTGGTTGGAGAGTGGGCTCTCAACCACAAGGTTGCCGGTTCGACTCCCACAAGGGATGGTGGAGTGGGCTGCGTCCCCTGCAACTAGCAGTGGCAACTGGACCTGGAGCTGAGCTGCTCCCTCCACAACTAAGACTGAAAGGACAACAACTTGACTTAGAAAAAAGTCCTGGAAGTACACACTGTTCCCCAATAAAGCCCTGCTCCTCTTCGCTAATAAAATCTTAAAACATAAAAAAGGCAATGGCAAGTATCCGTAGTTCTTTAAAATGTAAATAATGTATCGCTGGGTAGTAGGATTATTGGAGAAGGTTACTTTTTTATTTGTTATATTTCATAATTTTAAAATAAAACAAAGAAAAGCATAGTAGTCAATAGCTTTTACCTCAAAGGAGAAAAAAAGAACAAATCACATTGAACATATACTGGGCTTTATATTGCTTTATATGAATGTATTAGTATATTTGACCTGCTTTAACAAAATGCCTTAGACTGGGTGGCTTAAGCAACATAAATTTATTTCTCACAGTTCTGGAGGTTAGGAAGTCCCACAATCCAGGAGCCAGCAGATATGGTGTGAGGTGAGGGCCTGCTTTGCTGGTTCATAGGAGGCCCTCTTTTCACTGTGTCCTCATGTGATGCAAAGGGTGAGGGATCTCGCTGGAGCCTTTTCATAAGGGCAGTAATCCCACTCATGAGGTCTCCCTTCAAAGACCCAACCTCCAAATACTATCATATGTTAGGTTTTCACATATGAAATTTGGGGTAATTAGTTTTCAACATATGATTAGTTTCAACATTCAGTTGAGAGCAGTACGTTTTCCATTTGAACCTTAAAACAATTTTTGTGAAGTAGATGTCGTTATGCACAATGTTAAGACAAGTAGACAGTTAGAAAAGATATATTACTGTGAGCAAGTTAGTTATGTAGTAAACAAGGCAGCTATGATTGAAACCTTGCCGTAAAAGTATTCAGGTGTTGCTTAAATGCCTCAGAATCTACATTGATTGCTTTCTTATATTAGAAGCATACAAATGGGCAGAACTTTGACAGCTAGGTCATAGAAAAGAGAAAACATTTGCTTAATTTATTATTTAAAAAAATTCAAGACTTCTTCCATTCTAGTTCTTCATCAAGTACACCTGTTTGATTTCTCCAGGCAGACATTGAAAAGCATTCCTATAATAAAGGAAAGATTCTTTTGAACATGTGGTCTGTCTAATTACATGGTGTTCTCTATGGGTTTAACTACTACCTTCTTTTCTTTCTTTTCCTAATGTGTGAACAAAGATTCAATTTTCCTTATTTTCTTCTCAAGCTACATTCTCTTCCAGATACTGTTAAATCTTTTGCTAACCTAGTTGGTGTCCAGCTGCCTAAGGACGTTTTTTTGTGGATATCCTAAAATTACTGCAAATCTAAAGGGTCCCAAGCCATATCTTTTTGTTTTCTTCTAACCCAAGCTCATCCTCTTGGTGTGTTTTTGATCTTAGTTAATGGCTTTTTTCCCCCTACTGCCTAAACCTATTTCATTATCAGGTCATGCAGTTTTGGTCTCTAAACTACAACATCCCCACTACTTCTGTTCTAAATTGGGCGCTTTCACCTATTTTCTGTGTTATCTCCATTGTTTCATAACTGATTTCTTAGCTTAATACTTTTTATAAGGCTTATCGTAATAAAGATTATGACTTTATCACTTCTTGAAACACTTTTGATGGTTCCCCTTTGCGTGAAAGTCAAGGTCCACATGACTTTCACAGTTTAGTCTTAGGCCCTTAAATGAATGAGGCAGAGTATACACTGTACAATTCTATTTATAGAAAAATCTTGAAAATGCAAATGATTCTGTCGTGACAGGAAGCATGTCAGTGGTTCACGGGGGATGAGGATGGAGGGGGGCATAGATTACAGTGGCACATTAGGAAAATTCTGGGGGGTGAGAGAAATATTTAGTATCTTGATTATGGTAATCGTTTCACAGGAGTGTACACATGTCAAAACTGGTCAAATTGAATAAATATGCAGTTTAGTGTGCTTAAATTATACTTCAATAAAATTGATAAATTTTTTTGAGTATAAGAAAGATGTTGGTCTACATGTTTGTGAAATAATCCTTGTTAAAGGATGAAAAAGGATATAGAATAATTGTGTAGAAAAACGGAAAGAATATGTACTTATATGGACTAGCTCTGGAATGGTAGGTAACTGCTTTTACTGTATAACTTTGTATGCTATTTTGAACCAAGTACAATGCTTGCGTTACAAATGTTTTTTAAAAGGACACTTGCACTAAAATCCAGAATACATTGAGAACTTCTACAAACCAGTAAGGAAAAGACAAATAGCCCAGTTGAAAATCAGGTGAAGAATAGGAGAAGGAAACCCAAATGGCTAATAAGCATGTGAAAGATGCTCAGTCTCACTAGTAGTATGGGAGCTGCAAATTAAAAATGAGGTATCACAGGGGGTGGCCAGTTATCTCAGTTGGTTAGAGCATGGTGCTGGTAGCACCAAGGTTGCCGGTTCCATCCTCGCATGGGTCACTGTGAGCTGTGCCCTCCTTAAAAAAATAAAATAAAAAATGAGATATCACATAATTATCTGATAACCCCAAAAGAAAAATTGTAAGTCTGACAATGCCTAATGTGGGGATGTGGATCAGTAGGAATAGTTGCTGTTGGAATGTAGCTTGATATAGCAATTTTATAATTTGGTAAGTTCTAGTAAAGTTGAGTGTTCATACTTTTTTTTCCCCCCGTTCTTCCGCCCCCCCTCCCCCCCCACTGCCCGCCACTCCGGTTCAAGCTGTTGTTTCTCGGTTTAGATGGCTGCCAACCACGGCAGCACACAGCAGCCCATGGCAGCACACGGCAGCACACGGCCACTCACGCTGGCTGACAGCCACTCATGCTGGCCACCGGCTGCTCCTGGCAGCCCACTGCAGCCTGCGGCAGCTCAGGTTGACATCCGGCTGCCGTTGTTCACAATTTTAGCTACAGAGGGTGCAGCTCACTGACCATGTTGCAATCGAACCCGTGACCTGGGCGTTAGGATAACAGCTCTTCAACCACCTGAGCCACCGGGCCGGCCTGTGTTCATACTTTCTGACCCCACAGTTCTGCTCTTAGATAAATATCCTTGAGATTTTTTCAAATGTGGCTTATGGCCCTTTTTAGTGGGTGTTATAATTGATTCAATGACTTTAGAAACAGTAGTGAAATAAAATAGACTACATTAGAATGTATAGCAGTTATAAGGAGCAATTTTTTGTGAAATGTAATCTAAAGTTAGATTTATAGGTGTGTTGGATCACATGCAATGCATTTTTTTACTGTAGATTTTGACTGAAAAATTTTGAAGCCACTGCTCAGAGTATATATACAAGAATATTCATTGTAGCATTTTTTTACAAGAGAAAAAACTTTGGAAAGTAACTTAATCTTATGTGAACACACACAAATTGCATATTTATATATTAGAGAGCTATAAGTTTCAATCATGGATAATATTAAAGAAGTAAACCAGTTGGCCGAAGGATATGTACTGTTTGATATTGCATTACATGAAGTTTATAAACGTGCAAATCAGTAGTACATATTGATAATGGACAGCTTTGGAAAAGAGGAAGGTTTTCTCTACACACATTTTTCAAATTGCTTACATAATGCCAGTTTGCATTATCATTCCCTGTGGTGCAGTTGTGGAAATGTGCGTTCAGACCTGTTGCAAGGAACATAGTTGATTGATTGCCCTATCTGCCATGCATCAGGGTCCACCATTGTGTTTGTACTGGGGCCATGCTTTGCGTGGACTGGTGCCAACCACTGACTGCATATGCCAAGATGTGAGACACAATCACGCAGAACTGCTTCGGGGTGGGTGACTTTAAATCAAAGACTTACTATCAGCCTGGCTAATGGTAGATTTGCACTGCAATCTGAGACTCTTCCTGCCCAATCCTCTTTCCTTCTGCTTTCATAGTCATCAGACCTGCATTGTCTTAAAGCTCTCTTTGACACCTCCTTTCTCCCCTTTATCCTTTGCAGGTGCTTCCTCCAACAAATGTATAATATAATTGTCTTGACATCTCCTTCTCAGGAAACTCTAACTCATACACCTGCATACCCTCCTCCCAGGATCTTGTAGTCACATCAGCACTTCCTAATACTTATACCTAAAACCATTCTTTTCTGTTTATTTAATATTTCAAGTTGGTTGAAAGAAGTAAAATATGTGATGTGCAGTTTTTATAGACTGCCTCATTTCATAGTTTATTGTTTGCTTTGGAATTTCCATAGCATGCCCTGCGAACATCTGGTAGTGAAGTAGACAAGTGAGCTTGGGAAGGAATAGCAGCCTATCAAGGGTTTATTATCAAGCAAGTTACCATTGTGGGCCCCTGGAGCTTAGTACTGCTGGGACACTCTGAGCCTCAGAATTATCCCACTAAAGGGGCAAGGAAGCAGGGATATTTATACACAGATCTCTTCATTCATTTGTTGAGGGCTGCTTCTTGGTGAAGTTGACAGATGGGAGTGTTTCCTAGTTCTTACAGACTACGCACAGGGGGGAAAATGGGTCCCAGCGGCCAGAAAAAGCTCTGAGTCAAAGAACTGGAGGTGCTGAAAGTTGTCAATAGGGCTAGCATCACTGAAGGCATATGGGAGGAGATGTGATAGGGTGTCGACAGTGTCAGCTGCAATGTCTAAGTGAGCCATATACATTGAATAACACTGGAAGGGAAAGTTTTATACCATAATTAGGAGTTTTGTACCAGTACTTGGCTCTCTAGGAACAAAACCTCCCTTATATAGCTAGTGAAGCTATTACTTTTTGCCTTTCATGCATGTTTGTAGAAATGGAACCTACATAGTGGGTGGATATGTCCTCTACTGGAGAGCTGTACTTGAATTCACTGGGAAGCATTGATTATAAGTCAGGTTTATCTTGAATCCCTTGCCCAGGGTGGAGGGAGGCATGTTATTTATGTAGGAAACAGTTTTGCCTGTAAACGTGTGGGGACAGAGTCCCAGAGAGCAGTTTCCAGGCTCTCGGCCTCACGTGGAAAGGTGCTGGCTTGGTTATTAGATTGGCCATCAGCTGTAATCAGATGGCCATCCGCTGTGGCTGGGTGGCCATCAGCTGTTACCAGTTAGCCATTAGGCACTAATATAACTGCCATGACTACACTGGCAAGGGGGTTGGTTGGTTGGGAGAGAAGTGGACGGTGGATTGCGGATCATGTTGATCCTACTTCCTGTGTCTCACCCGGTTGCCAGCGAGACGGGGGTGCAGGAAGACCCCCAGATTGGGGTACAGGCAGATGTTTGCTTTTGTGTCTCTACCAGCCTCCATCGAAAATAATAGTGGTATGACTCCCCTATCTATGGCTCCGTTGTTGTTCCTTTTTGGCCTCACCATATCCTGCATTCTTGTGCGGGGAGCGGGACCAGAGACCCTGCATTACACATGATTCCTGGAGTAGTTCTCTGGAGTAGAGTTCTACTCGTGCTATGTAAAAGCAACTGAACTCATAACAGTAGCAGCTAACATTATGAGTGTTCCTTGTTGTGGGACATTCTTTTAAGAGCTTTGCTACATACATTAGCTTATTTAAATCTCACAAGAACTCTGTGAGGTGGGACCTATTATTATCATCCTTAATTTCCAGGTGAGGATTCTGAGGCACAGAACGATTAAGTATTTGCTTATGCTTATAAAATAGTAAGTGACTGAGCCAGGATTCTAACTCAGATGCTCTGGCTTCTGATCTGTGGTCCTGGCCATTTTGTTCTAGTGCCTATAATAGTGATAGCTATAATAACATTAATAACACAGTAACCCTGAGTTCTTATTTTGTCAGATACTTTGCTAAGTGCTGATCATATGAAGTAGATGTTATTATTTAACCCCATTTTACAGATGAGGAAATGGAGACACAGCTAGTAAATGACATTTGATTCTAACTCATGTTGTCTGTCTGATCCCATAGTCTCTTAATTACTTATGTTGTATTCCTTGGAATATAGCTTAACTACATACTCAACTACTTGGAAGAAAACCATGATAGAAATCAAAGACCATAGCAATAAATTGTCTTTGTAATGTTGTCTTTTAGGACATTTAACAAATGTAGTTGATTACTGATGTGATTTTCCATATTGTTTGGTATTGCTGCCTGGGTTTTCACAATTTATTTTATCAGTGTCTTCCAAAATCTATTTCTGTAGAGGGCAGCAGAGACACAGCAGTGAGTTCCCTGTATAACCTTCATTTTTCAGGAAGTGCGAAGGAAATTAGATTTAGGTGAGCTTTGTTACGTAATTTTCATGTACTTTATGTAGTGACTGCTATGCATATACAGGGAAATAGATGTAAGATGTAATAAATATCAGATAACCTAGTGAGGTTCAGGCTTTTGTTGAAAGTGTGCAAATAAAGCTGGTTGGCACAAATTAAAGATCTGAAAGTAGTTCATGTAGTTTTAAAGAAAAAGCAAATGTAGTTTTCAAATTTGAAATATGGATCCATTGTTATAAAATAAATGTTTTCTTTGCACTCTTAACAATAGGGGCAGAATAAATGACTCAGTATCTCATAGAAGATGGAATAAAAAAAAGTTTTAACAAAATAAGAATAAATATAATTTTGTATTCTTACATGGGAAGATGATATAAGTCTTTAGAAAGTGATCTGGCAACCTTTGCAAGTAATTCTAAATGTAATGAGCATATGTGTAGTTCTGTCTTTGTTTATTTTTATTTGTTTATAAATTTGTGTTTCACTTTTAATGGTGAATTAGAAAAAAATTATGTAACTAAATATGTACTAGTTGTTAATATCTAAGAACTGCCCATTGTGTAGTCAAGATATGGAAACAACTGAAATGCCCATCAATAGACAATTGGATAAAGAAATTGTGGTACATTTATATAATGGACTATTACTCCACCATGAAAAACAATGAAATTTGCAACAACATGTATGGACCTAGAGGATATTATGCTAAATGAAATAAGTCAGACTGAGAAAGAGATACCATATGACCTCACTTATATATGGAATCTAAAGAACAGAATAAATTAACAAACAAAATAGAAATAGACTCATATATTAAAAAAAACTGATGGTTGCTAGATGGGAGAGGGTTTGGAGAGATGGATGAGAAAGGTGAAGGGATTCGAAGTACAAATTAGTAGTCACAAAATAGTCATGGGATGTGAAATACAGTATGGGGAATATAGTCAATGTTGTAAAAACTATGTATGGTGTTAGATGGATACTAGACTTATACAGGGGATCACTTCATAAATTATATAAATGCCTAACCATTGCACTGTACACTTGAAACTAATATAGTACTGAATGTGAACTATAATTACAAAAATATATATATAGTCATGGGATGTAAAGTACAACACAGGGAATATAGTCAATGTTATTGTAATAGCTCTGTATGGTGTCAGGTAGATAATAGATTTGTTGGCATTATCACTTTGTGAAATGTGTAAATGTCTAATCATTATGTTGTTTCATATACCTGAAACTAAAAACAAATAAAAACAAACAAAACAACTGTCCATGTTGTTTAAAAGAATGTCCATGAAAAGAATTTGGAGAGTGAGTATAGCCAAATTAACTGCCTGTTAAGCAAAAGTAAATACTTTTCAGAAAAGCATAATAGAATCCAGAGTTTAAAATATATCATTCACAGTGTTCAGGTTACAATCCACATTTATTACACACACACACACACACACACACACACACACACAGGAAAAAGTGACCGATACTTAAGTGAAAAAGCAATTAATTGAGATGGGGCCTGATATGACTTATACTAGAATTAGCAGGTGTTTGTAACTCTGTTCAGGGACATAAAGGAAAATATGTACACAATGAATGCAGAGACAAAAAACTCAACAGAAAAATAGATGCTAGAAAACAAAGCCAAATAATTCTGTAATTAAATCTATAATGCATATATATATATATATATATATATATATATTTGAAGGAATTTAATTATGATAATCAAAAGCGCACATTTTACAAATGCTCTCCAAATGTAATTATGTTTATATAAAAAACTGACACAATTTAATGCTTGTATAGGGAAGACCTGAGTTTTTAGTCCTGCTTTGTGTTTGATTATATTTTAAAGATTTTATTATAGAAATGTTGCATTCTAGAAAAAATCCATATTTCAGTGTGTTCCTATGGTAAAAAAAGAAAGGCTCTTAGAGGTTGTTTTGAGGAGTATGTATGTTTTGTCATTTTATATTATAATTTGTGTATATATACATATATATGATCTGTGTTCTTGATCCCCTACTTTTACAACACATTAGCTATTTTGGCTTTTATTCTATATGAAATTGAGTATGTATTGATGTCATTTGCCATATCTATTTCAGATTTTACATTCTTATTTTTTTAACATCTCCCTTAATTGACTAAACTTTATAACTTGAGATACCAGTACAGAGGCTTTGTCAATTTTTCTTAGTATAAATCCTCCACTTACTTCACTGTCACCCTGTCATCCACTTCCCCTTTATTCCCCTCTTTCTTCTCCTTTTTTTCATTTCCCAAATACTTGTTTTCTGATATAAGAAGGAGTAAAACAGGAAAAGGTTTACTGTAGAAAGTATTGTTACAACTATGTAATATTAAAAAGTAATGATAGAAGTCATTACAAGACTTTTATAGTCCTCTAATTTTCTAATTTTAAAAATGATTCTTCAGAGATCTTTCAGTAATGACAATCACATGTGTCAGACTACCTTTCTTACAAATAACAATGACAAATTTGGACAATATATAATATATTAAATGTATTTATATAAAAATATATAGAAGGACAAATAGCAGGAAGAAATTGGAAGGATGTTGACATTTGGAAGATGAGAACGCCACAAGGTGAGTTTTTAATTTTTTACAGCTTTCGACTCAGGGCAGGCCCCCATCAATGTTGCATAAGGTGACTAAAACTTGGGTAGTAATCACAGCACAGAGTTTGGGGTAGCTGTAGGTGCTGGAAAGCTAGAGAGTATAAAGTAGAGCCTCACAGAAGAAGGTGCCCCAAATTTTGCATATAAATCTTACAGGCTGAAAAAAACTAAACAGATTGCAATTGCTGTTCACCACAGGAAAAGAATTTGGAGAGTGAGTATAGCCAAATTAACTGCCTATTAAGCAAAAGTAAATACTTTTCAGAAGAGCATAATAGAATCCAGAGTTTAAAATATATCATTCACAGTGTTCAGGTTACAATCCACATTTATTACACACACACACACACACACACACACACACACACAGAAAAAAGTGACCGATACTTAAGTGAAAAAGCAATTAATTGAGACGGGGCCTGATATGACTTATACTAGAATTAGCAGGTGTTTGTAACTCTGTTCAGGGACATAAAGGAAAATATGTACACAATGAATGCAGAGACAAAAAACTCAACAGAAAAATAGATGCTAGAAAACAAAACCAAATAATTCTGTAATTAAATCTATAATACATGAAATAAAAATGCATTAGATGGGATTATAGAAGATATGGAAAAGATAAGAGTCAGTGAACTGGATAGATCAGTAGAAATTATTCAATCTGAGAAAGTAAAAGAGATTTTAAGAAAATGAAGCTAGCCTCAATGACTGGTAGAATATCAAAAGGTCCAGCACCACATGTTTAATGGAGTCCTAGAAGTATATGAGAGGAGTGGCTGAAATTTCCCCCAAATTGGTAAAATGTGTAAATTTACACATTTAACAAGCTCAGTGAACTCCAAACACGATAAATACAAGAAAGTCACACTCAGGCACGTCATAGTCAAGCTGTTGAAAATGATAGTTAAAGAAAAAAATCTTGAAAGCACCCTTAAACCCTTAAAAATGATACAACAATAACAAATGATAGCTGACTATTTATTAGCAACTGCAGGCCAGCAGGCTTTAGAACCCCTTTAAAGTGCTGTAGAAACAAAAGTCAACCCAAATTCAAGTTGGTGAAAATGTCCTTTAAGAATGAAGGCAATATAAAGACATTTTCAGATAAACAAAAATTGTAAGATACTAATGCAGCAGATCTGTACTACAACAAATGCAAAAGGAAGTTCTTTAGGCTGAAGGGAAGTGATGAAAATTAAGATCTTCAGAAATGAAATGAAGAGCACTGTAATTGGTAAATATATGGATAAATAAAAAAGTCCCCCTATTAAAAAAAATGAATCCTGGCAGTTTAAAGGAAAAATTATAACATGATGTGGCATTTATAGTATATATAGATGTAATATGGCAGCTGCAGAATAAGGGATGGGGCTAGGTAGATGAAATTATGTGTTTTACTAGGTTCTCATGTTATGTGAAGTGGTATAATATTAGCTCTAAGTCCACTATGAAAAGTTAAAGATGTGTATTATAATTCTTAGAGCAAATACTAACAAAGAAAATACAAAGAGGTATAGCTAAAAAAGTAAAACAGAATTTTAAACTATATTCAGAGAACTTAACAGAAGGTGTAAAGGGATGAACAGGTATATAAACAGATGGAATGCAAAGAAATTAAATGTCAAAATTACAGACCTAGATTAACCGTATCAACAATTACATTAAGTGAAAATAGATTAAATGTTTATTTAAAAGAGATTGATACATTGGTAAAATGCAAGACCTCCCTATCAGCACCAGAGATGCGTTTTAAATATAATGACACAGATAAATTGAAAGTAAGTGCATGGGAAAAAATATAGCATACAAATAGTATTACAGCTGGAATGGTTATATTTATATTAGATAAAATAGATTTCCAACAGTATTGGAGATAAGGACATTTCATAGTGATAAAACTAATCAGGAAGCCATGTATCATATATCGTGTTTCCCCAAAAATAAGACCTAGCCAAACAATCAGCTTTAATGCGTTTTTTTGGAGCAAAAATTAATATAAGACCTGGTCTTACTTTACTATAAGACCGGGTATAATATAATTATAATATATAACATAATATAATATAATATAATATAATATATAATATAGTATAATGTAATATACCGGGAGTTATATTAATTTTTGCTCCAAAAGACGCATTAGAGCTGATTGTTCGGCTAGGTCTTATTTTTTGGGAAACACGGTAGGAGTTTGGACAGTTAAGTTTGTGAACTCATCCTAGAAAAAGTGCTACATACCTCATTGCTGAGTATCACTATGGTCACCTTCTAAATACTCCCCTAAGGAAACTATGCACTGACGCCAGTGCCTAGTCCATTCTTCAAAGCAATTTTAGAATTCTTTTTCTGGAATGGCCATCAGAGCTGTCGTTGTATTACCCTTGATGTCCTGAATGTCTTCAAAATGTCTTCCTTTCAATATTTCCTTTATCTTTGGGTAAAGAAGGAAGTCATTGGGGGCTAGATCAGGTGAGTAGGGAGGCTGTTCTAATACAGTTATTTGTTTACTGGCTAAAAAATTTCCTCACAGACAGGGCTGTGTGAGCTGATACATTGCAAGAGCCATGAATTGTTGGCAAAAAGTTCAGGACGTCTAACTTTTTCACGCAGCTTTTTCAGCACTTCCAAATAGTAAACTTGGTTAACTGTCCAGTTGGTACAAATTCCTAATGAATAATCCCTCTGCTATCAAAAAGAAAGTTAGCAACATCATTGCAACAGGTTCGTGAACTTAATTGTCAGACCTTGTGAGTTTGTATGTATTTAGATCTACAGTCATAGGTAGACATTTTAACACCATTCTGTCTATAACTTAGCAAATCTAGACAAAAAAATCATTTCGACCATAGAAGATCTGAAAAACACTTATCAACCACCTTAATTTAATTGACATTTGTAGAACATCACATGCAACTAGGATACAATAGAAGGCACATTTTATTTAAGTGCACATGATATGCATACCAAGATGAATCATATTTTTGACCATAAAACATGTCTCAATAAACTTCAAAAGATTGAAATCCTAAAGAGTATATTCTCTAACCACGATGGAGTTCAAAGTAAAATCAGTAATAAGATATCCAGGAAAAATCCAAACATTTGGAAATTAAGCAATTAAATAATTCTTTCTACTTGATCTGTAGATTTAATGCAGTTGAAATCATTATGTGTTTTTTACAGGCATTAAAAAAAAAGGTATGACAATCCTTGTTTTATTAACTTAAGTAATTCTAAGCTTCCATTAATTGCAAAAGAACAGATTCAAATTTGTAATAAGGATATTTCTATTTCAAGTGATAGGAACTCCACTTGATACAGCTTTTTTAAAAAATTGAGGTACAATTAATTGACATATACATTTTTAGTTTGATATTGTTTCACTTGTTTAATTTTCACGTTTATTGCCTTTACTTTTGCATTTAGATCCAAAATCTATAGCCAAGACTGAAGTAAGCAGCTTATCACCTAAGCTTTCTTCTAGGGATTTTATGGTTTCAGGTCTTACATTCAAGTTAATCCATTTTGAGTTGATTTTTGTGCATAGTGTAAGATAGGCTAGTTTCATTCTTGGGCATGTGGCTGTCAAGTTTTCCCAACACCGTTTATTGAAGAGAGTGTCCTGTCTTCATTTTGTATTCTTGGCTCCTTTGTCATAAATTAATTGACCATATACATATGTAGGGGTTTATTTCTGGGCTCTATTCCATTTTATTGATGTATGTGTCTATTTTTAA
Organism: Rhinolophus sinicus; assembly: GCF_036562045.2. Lineage (NCBI taxonomy): Eukaryota > Metazoa > Chordata > Mammalia > Chiroptera > Rhinolophidae > Rhinolophus > Rhinolophus sinicus. The sequence continues at coordinate 28,977,035 of NC_133763.1, read as the reverse complement.
GCTAATACCATACTGTTTTGATTACTATAGCTTTGTAATGTATGAAATTAGGCAGCGTGATGCGTACAGCTTTGTTCCTCTTTCTCAAGATTGCTTTGGCTATTTGGGGTATTTTGTGGTTCTCTACAAATTTTAGGATCATTTGTTCTACTTCTGTGAAAAATGCCATTGTAGTTCTGATAGGGATTGCATTGAATTTGTAGACTATTAATTCAACCAATCCATTAGAATGGAATATCTTTCCATTTATTTGTTTCTTCTTCATTTCTTTCATCAATGTCTTGTTATAGTTTTCAGTGCACAAGGTTAAATTTATTCCTAGATATTTTATTTTTTTTGATACATGCATAACTGAGATTTCACTTATTTTCTTTTATTCATTTCTTGCCACTTTGATGTTTGTTATTTCCTTTCTTCAACTAACTTTGGGCTTCTTTTCCCCCCGTGGGGGTAAAGTTAAGTTGTTCATTTGAGATTTTTCTTATTTCTTGAGGTAGGAATTTATCATTATGAACTTTATCTTAGAACTGCTTTTGTTGCATCACATAAATGTTGTATATCCATTTTCATTTGTGAAAAGGTAATTTTTTGATTTTGCTTTCGATTTGTTCATTGACCCATTGGTTGCTCAGTGGCATGTTGTTTAATGTCCAGATATTTGTGAATTTTCCAGTTTTGTACTTGTAATTTATTTCTAGTTTCATATCATTGTGGTTGGAAAAGATGGTTGATACTATTTCCGTGTTCTTAAATTTAGTAAGACTTGCTTTGTGGCCTTGTAACATATAATTTGTCCTGGAGAATATTCCATGAACACTTGAAAAGAATGTATGTTCTGCTGCTGTTGGATGGAATGTTCTGTAGGTATCTGTTTCGTTTATGTGATCTCACATGTCATTTGAGACCAATGTTTCCTTACTGATTTTCTGTCTGATTGATCTATCCATGATGAAAATGGGGTATTGCTGTCTGTTTCTCCTTTTAGCTCTGTTAATATTTCCTTTATATATTTAGGTACTCCTGTTGGGTGTATAAATATTTATAAATGTTACATCGTCATGTGGATTGATCTGTTTTTTATCATTATGTAATGCTTTTTTGTCTCTTATTACAGTCTTTGTTTAAAAGTCTGTTTTGTCTGGTATAAATATAGCTACTTTAGCTTTCTTTGGGTCTTCATTTATATGGAATATCCTTTTCTATCCCTTCACTTTCAGTCTGTGCATATCTTTTATCTAACGTGAGTGTCTTGTAGATAGCGTATAGATGGGTGTTTTTTTATCCATTTAACTTTCTTAATCCATTTAGTTTTATCATCTATGTCTTTTTTGATTGAATCATTTAATCTGTTTATTTACATTAAAGTAATTATTGATAGATACGTACTTACTGCCATTTTTTAAATTGTTTTCAGGCTGTTTTGTAGTTCCTTTGTACCTTTCTTCTCTTGCTGTCTTCCTTTATGGTTTGATGACTTTTTCTAGTGGTATGCTTAGATTCCTTTCTCATTATCTTTTGTGTGTTTACTATAGATTTCTGTTTGTGGTTACCGTGAGGCTTACACATAAAAACCTCTTATCATAAAAGAGTGGTTTAAGTTGACAGCAACCTAAGTTTGAACATATTCTGAAGTGCTACAATTTTAATCTGACTCCTGCCATTTCTTGTTTTCTTTTTAATTTTTAATCATTATTTTTTAAAGTGGTGATAGAATAGTCTATTAGAAGACATATTACACTCCAAAGAAATAGAAGCGGACTTGAGCAACAGAGAATGGCTCAAGAGCTATTATTAGAAGAGAAAGTACACTCCAAAGGGTTTGGAGCAGGCCCCGAGTAAAGGCAAGGCTCAAGAGACTCAAAAGGGCTGTTTTATGTTTTTGATGTCACATTTTACATCTTATTTTATGTATCCCTTGACTAATTATTATAGTTAAAGATATTTTTACTGTTGTCTTTTAACCTTTATATTAACTGTAGATTTGATTAATCCACCACCTTTATTACATATTTACCTTTTTACTGGTGAGATTTATACTTTCATGTGTTTTCTTGTTACTAATCACTTTCTTTTCAGCTTAAAGAAATCCCATTAATGTTTCTTGTGAGACTGGTTTAGTGGTGATAAATTTCTTTAGCTTTTGTTTGTTTGGAAAACTTGTTGTCTCTACTTCATGTCTGAATAACTTTGCTGGGTAGAGTATACTTGGTTGGAACTTTTTTCTTTCAGCACTTCAAATATATTTTGCTACTCCCTTCTTGCCTGCAAAGTTTCTGCTGAAAAATATACTGATTATCTTATGGGGGTTACCTTATATGTAACAATTTGTTTTTCTCTGGATGCTTTTAATATTCGTTGTCTTTAACTTTTGACATTTTAGTTATAATGTGTCTTGGCGTGGGTCTCTGGTTTTGTCCTATTTGTAACTCTCTGGGCTTCCTGAATCTGGATGTCTGTTTCCTTCCCCAGATTTTAGGGTAGTATTCATCCATTATTTCTTCATAAGTGTTATGCCCCTTTCTTTTTCTCTCTTCTACTTCTGGGACTCCTATATTGTGGATGTTAGTCTGCTTGATGTTGTCCCTTAAGGCTATCTTTTATTTTTGTCATCCTTTTTTTCTTTTGCTGCTCTGATTAGGAGAGTTCCAATGTCCTGTCTTCAAGTTCACTGACCCTTTCTGCTGCTTTATCTAGTCTGATGTTGAACGCCTCTGGTGTATTTTTCATTTCAGTTATTGTATTCTTTGGATCTGTGTCTTCTATTTGTACTTTATTGTATTTTCCAACTCTTTTTTGAAGTTCTCATTGTGTTGGTTCATTCTTCTCCCAAGTTTGGTGAGCATCTTTATGACCATTTCTTTGAACTCTTTGTCAGGTAAATTACTCATCTCTGTTTCATTAAGGCTTTTTTTCTGAGGTGTTATTTTGTTCTTTCGTTTGGAACATATTAGTATATTTCCTCATTTTCTTGACTGTACTTCTATGTATTAAATGAAACAGCCACCTCTCAAGGCTTGAAAAAGTGGCCTCGTGTAGGAGATGAATCTTTTTGTTGAACTGTGACCTAATTTGTGGTTGTCCCTCGAACCTTTATGACTGTCCTAGCAGCCTCTTTTATTTGCAGTAGTTCCCAGTTGTTGAGGGTGTGCCATGACCTGTCATTGTCCCAAATTTGGAGAGCTCAGTACCTGCGTTCAGGCTGATTGGAAGCCACATTCTTAGTAGCTTCAAAAATATGGAAATATATACAGCTGTCTGGAGGTGTCCGTTGGGTGACAGTTGCAAAAATCAGGACTCTAGACTAGTTTATAAGCTTGATTCTGGGAGATGCTGGCAAGCTGTAGCAAGTCAGAGAGGGTGCAATAATGGCATCTGCCTGCATGTGTTCCCTGAGAGTAGTTCCATAGCCTTTAGATGTTTGCCAAACCTGAAGTCTACTTATCAGGCTGGAGCAAATAGGCCTCTTTCACAGAGGCTGAAGGTGTGTCAGTCTGTTGTCTGTGCAGTGCTCTGGGGGTGGTAGTCTGCTAGTAATTGTCTCTCTAATTGTTACAGTCCCGTGGACCCAGGAACTCAAGCCCCCCTGGCTGCCAGAGCCAGGAGGTCAATGTACTTTCCTTGGGTCACCGCCACAAAAACTAGGACACCAGATGTGTGTAAAAACTCCCCTCTGGGAGAACTGGTGCTGTACAGTGTGGCAGAGGGAGAAGGCAAATATGGCACCCTCTGAGGAACAAGAAAAACCACTGTGCCTCCTGGCTTTAGCAAGGCAGAGGGAGAGTACAAAAATGGCGCCTGACAATTGAAGGGTAAAGATGGCACTGTCTAGAGTTCAAAAAAAGAAACTCTCCTGCTGGCTTTAGTAAGGTAGAGGGGGAGTGCAAAAATGGCACCCACCAATGTCTCCATCCCCGGAGAGTATCTCAAGAGGCCTATTCCCCTCAGACTTATGCTTTAAGATTAGCATATGAATCTCTTTGAGACAAAATCTGGGTGTTTTTCAAACAGCTTCTTCTGTGCTGGGCCTTGGGGTGAGTGAGTTTGCACATGAGCCCTTTAAGACGTGTTTCTCATTTTGCTACTGACCTTTGGGTCTTGTGTATGTATGCCATGTGAGTTTTCAAAGCCAGATATTTTGGGGACTCGTCTCGCAGATGCAGGTCTTAACACGTTGCGTACGGATCACGAGAATCTTCGTTTTTTCTGAGCCATGCGTTAAGGACGGATGACAAGAATTTCAAAAGATTGGGCAGAGAGCAGTGAGAGGCCAAGACAGGGAGGTGAGACGAGTGGCGATAGGGAACCAGCTGTGAAAGTGCCTACGCAGCGGGCCCCCAAGGAAGACAATCCGGCCAGGCTCTCGGGAGATTTGGCCATGCATCATCTGGAGCCCATAGTGGGAAGAGGAAAGAAAAAAATATCACACACGGGTGTGTAAAGTGTGCGCATCAAAAAAAGTGAGAAGTGAAACTCGGTACATATGCAATTTTTGCCGTGTCCCATTGCACAAAGGAAGCTGCTTTCTGCAGTATCACACCAGAAGGGATTACTAACATTGTAGGTGAGTAAATCCTAAAAAATTCCATAGAAAAATAATAAATGACATAGAAGCATTTACGCTTTAAAGAGAAGAGTGCATTTTAAAGTAGTTTCTTTTAAAAACCTGCCGGAACAGAGGGGTATGAGGGATTTAAACCCCGCCGTACGCAATGTGTTTAAAGTTGCGGTGCTTTGTATTGGATACATACCCTTCATTCCTAAAGGAAAAGCTCCAAGTTTGTGAGTTCCCTTCCGACTGTAGGTTGCTGCTACACCCAGGGGGTGAAGTTTATGGAGAGATTGTGTCTCAGCCTCTCCTTCGTGCCTCAATGTGGTGAGATCATTGTGTTCGCAGGCTTTTTCTCTCTTGGTAGAAGTTAACAAGCTAATTATATAATTCATATGGAAATACAAAGGATCTAGGTTTTATAAAGCAATCTTGAAGAATTACAGAGTGAATACTTACACTACCTGACTTCAAGATTTACTCTAATACTATAGTAACTAAATTTGTGATTTTGACTTAAAGATGTACAGGTAGTTCAATGGAGTAGAAGAGAGAGCTGAGAAATTCTTTTTGACAAAGAAAGCAATCCAATGGGGGAAATGAAAAGCTTTTAACCAAATAGTACTGGAACTGGGTATAGTAAAACCATAAAGCTTCTAGAATAAAAAAGTAGAGAATAGGCAAAGCGTTCTTTGACAAGATACAAAAAGCAGTAAGTGTACATAAATACTGTAAATTAAATTTCATCAGAATAAAAATAACTTCTCATCAAAAGACACCATTACAAGATAGAGAAAATAATAGCAAAACATATATCTGTTAAGGACTTGTATCCAGACTCTATAGAGAACCCCTATGACAATAAAAGGACAATTCAATTAATTGGAGAAGGATTAGAACAGACACTTCATAAATGATGCTATACGAATGGCCAGTGAGCACATTTTACTTCAACATATGAATTTTGGGAGAATACATTTCAACTGATAACAGTAGTATAAAGAAAAATTCAAAAATTAAATGGAGAACTGATTTTCTTTAGGAAGAAAATGAGTTTTCTTTTAGAGTATTAAATAGAAAATACACAGTGCATAATTGATGTCACTTGGAATTTGGGAGAGAACATAGGGTTGGATGCTGATTTGGAGAGCAGTTGTTTAGAAGTGCTATATGGAAATTAAAGTAACAAAAGGATTATGTTTTCTCTTTAATCTGAATCTACATTTCTTGGGAAGAAGAAAAAGTATAAATATTGTGAAAATTCCTAGGAAGTATGAAGAAACAAGCCCACAGGAGAAATTAAAAGAATAAAATTTATTTCTCATGAATTTATTTCAAAGTTTGGTCACAGTTTATTTATTCTTTTTAAATGCCCCCAAATCGTTTAAAACATTAATTATAATGAAAATAGTTTCAGATTATAAATATTTTGGAGACATTTTACCTCAAATAGACTGCTGATCCAACTTTTTGAGTTCCAAAGCCATAGAGACATCTTATGGTGCTCCAGAAAAGCTTTCCTTTTTTTTCTTCCCTGGCTGCTGTAGGTAGGTACAACAGCTGTGACATAGGTAGGCATCTGGGATTTGTGCTCTTTTCCTTAAAAGTGGAGGACTCTTCTAGTCTTGGGTCCCCTGATATCATGATGTCAGAAAACTGTGTCCTCTTTCTGTATTTTCCCAAATGCCTCTGAGACATCTGGGTTGTTGAACTTTTCATGGCTTTCACCTCTATTTCATAAGTTATCCAAGGAGAAGAAAAATGGGCACCTAATAGAATTAAAGTTGATAATAAGATGATGGTCAGACAACTTTATAATCTCTCTCTCTTTTTTTTTTTTTTTTTTTACTGTTTCTGTATCTTCTCACGAAAGAATCAAACCTGTATCCGCAGTTTCTTTTATATAATAGCAAAAAGTGCGACTGTGAGCTTTCCATATGATTGAATGAATATACCTTTTTTCCAGTGGTCAGCATTTAAATACACATTTAAGAACTGGTCCTAGGTTCACCACTTATAGTCTAAGAAAGACTAATATAGCTGACAGTTTATCTTAAGGACAATCACATTATGGATTTTCTTTTCCTAAATATTCTAGAATTTTCAGGCATTGCCTCCTAGTGTTCTGTTACCAAGACTATACTTTAAAACTAGTCCCTTCCAGAGAGAACTGGAGAAACTGATTGCTGAGGAGAGTTTAAGCAGGAGCTGACAAGAAGTTACAGAGTTAAAGAAAGTCAGGGCAGAAGGAGTAGAAGTGATCATTAGTAAAATATGGCTAATGCCACTTTCTAAATTTGAAATTATTATTCTATTTTTTCAAGTCTTTTCAAGAAACCTAGGTGTGCCCCATTCATTCAGAAAGTCCTCTGATGTCATATCCCTTAGTCTGAACTACAAGGCAATAGTTTTATTTCTAATGTTTTGCACTTAAACCATATAACTGGTACTGAAACCATATAACTGAAAACTGTTCTTTTATAATCTTCCACTTTCAGTGGCTAGCACTCCAATTGCTACTCATTTTCTTTAAAAGATAACTAAAATAATACTGGGGTCAATGAGATGCTTACATTTGTGTCAAGTAAAAGTATGTTATTTAACATACCAAAATGATACATAAATATACAAAATTATAGTAGTACTTTAATTATTAAAGTTGCTTATCTCACCAAGGAGTACAGGGTACTAGCCATAAGTAGCAGTCAGTTAAGGAAGAAGACTAGTTTGAGAAATTATCTATTCCTTTTTTATTATATTTTTAAATTGTCTTTTTGGATTATACATTTTATTTATTTTTAATAATTTTTTATTTTTCAATTAGAGTTGACATACAATATTAGTTTCAGGTGTACAACATAGTGATTAGACATTTATATAACTTACAAGATGATCTAGTACTCATCTAACACCATACATAATTATTAGAATATTATTGATGATATTCTTTATGCTATACTTTACATCCCCATAACGTTTTTGTAAGTACCAATTTGTACTTAATCTCTTCCCCCTTTTCACCCATTTCCCCCGCCCCCAACCGCCCTTCCATCTAGCAACCCTCAAAATGTTCTCTATATCTATGAGTTTGTTTCTGTTTTGTTTGTTAATTTATTTTGTTTAGGTTCCACATATAAGTGAAATCACGTGGCATTTATCTTTCTGACTTACTTCACTCAGCATAGTACCCTCTAGGTCCATTCATGTTGTTGCAGATGGCAAGATTTCATTCCTTTTTATGGCTGAGTGTAATATTCCATTGTATATATATATATATATATATATCACTTCTTCTTTCCCCATTCATCCATTGATGTACACCCAGGTTGCCTCCATGTCTTGGCTATTGTAAATAATGCAGCAATGAACACGTGGATGCACACGTTCCCTCGAAGTAGCATTCAGATAAATACCCGGAAGTGGGATCACTGGGGTCTTCTTTGTCTGTTATAGCCTTTGTTTTAAAGTCTGTTTTGTCTGGTATAAACATTGCTACCCCAGCTTTTTTGTTTTTTTGTTTTTTTGTTTCCATTTTCATGAAGTAATGTTTCCATCCCTTTACTTTCAGTCTGTTTGTGTCCTTCACACAGCAAGTGAATCGCTTGCAGGCAGCGTATATAAGGGTCTTGTTTTTTTTAATCCATTCAGCCCTCCCATGTCTTTTGATTGGAGCATTTAATCCATTTATATTGAAAGTAATTGTTGATAGATATGTAGTTACTGCCATTTTATTATTCATATTTTCTATCTTTTTTTTTCCTTCTTAAAGAAGTCCCTCTAACATTTCTTGTAATACTGTGTTAGTGCTGATAAACTCCTTTAAATTTTTTCTTATCTGGGAAGCTCTTTGTCCTTCATTCTAAATGATAGCTCTGTTGGGTAGAGTAATCTTGGTTGTAGGTTCTTGCTTTTCTCTGTTGAGAAATCAGCTGATAGTCTTATGGGAGTGCCTTTGTAGGTAACTAACTGCATTTCTTTTGTTGCCTTGAAGATTCTGTTTGTCTTTAACCTTTGGCATTTTAATTATGTGTCTTGGTGTGGACCTGTTTGGGTTCATCTTGTTTGGGACTCTGCTTCCTGGATTTGTATGTCTATGTCCTTCAGCAGGTTAGGGAAGTTTTCAGTCATTATTTCCTTAAATAGGTTTTCAATCCCTTGCTCTATCCCTTCTGCTTGTGGTAACCCTATAATGCAAATGTTGTTATGCTTGATGTTGTTTAAGAGATTTCTTAAAAAGTATCATCATTTTATTTATTTATTTATTTTCTTTTTGCTTTTCTGATTATTTTCCTCTGTCTTATTTTCCAAATTGCTGGTTCCATCCTCTGCTTCATGTAATCTGCTGTCGAATCCCTCTAATGTAATCTTCATTTCAGTTATTGTATTCCTCATTTGCTTACTGGTTCTTTTTTATGGTTTCTGTCTCTTTGTGTAGGTTCCCATTGAGATCAGCTATTTTTCCACTAAGTTTATCAAGCATCCTTATAACCAGTGCTTTGAACTCTGTATCTGGTAGATTGCTTGCCTCCATTTAGTTTAGTTGTTTTTCTGGAGTTTTGTTCTGTTCTTTCAGGACAGATTTCTTTGTCTCCTCATTTTGGCTGCTTCCCTGTTTGTTTCTGTGTAATAGGTCGGTATGCTATGTTTCCCAGTCTTGGCAGATTGGCCTATGTAGTATATGTCCTCTGGGGCCCAGTAGTGTAGTCTCCCTGTTTATCTTAGCCAGGTGTGCCAGTGGTGTTCCTTGTGTGTGGTGTATGTGCCCTTCTCTTTCAGTTGAGCCTTGATTGCTGTTGGCACGTCATTAGGTGGGATTGCAACTCAGGCTGACTGGCTGTGAGGGCGGCGAAGACTACAGCAGACAAACTGCTTTGTGGGGTTGACTCCCCCGAGCTGGATTTCCCCCAGCAGGGCTTTGGTGTCTTCCGAGACCACCCTGGGTGTGCCATTTATGGAGCTAATTGGGTGGTTCTCTGTTGTAGTTTGAAGCTAGCCACTGGGTGTGTTGGTTCTGGGGTCTCTTGGGAGGGGCTCTGGTAGAGGCTCAAGTCTGCTTCTGCTTGTGCTGGCTTTGGAGGCACAAGCTGGCTATGCTCCTAAGTGAGACCGACTGTCACTAGCTGGTTTTGTTGACGCTTAGCAAGAGGTACAGGGCAATCTGAGGCCAGCTGCTGCTTGTTTGGGGTTTGTGGACCTTTTTAGGTTTGAGAGGTTTTTAGGAAAGTCTACAGCTTGGCTCAGTCTGACTGCTTGTGTGGAACAGCCGTTGCAAGCATTTTGGGTTGGGTATGTGAGAAGGGTGGGGCAGGGTGTCAGGAAAGCACCAGGGAAGGGTGAGGAGTGTTATCAGGTTGATGGAGACTGATATAGAGCCTGCCTGCACCTGCCAGCTATATGAGGGAAGGACTCAACAAAGGAATAATTGCATTTTCCAGCACTTCGGCCTGAATCTGCCATCTCTATGGGGGCAGGGCTCAACAAAGGAGAAATGGCTTCTGCCAGCCCTTCGGTCCTGGAGAGAGAGGCCCCTCTAGCCCTTGCCCTGAAGCCAGACAATTCAGTTCCTCTCTGTATATCCCTGGGCTTTTTGTGCTGTTGTCCCTTTGCTGTAGCTTAGGGCTAGTGTTTATGAGTGAGTGAGTCTGTGCTTGGGCCCTTTAACTGGATGCCTGGTTCTACAGCAACCCTCTGTCTCATCTTTACTGAGTCCTAGCTGATTTTCATAGCCTGATGATGTGGGAATTTCTCTTCCTAGCACTAGTGCTTCAAGCTGGGGAGTCTGGTGTGGGGATAGGACCTCTTGCTTCTCAAGGGGTACTTCCACAGCTGAGCTATCCCTTCTGAACTTAACCATCACACCATGTAGGACCAGCCCGTTTCGCGAATCCACCCTTCCTGCCAGTCTTTACATGCCTTCTTTGTATTGTTAGTTGTAGTTCTGTTCAGCTTGTGTTTACGTGGTTCTCAAGGGTGGTTATTCTATAACTTAGTTGTAATTTTGATGGGGTCATGGGAGGAGGTGAGCACAGTATTTACCTACTATGCCGTCTGGAACAGATGTCCTCAAGATTTTCGTGTCCATTTTTAGTTAATAAATGTGTATTGTTTGACAGCGTCCACCTTCATTCTTTTGCTTGTGGAAATTCTGTATCCCCAGCACCATTTGTTGAAAAGTCTATTCTTTCTCGTAGTGAATATCTTTGCAATATCTTTGTTGAAAATTATTTGGCATAGATGTGTTGTTTTGTTTTGGGGCTCTCAATTCAATTCATAAGTCTATGAGTATATGTTGTTATGCCTGTACCAAACTGTTTAGATAACTGTACCTAAATTTTGAAACCAAGAAGTATGTGGCCTCCAATTTGTTCTTCTTTTCAAATTTATTTTGGTTATTTTGGGCTACTAGCAATTACATATGAGTTTGAGATCTGACTTTTCTATTTCTGCAAAAAAAGCTGTTGGAACTTTTAGGGATTGCATTGAATTATATATTGTTTTGGGTAACTGTCATTTTAACAGTATTCGTTTTCTAATCCCTGAACATGGAGTGCTTTAACATTTATTTAGATCTCCTTAATTTTTATAGTTTTGAGTGTACAAGTTTTTCCCCCTCTTGGCTACATTTATTTGTATTTTGTTTGTTATGATGCCACTATAAATCACTTGTGTTCTTAATTTTCCTTTCGGATTTTTCATTGCTAGTATATAGAAAAATAAGTGGTTGTTGTATGGTTTTCTTGCATTGTGCACCTTTGCTGAATTTATTTATTAGCTCTAATAGGTTTTGTTTTGGTAGATTTTTAGAAATTTTTCTGTATAATATTATGGAACATGCAAAGAAGATAATTTTACTTTTTCTTTTGCAATTTGTCATTTATTTATTTTTCTTTCTTTTTTTGGGGGGGGGCTAAATCTACAATTCTGAATAGAAGTAACAAAAATGGACATCTTTGCCCTAATCTTCATCTTAGGGGAAAGCTTTCAGGTGTTTTTGTTTTTTTCGGATGTTGTTGTTCATTTGTTTTAAATTGAATGATGTTACCTTTCGTTATCTGGTGAGGAATTTCCCTTCTATTCCTAGATTGTTGAGTAGTTTGCATTGTGAAAGAGTGTTGGATTTTGTCAAATACATTTTCTGCATTAGTTGAGATAATCATATTATTTATTGCCCTTCATTCCATTATGAGGTGTGTTACATTGACTGGGTTTCATATATGGAACCACCCTTGGATTGCTGGGGTAAATCTCCCTTAATCATGGTGTATATCCTTTCAGTATGCAAGTATTTTGTTAAAGGATTTTATATTTGTATTCATAAGGGATATTAATCTGTAGTTTTCTTTTCTTGTGATGTCTCTGTATGGTGTTGTTGACTTGGTACTGCTGGCCTCATAGAGTGCATTGGGAAGCGCTTCCTCCTTTTCTATTTTTTGAAGAGTTTCAGAAGGATTGGTGTTCATTCTTTAAATGTTTGGTAGAAATAACCAGTGAAGCCTTCTGCTTCTGGGATTTTCTTAGTTGGGAGACTTGTGATTATGACATAATCTCTCTATTTGTTATAATTCTTTCTGTTTAGATTTCCCATCTTCTTGAGTCAGTTTTGGTTGTGTGTATGTTTCTAGGAATTTGTCCATCTCAAATAGGTTATTTTGTTAGTGTACAAATTCTTTTATAATTCGTTTTTTTTCCTGTAAGATTGGTAGTAATAGCCCCATTTTCATTTATGATTCATTTGCAGTCTTCCCTTTTCCTTCGTCAGTCTACCTAAATTTTTATCAATTTTGTTAATATTTTAAAAAACCAACTTTTGTTCTCATTTATTCTATTTTTTGTCTTTTCTGTTTCAATTATGTTTGATCTGTTATTATGTTTCCTTCTGCTAGCCTTTGATTTAATGTGCTCTTCTGTTTCTAGTTACTTATGGTAAAGCATTAGGTTATAGACTTAAAATGTATATATATTTTTAAAATGTTTATTGGGGAATATTGGGGGAGAGTGTGTTTTTCCAGGACCCATCAGCTCCATGTCAAGTCGTTGTTTTTAATCTAGTTGTGGGAGGTGCAACTCAGCTCTAGGTCAAGTCATTGTTTTAAATCTAGTTGTGAAGGGCGCAGCTCACTGGCCCATGTGGGAATCGAACCCGCGACCTTGGTGTTATGAGCTCTGTGCTCTTAAGCAACTGGCCATCCTCTTTTTTTTTTTTTTTTTAATGTTGATATTGCGGTGCTAAATTTCCCTTTGAGCACAGCTTTTGGTGAATCTTTTCAGTTTTGGTATGTTGTGTTAATTTTTTCATTTGTCTTGATATATGTTCTGATTATTTTGTGATTTCTTCTTTGACACATTAGTCATTTAAAAGTGTGTAGTGATTTCTATATATATATGTGAATTGTACACTTTCCCTTCTGTTACTGACTTCTAGTAATTTCGTTGTGGTATGCTTTTGATCTTTATAAAAGTGTAGAGATTTGTTTTGTCACCCTAAATATGGCGTTAGTCCAAGATGAAGATGCTGTCAGTTTCCTGTAGTTACTCTGAAGATAGTAGGAAAGATTTTGTTTTTTGTTTTTGTCTTCTCTCTATGCTCTGGTAGTTCATTGGCTTGTGGCAGAAAATTCCAATCTTCACATGATGTCCTCCCTGTGGGTATGTCTCCAAATTCTCCCATTCTATAAGGATATTAGTCATATTAGGTTAGGAACCTATTCTACTCCAGTATGACCTCATATTAACTTGACTATATCTGCAATGATTCTATTTCCAGTTAAGGTCACATTTTGAGGTATTGGGGGTTCGGATTTCAATATGTGGATTTTTGCAGGACAAAATTCAGTCCCTTATAGGAAATTTTCCTTTTTCTTGTAAATTTTATAAAAAGTTTGTGAAAATTATTATTAATTTTCTCTAAATGTTTGGTAGAATTCACCTGTGAAGACAGATGTACTAGGGTTTTCTTTTGGGGAAGTTTAAAATTATGAATTCAATGTCTTGTTCTATTCCAATATTTTATTTCTACTTGAGTCCATTTTTATGCCTTCCTAGGAATTTCTTTGTTTTCTAAGTTATATAATTTGTTTTCATACATTTGTCCACAGTGTTGTTGTTTTTAAATTTATGACCCTAAGATCAGCAGTGATAACTCATCTTTTATTCCAGATTTTAGCAATTAGAGCCTTTGCCCTTTTTTTCTTGATCAATCCAGTGAAACATTTGTCAATCGTATTCATCTTTCTAAGAATCAACCTTTGTGTTTGTGGATTTGTTTAGTATTTTATGAATTGTTGCTTCAATCTTTATTATTCTCCTTTCTCTACTTAGTTTAGGTTTAGTGTGCTCTTGTTTTCCCATTTTCTTAAGGTCAAAGGTTAGGTTATTGATTTGAGAACTTTCTTCTTTCTTAATATAGTCATTTACAGCTAGAAACTATAATTACTATTGGTTTGTTAGGGTTAGGTAATTCCTTTAAGCATTGCTTTGGCTGCATTCCTATAAGTTTTGGTATGTTGTGTTTTTATTTTCATTGATTTCGAAGTATTTTCTACTTTCTTTTTTCTAACCTGTTTGTTATTTGAGCAGTGTTGTTTATTTTTCATACATTTGTAAATTCTAGCGGTTAACTTGTTTCAATTTTATTCTATTCTGTTTGAATAGCGTACTTAGATTTCAGTCCTTTTAACTTTGTCAAGGCTTGTTTTATGGCCTAATATATGGTCTGTGAGAATGTTCCATGGGCATGAGAAAAGAATGTGTAGTCTGCTGCTTTTGAGTGTGGTGTTGTATAGATGTCTGTTTTAATTGGTTTATAATGTTATTAAATTCTTCTGTTTTCTTGTTATCTTGTGCTAAGTTTTCCTATCCATTATTGAAACTGGGGTATTTAAGTTTCCAACCATTATTGTTGGACTGTTTTCCCTCTCATTTGTCAGTTTTTGCTTCATACATTTTGAGTTTTTGCTTTTTGGTGCGTATATGTTTATAATTGTTATACCTTCCTTGATGAGTTAACTTTTTTATCAATGCAAAATTTCTCTTTATTTCTAGTAATATTTTATAAAGTCTGTTTTGTTTGCTATTACTATTGTCATTCCAGCTTTCTTATGGTTGCTGTTTGCGTGTTGTTACATCTTTTCCTAACCTTTTATTTTAAACTTATTTCCATTTTGAATCAAGTTGTATCCTGTATTCAGAGCATAAAGTAGAATCTTGAATTTCTAAAATTCAGTATAACAATCTCCCTCTCTTGATCAGACTGTTTATTCACATTCAGTGTTATTATTGCTATTGTTAAATATACATACACCATCTTAGTTTTCATATTTTATATGTTTGAGGTCTTTTTTCTGTTTGTCCATTCCTGATTTTTCTCCATTAAAGTCATATTCTCGTTTGTAACATTTCTTTTAATGATTATTTTCACTACCTGTTATTGGTTAAGTTCTCAAAAATTGCTCTAATGCTTACTACATATATCCTGTTTTCGCTGCACCTTTGTCAGATTTATACTAGTTTCAGTTCAGTTAGATTTAGAAACACTGCTACTATATAGCTGTTTCGTCTTACTCCTCTTTGTGCTGTTATTGTTATACATATTATATTTGCATATGTTACAAATCCATTCACTCATTGTTATAATAATACACTTATGTCTTTTATAGAAGTAGAGAGTAAGAAGGGGAGCAAATATATATTTTTAGAATACTGTATGATCTTTCTTACTTAGCATTTCTTATTTTCATTTGTTCCCATGGAATCATGCTACCATCTGGTGACATTTCCTTGGTTCACTATATCTTTGTTCCCATCGGTCTCCTTTGTATTATTGACCTATTTATATGTTATATTACATGTTATGTTACATTTATATATGTTATTGGTCTGACAATACCGTTATACCCATATTGTTATATGCTGGTTTTTAAATCAGAAAGAATACACATTATACTTTTTAAAAATTATGTAATAACTTTCATTGCTACTGATTTTTCATGTGGATTTATATGGATTGTGAAGTCATGTGCTTTTGCCCTTAAGAACTTTCATTAGTATATTTGGGAAGGTATGTTTGCTACCATTGGTAGGCTTTTGGTAATACGGAAGTATTTTATTTTGCCTTAATTTTTTTTATTAGTTTCAGGTGTACAAAGCAATGTATTAGACATTTAAACCCCTCATAAAGTGATAACCCACACCCCCAGGTTCTTACCCCTCTGACATCTTATATAGCTGTTACAATACTTTTGACTATCTACCGTATGTTGTACTCCACATCCCGTGACTATATATACCTCTATATTCAGTTATAGTTGACATTCAGTATTATTCTACTTCAGCTTCAGGTGTATAGCGCATTGGACACAGTCTATGAAGTGATCCCCCTGATAAGCCTATCTGGCACCTTACATGATCTTTACAACATTGTTGATTATATCCCCCATACCATGTTAACTATCAATTTGTATTTCTTAATACCTTCACCGTTTTCACCCTGCCCCCAATCCTATTCCCACCTATCACCCTGATAGATCTAGAGCTACCTGGCACCATACCTAGTTATTACAATATTATTGACTATATTTCTTATACTATGCACTACAGCCCCATGACTACTGTGTAACAACCAATTTGTACTTCTTAATACCTTCCCCTTTCATACATCCTTAACCCCTCTCCCATTTTAAGGAAGTCCCTCTGAGATTCTTTGTAATACTGGTTTTGTGGTGATGAACTCCTTCAGCTTTTTCTTGTCTGGGAGGCTCCCTATTTGTCTTTCAATTCTAAATGATAGCTTTGCTGGATAGAGTAATCTTGGTTGTATGTCGTTGCTTTTCATCACTTGGAATATTTCCTGCCACTCTCTTCTTGCCTGCAAAGTTTCTGTTAAGGAATCAGCTGCTAGTCTTACGGGGGCTCCCTTGTAGGTAACTAACTATTTTTCTCTTCCTGCTTTTAAGATTCTCTCTTTGTCTTTAACCTTTGGTATTTTAGTTATGTTTTCAGTTTTGTGGTGTATATACCTAGAAATGGAATTGCTGTATCATATGGTAGTCTGTGTTGAACTTTTAGAGGGAACTGTCAGACTATTTTCCAAAGTGGCTGCACCATTATACATTCCCACCAGCAATTAATGAGGGTTCCAGTTTGTCCACATCCTTCCCAACACAGGCATTCCTATCACTTTTTTCTTTATAGCCATCCTAGTGGGTATGAAGTGGGATCTTATTTTGGTTTTGATTCAAAGTTCTCAAATGACTCCAATGATGTTGAGCCTCTTTTCATGTGCTTATAGGCCACTTTTATATCTTCTGTGGAGAACTGTGTATTCAAATCCCTCACCCATTTTTCACTTGGGTAATTTATGTTTTCATTGTTGAGTTTGTAAGCATTCTGTATATATTGTTGATATAAGTTTTATCAGATATATGATTTGGAAGTATTTCCTCCCATAAGTGAGTTGCCTTTTTCCTTTCTTGATATTGTCCTTTGTTGCACCAAACTTTATTTTGAAAAAGTTCATTTCATCTGTTTTCCTTCAGTTACTTGTACTTTTTGTGTCATACGTAATGAACCATTGTGTAATATATGATCATGAAGATTTACAGCTGTATTTTCTTCTAAGAGGTCTTGTAGGTTTAGCTCTTAAATTCAGATGTATGGTCCTTTTTGAGTTAATTTTTTAGGTGGTGTTAGGTAGGTCCAAATTTATTCTTTTGCGTGTGAATATTTAGTTATTTCAGCACCATGTATTAAAAAGGCTATTTTTCTCCATTGAAAGATCATGGTATGCTTATCCAAAATCAGCTGACCATAAGCATATAGGTTTATTTCTAGATTCTGAATTCTGTTAAATCAGTCTGTATGTTTATCCTTGTTGCCAAATCCACCCTATCTTGATTAGTGTAGTTTTATAGTAGGCTTTTTTTGTGTTTGTTTTTAAGGAAGACACACTCACAGTGACCGATGCGGGGGTTGAACTGGCAACCCTGGTGTTAATAGCACCACGCTCTAACCAACTGAGCTAACCAGCCACCCCTATAGTAGGTTTTGTAGATGGGAAGTTACAGTTTTCTAATAATTCAAAAACATTTTTTCCCAAGATTGTTTTGACTATTTTTGGTCTCTTGTGTCTCCATATATATATATATTTTAGAATGAGCTTTTCTGTTTCTGTACTCTTGTCCCACACCCTTCTCATGGGTGTGAAGATTCATGTGCATGTCCTCCTCCTGGTGACAGTTTGGAAGTGGAGGTGCATTCCACATTGTATGAGATCACAGTCTAGTAATACTGTAGTAGTGATCATGTCCTGAAGAGTTCAAGAGGGGACATGATTAGGAGATAATGTTGTTCTACTTTTTTGCTATGAAATTCCAAACAGTAAGTTTAACATGACCACAAAGCAAATTATTATTAATACATTCCTGTGTACTCTGGGTAAGGCTTGAGATCTTCAAACCAAAAAAACAAAAACAAAAGCAAAACAAAGCAAAACAGAAACAGTCACTGGAGGTTAGTGTTCACAGCTATTATACTGGAAGATACAGTGTCCTTAGTAGTGATGTAACCACTACTAAATAAATGGCATTACGGAACTGCAGCAGATGTATATTGTTTAAATACCAACATGTCTTAAAAACCATAGCATTGTGAGTAATAAAAGTCTTGTTTCTTTTTTCCTTGGGTGGAGTTATGTAATTAGCCAGGAGACAGTATGTATGACAATGAAGAACACAGATGATGTATAGACACTATGAAGAATGTTCAACTGTACAGTTAGACAATAAATAAATGCTAAGTATTTGTTTTTCACTCAGTATTCTAAAACTTACTTGGTAAATCACTGTAGCTCTCTCATGGGCCTATGAATTTTATAAAATCAAATGATTTATTCAGACAGATGCTTCACAAAAATTAATTACTCAGGACCTGTACGTGTCCTAGGAGTGACCATGCTCAGAATTACATTATTAGATATCATCTATTATAGATATCATCATTAGTAGACATCATTGTATTGCTGCCTTAATTGTTGGTGGGGTGTTAGCCGTGGCATTCTTTTACCCTAAATGAAGAAAATAGGGAATCTTTTCAGGAGTAAAGAACAGAATGAGAAAAATAAGTCCAGCATGCATAGTTCTACTTTAGATAAAAGCATTATTTAGAGTGAGTCTTCATGGGTGAATGGGCACTATGAGGAAGTAAAACAATTTCCTTAACTATATCTTTGAACCTTGTATGACTGTCTATGATGGGTCATAGAATATGTAGGGAAAAAGAACTACGATGTTAGGATATTAATAATTATAACCTTAAATAGGTAGGACTTGCAGATTTAAGACAAATAAACATTAAAATAATTTCAAATGTAGTAATTTCAAACATAATATTCGCTTTTCATTTCTATTTTAAATATCTGTAAGAAGTGATTCACCACTCATAGTTAATATTTGACAGAAAGTCATGGGATTACAGTTGTGAAACTTTTCAGATTTTGTTGGGACTTTTATTTAAAAATAAAAAATAAAGATATTGAAGATTGTGCTTTGATAAGATTACTCCTTATATCTAATTTACCATGATCCTATTTTGAATCAACCTATCATGTTTCTATCAAAAATGAATCTATCATGCTCTTGAGAGTTAATTCACCATATTCCAATTGAGAACTAACTTACCGTGTTTCCATGATTGTAAACAGATAAAGACAAGTATTTGAGGGTCAAAAGTTATCTATCATACTTTTTATAAGGTTAACCTATATTTTTCTTAATTTCCACATTTTTCTTGTTTATCTAAGGAAGATCGGTAGATCTAGCACTGGGGCCTGTTGAAAGGATTTATTTAGATTGATGTAATAAACAACCCGTGGTTTGTATTTAAAACAAACAAAAAGTTTTAATTCAATAGCTCTTGAGTAATATAACTATTTACATCATTCTATTGCTGCCTTAATTTTTATCCATCAGTAAATGTAGTATTTGTGTAATTATATAATTTGTGATATAATTATATGGGTTTTTTATGTTTATTAATTTTAGTGGCTGTTATATTTTATATTATGCTGCATTTTTTTACTTTCCAACTGGATAAACAGTTTCTAACACAAGGACCATGGGGCTTGATTAGCAAATGCACACATTTGGGGCATTGTCCAAATGGCTGGAAATTCTGAAGGGGAGGTATAACCAGATTTCTCAAAGAAGTATAGTTTTTGGCTTTTTCTAAACATGCGTATTGTGCATTAATAAAGCATTTCTTTTGTACTTAACCACTGCTCTCATTATAATTAGGAAGTTATTTATATGTTTTTCCACCTAGAGTGTAAGTTTCATAGCAGTGAGGAAGTGTCCTTTTTTATTAAATACTTTATTTCTAGCCCCAAGTACAGGTACATAATAAACATTTGTTGGATTGAATTATCCAGGTTTATTTGCTATTAAAAATGTCTGCATATAGGTAGATTCATATAGACATATAGTATGTGCTTATCTCTTTTCTTTTTCATTACTTCCTTAGATTAAAACCATTGAAAATAAATACAGGACTGTGAATGAAATTATGCCTTAAAACATTAAACTCATAAATATTTTTCTGTAACCTCTTTTTTTTTTCTCTGATTCATCTATGTCTCTCATATTTTATTTGGAATCTTGACTGTGCTAATAAGTGTTGTCATTTAGGGATGAATAATGCACAGAATATTATTAGGGAGCTTATAGTGAAATGAGAGAGGTAGAAAAGTTAACTAAAGAAAGCACTTTGAAGGAACATCCCATTAAATTAATAGTGGCTAGATAGCTTTGAAGGCCATTCCAGAAAAAGAGTTCCAGAATTGCTTTGAAGGATGGACTAGGCGCTGGTGTTGGTGCATAGCTTCCCAAGGGGAGTACTTCAGAGGTGACTGTGGTGATATTGAGCAATGAGGTATGTACCACTTTTTCTAGGATGAGTTCACGAACTTAATTGACAGACCTTGTATGACAAATTCACAACGGGGTTTCAATTTCAATGGGGAAACGCTAAAAGCATTCCCCTTAAGACCAGGAACAAGATAAGGGTGTTTATTTTCACCACTTATTCAACATAGTGCTGGAAGTCCTAGGTATAGCAATCAGACAAGAAAAAGAAATAAAAGACATCCAAATAGGAAAGAAACAAGTAAAATTGTCATTATTTGCAGATGTCATAATATTACATATTGAGAACACCGAAGTTGCCACCAAAAAACTATTAGAACTGATAAATGAATTTAGGAAAGTAGCAGAATACAACATTAATATTCAGAAATTGATGCATTTTTATATACCAATAACGAAGTATCAGGAAGAGAAATTAAGAAAACAATTACATTTACAAATGCATCAAAAAAAAAAAAAATACTTAGGAATAAAATTAGCCAAGGAAGTAAAAGACTTGTACTCAGAAAATTATGACATTGAAGAGAGAAATTAAAGAAGATACAAATAAGTGGAAACATATATCATGCTCATGGATAGAAAGAATTATGGTTAAAATGTCCATACTACCCAAAGCAATCTATAGATTCAATGTAATCCCTATCAAAATACCAATGAAATTTTTAACAGAAGTAGAACAAATAATCCTAAAATTTATATGGAACTATAAAAGACCCGTATTTGGGGGTTGCCCCTGCAATCCTGAGAAAGAAGAAGAAAGCTGGAGGTACCGTGCTACCTGATAAATTGTACTACAAGACTGTAGTAATCAAAACAGCATGGTATTGGCATAAAAACAGACACATAGATCAATGGGACAGACTAGAGAGCCCCGAAATAAATCCATGCCTATATGGTCATTTATGACAAAGGAAGGAAGAATTTATATTGTGGTAAAGAAAGTCTATTTAATAAATGGTGATGGGAAAACTGGACAGATACATACAAAAGAATGAAACCTGACAACCTTCTTATGCCATATACAAGAATAAACTAAAAGTGGATTAAAGACTTAAGTGTAAGACCCAAAACAATAAAACTCCTTGAAGAAAATATACAAAGTAAACTCTCAGACATTACCCTTAGAAATATTCTTACTGATCTATCTCCTCAGGCAAGAGAAACAAGAAGAAATAAACAAATGGAACTACATCAAACTAAAAAGCTTTTTCATAGGAAAGGAAACCATCACCAAAACAAAAAGACATCCTACCAAATGGGTGAAGGTATTTGCCAATGATACATCTGATAAGGTGTTAATATCCAACATTTATAAAAAACTCATACAACACAACACCAAACAAACAATCCAATTAAAAAATTGGTCAGAGGACATGAATAGACATTTGTTTTAAGAGGACATGCAGGTGGCCAAAAGACATATGAAAAGATTCTCCACATCACTAATCATCAGAGAAATGCAAATAAAAACCACAGTGAGATACCACCTCACTCCTTTCAGAATGGCTATCATCAGTAAATCAACAAACAGCACGTACTGGCGAAGATATGGAGAAAGGGGAACCCTCATGCGCTGTTGGTGGTGGTATTGAGGTTGGTGCAGCTACTATGTAAAACATTTTGGAGGTTCCTCAAAAAATTAAAAAGACTACCTTATAACCTAGCATTTCCACTTCTGCGTTTTATCCAAAGAAATCTAGAACACTAACTTGAAAAAAATGTATGGTCCTCTATGTTTATTGTAGCACTATTCACAATAGCCAAGATATGGAAATAACTGAAATGCCCATCAGTAGACGATTTGATACAGAAATTGTGGTACATTTATACAATGGAGTATTATTCTGCCTGCCATAAAAGAGAATGATATCTTACCAGTTGCAACAGCATGGATGGACCTAAAGGATACTATGCCAAGTGAAATAAGTCAGATAAATACCCTAAGAAAGACAAATACTCTATGATATCACTTATGTGGAATCTAAAGAGCAGAATACACAAGTAAACAAAACAGAAATAGACTGATAGATACAGAGAAAAAACTGATGGTTGCAAGATATGAGTCGGTTGGGGGATGGGGGAGGTAAAGGAATTAGAAAGTACAAATTGGTAGTTACAAAATCTTCCTGGTGATGTGAAACACAGTAAGGGAATATAATTAATAATGTTGTAAAGACTATGTCAGGTGTCAGGTGGGTACTGGAAGTATCGGAGGGGATCACTTCATAGATTATATAAATTCCTAACCACTGCGCTGTACACCTGAAACTAATATCATATAATATTGAATGTCGACTATAATTAAGGAAACACACATGTGCGCGCGCACACACCCACACACAGTGCCAAAACAGTGTATACACATTTTAAGAAAGGAAAGTTGTATTAAAATTGTAATAGTCAATATATACCGATAACAAAAGAGGAATAGAAGTCACGTTTGACTTCTGCAATTATAAGAGGTCCCAAAGTGGTTGCCGTCAGTGTCCAGACATTTCTGATTACGGCAAACTACTGCTTTAGCAACATTAACCAAAATGTCCACTTGTATACTGGCTCCTGTGGTATATATGGAGGGTGCCAAAAAAAAAGGTACGTATATACCTTTTTAGTGAGGAGAAAACTGTGTTAAAATTATGCTGATGGTAACCACTTTGAGCACCTCTTGTAATTGCGAATTCAAATGCGACTTGTATGCATCTTTTGTTATCGATATATGTATATATTGAATATTACAATTTTAATGGTTTTTTCCTTCTTAAAATGTGTATACATTTTTTTGGCGTGGAGTGTAGTGTGCAGCCTAGGGAATATAGTCAATGGTAATGTAATAGCTATGTACAATGTCAGCGGGGCAGTAGACCTTAGGGAATGTTATCACTTTACGAGAGGTTAAATATTGAATGATGTTGCTTTGTACATCTGAAATAAAAAAATTTTAAAAATCTAAAACAATAGTTTTATATAATTGAAGGTAATTTTTATGCAAAGCAGGATTTTATTTTTCTACTCCTGAATCTTCATCTTTGGTTTTTTTGTTGTCTAAGTTTCTTATGCCCACTGGTGTTTCAATATTTACTTATCTTTAGTGCAGATATCTATTTTGGCTGCCCTTTCTTCCTGCCGTTAGTCATATAAGTAATATGTAAAACAAAACAAAACAAAATGTATTTCTCAGTTCCATTGGATTGGAAATTGGTAAGATATACACACTCAAGATTATCGTCTAGCTGTCCTAACTTTATTGTACTAGTAGACTGATATTATGTGTAATTAAGTGGTGTTATATGATCCTTGTTAATTTTTCACCTAGGAAAAGTTTTGAAGATTGTAGCCTTGTTTTCTTTATTATTTAGTTTGATCGTCACTCTCCCCACCTTTTCAAAAAAAAACTTACTCATTTAAGTGTGTTTGTCCAGGACCCATCATCTCCAATTCAAGTAGTTGTTTCTATGTAGTTGTGGAGGGTGCAGCTCACAGTGGCCCATGTGGGGATCGAACTGGCAATCTTGTTAAGAGCACCACGCACTAACCAACTGAGCTAACTGGCCCCCTTTTAAAAATTACCTTATACAAATACTAGTATTTTAGGATACAGAGTACGTTTTCTGAGCTGGTTTCCCCCAAAATTTATTTGTTATATAAAAACTTGATGATGGTATTAAAATTAAGAAGGAAATAGAAAAATAAGGGTTGTCTTATTATTGGTACTATTTTTGGCTCCAGAGGTGGATTGTCATAGTCTGAGCTTTGATTTATTATTCACAGTACTTATTACAGAGGTTGGCATGTGGTAAATTATACTCACCAAATGTGGACTGAATCAATGAATCAAGTAGAGGGAAAAAGAATATGCTTGTTGGATATTTCTTCTGTATTTATTTAACCTGTCTATAGCAGACAGTTCAGTAACTTTGCTGTTATTATTATCATCCCCATCTTAAAGAATAATATTTGTATGAAGAGGTATTGAGTAAATTATAACAAACAGAATTTACAGATTCCCAAGAAGAAACTCTGAATAGATAGGGATTACTCGTGGGAGTGTTTCACAGTTTGATGCCTAAGAGTGGTGGTTCTAAACCTTTATTTTTTCATTTGACACATATGAAGGATGACATTTAATATAATTTATGTATCATACTCTCATAGTTATGTGCATTCTGGTACTAGCTGATTATTCGTGCCTGATTTGGTTACTCAAGGAAACTTACTGGGAATAGGAATAAAGTGTGATGTGAATCTTCTCTAATTTGTTTCAATAACGGGGTAAATATAAACCTTGAAACTGTACTATTAATGGCCATATCTTATATTTCTTCACTGCTGTTAACCACATCCCACGTCATATGGTTGAGGGTAGCTGGCTTAAAAGAAAGTTTAAATTTGAAAGAAGTACTGTAACATTTGAGAGACAACTTTTGTGTGATACAGTGATTCTTATTTTTTTTTTTTCATTTCTTTTTTTTTTAACTTATTTTTAAAATTTATTGGGGTGACAATTGTTAGTAAAATTACATAGATTTCAGGTGTACAATTCTGTATTACATCATCTATAAATCTCATTGTGTGTTCACCACCCAGAGTCAGTTCTCCCTCCATCAGCATATATTTGATCCCCCTTACCCTCATCTCCCACCCCCCAACCCCCTTACCCTCTGGTAACCACTAAACTATTGTCTGTGTCTATAAGTTTCTGTTTCCATTTGTTTGTCTTGTTCTTTTGTTGTTTTTGGTTTATATACCACATATCAGTGAAATCGCATGGTTCTCTGCTTTTTCTGTCTTACTTATTTCGCTCAGCATTACACTGTCAAGATCCATCCATGTTGTCACAAATGTTCCTATATCATCTTTTCTTACCGCCGAATAGTATTCCATTGTGTATATATACCACAACTTCTTTATCCATTCATCTATCGAAGGACATTTTGGTTGTTTCCATGTCTTGGCCACTGTAAACAAAGCTGCATTGAACATTGGAGCACACGTGTCTTTATGTATAAATGTTTTCAGATTTTTTGGGTAGATACCCAGGAGAGGGATTGCTGGGTCATATGGTAATTCTATTGGTAATTTTTGAGGAACCTCCACTCTGCCTTCCATAACGGCTGCACCAGTCTGCATTCCCACCAACAGTGTATGAGGGTTCCTTTTTCTCCACAGCCTCTCCAACACTTGTTACTATTTGTCTTGTTGATGATAGCCATTCTGACTGGGGTGAGGTGATATCTCATTGTGGTTTTGATTTGCATTTCTCTGATGATTAGTGATGTTGAGCATATTTTATATGTCTATTTGCCATTTGTATGTCCTCTTTGGAGAAATGTCTCTTCAAGTCCTCTGCCCATTTTTCAATTGGGTTGTTTGTTTTTTGTTGTTGAGTTGCATGAGTTCCTTGTATATTCTGGATATTAGCCCCTTATCGGAGGCACTGTTTGCAAAAATCTTCTCCCATTCAGTTGGTGGCCTGTTTATTTTGTCAATGGTGTCTTTTGCTGTGCAGGAGCTTTTAAGTTTCATATAGTCCCATTCGTTTATTTTAGCTTTTACTTCCATTGCCTTTAGAGTCAAGTTCATAAAATGCTCTTTGAACCCAAGGTCCATAAGTTTAGTACCTATGTTTTCTTCTATGCAGTTTATTGTGTCAGGTCTTATGCTTAAGTCTTTGATCCATTTTGAATTAACTTTGGTACATGGTGACAAATAGCAGTCCAGTTTCATTCTTTTGCACGTGGCTATCCAATTCTCCCAGCACCATTTATTGAAGAGGCTGTCTTTGCTCCATTGTATGTTTTTAGCTTCTTTGTCAAAAATTATCTGTCCATATTTATGTGGTTTTATTTCTGGGTTCTCAATTCTATTCCATTGGTCTATGTGTCTGTTTTTCTGCCAATACCATGCTGTTTTGATTATTGTAGCCCTGTAGTACAAGCCAAAGTCAGGAAGTGTGATACCTCCATTATTGTTCTTTTTTCTTAAGATTGCTTTGGCTATTCGGGGTCTTTTGTGGTTCCAAACAAATCTGATGATTTTTGTTCTGTTTCTTTAAAAAATGCCATTGGGATTTTGATGGGCATTGCATTGAATCTGTATATTGCTTTGGGTAATATGGCCATTTTAACTATGTTGATTCTTCCAATCCATGAGCACGGAATGTCTTTCCATTTCTTTGTGTCTTCTTCAGTTTCTTTCAAAAATGTCTTATAGTTTTCAGCATATAGGTCTTTCTCATCTTTGGTTAAGTTTATTCCTAGATATTTTATTCTTTTTGCTGCAATTGCAAAAGGAGTTCTTTTTTACATTTCTTTTCCTGAGATTTCATTGTTAGTATATAGGAAAGCAATGGACTTTTGTACGTTGATTATGTAGCCAGCAACTTTACTGTATTCGTTGATTGTTTCTAATAGCTTTTTGGTGGAGTCTTTAGGGTTTTCTATATATAGCATCATGTCATCTGCAAAGAGTGATAATTTAACTTCTTCATTCCCAATTTGGATGCCTTTTATTTATTTCTCTTGCCTGATTGCTCTGGCAAGGATTTCCAACACTATGTTGAAAAGCAGAGGTGATAGGGGACAGCCCAGTCGTGCTCCTGAACGTGGAGCAAAGGGCTTCAGTTTTTCACCATTAATTATGAGATTAGCAGAGGGTTTGTCATATATGGCCTTTATTATGTGAAGGTATTTTCCTTCTATACCTATTTTATTAAGTGTTTTAATCATAAATGGATGTTGTATCTTGTCAAATGCTTTTTCTGCATCAATTGATATAATCATATGATTTTTGTCCTTTATTTTGTTTATGTGATGTATCACATTGATGGATTTGCGGATGTTGAACCATCCTTGTGCCCCAGGGATGAACCCCACTTGGTCGTGATGAATAATCTTTTTAATGCATTGTTGTATTCGATTTGCTAGAATTTTATTTAGGATTTTTGCATCGGTATTCATCAGAGATATTGGTCTGTAGTTTTCTTTTTTTGTGCTGTCCTTACCAGGTTTTGGTATCAGGGTAATGTTGGCCTCATAAAATGAGTTAGGGAGTACTGTCTCTTCTTCAATTTTTTGGAAGAGTTTGTGCAGGATTGGTATTAGATCCTCTTTGAAGGTTTGGTAGAATTCACTAGTGAAGCCATCTGGTCCCGGACTTTTGCTTTTGGGAAGGTTTTGGATGACTGATTCAATTTCGTTACTGGTGATCGGTCTGTTTAGATTTTCCAGTTCTTCATGGTTCAGCCTTGGAAGGCTATATGTTTCTAAGAACTTGTCCATTTCTTCTAGGTTGTTGAATTTGGTGGCATATAGTCCTTCATAGTATTCTTGGATGATCCTTTGTATTTCTGTGGTGTCCGTGATAACTTCCCCTTTTTCGTTTCTGATTTTGTTAATCAGTGTCTTCTCTCTTTTTACCTTAGTAAGTCTAGCCAAGGGTTTGTCAATTTTGTTAATGTTTTCAAAGAACCAGCTCTTTGTCACATTAATTTTTTCTATTGTCTTTTTGTTCTCTATTTCATTTAGTTCTGCTCTAATTTTTGTTATTTCCTTTCTTCTGCTGACCTTGGGTTTCACTTGTTCTTTTTCTAGTTCTTTAAGGTGTAACATGAGGTTATTTATTTGGGAGTTTTCTTGTTTCTTGAGATAGGCCTGTAATGAAATAAATTTCCCTCTTAAAACTGATATGCTGCATCCCAAAAATTTTGGTAGGATGTATTTTCATTTTCATTTGTTTCTAGGTAAATTTTTATCTCTTCTCTAATTTCTTCTTTGACCCAGTCTTTCTTTAAAATTATGTTTTTTAATCTCCATGTATTTGTGTTTTTTCCTGCTTTCTTTTTGCAGTTGATATCCAATTTCAAAGCCTTGTGATCAGAGAATATGCATGGTATGATTTCAATCTTCTTAAATTTGTTGAGACTGATTTTATGTCCCAATATATGGTCTATCCTTGAGAATGTTCCATGTACACTAGAAAAGAATGTATAGTCTGATGTTTTAGGATGAAGTGCTCTATAAATGTCAATTATGTCCATTTCATCTAATGTGTCATTTAGGGCTGCTATTTTGTTATTTATTTTCTGTTTGGATGATCTATCCATAGCTGTCAATGATGTATTTAAGTCCCCTAGTATAATTGTGTTTTGGTCAATTTCTCCCTTTAGTTCTGTTAGTAGTTGCTTGGTGTATTTCGGTGCTCCCTGATTGGGGGCATAAATATTGATGACTGTTATGTCTTCTTGTTGTACAGTCCCGTTAACCATTATGAAATGTCCATCTTTGTCTCTTGTTATCTTTTTCACCTTGAAGTCTGTTTCATCTGATATCATTATGGCTACACCTGATTTTCTCTGGGTACCATTTGCTTGGAGTGTCAATTTCCACCCTTTCACTTTGAGTCTATGCTTGTCCTTGTAGCTGAGATGTGTCTCTTGGAGACAGCATATGGTTGGGTTTAGTTTTTTGATCCAATCTGCTACTGTGTGCCTTTTTATTGGTGAGTTCAGTCCATTTACAGTTAGGGTGATTATTGATATGTGAGGATTTCCTGTCATTCTATCTTTAGTTTTCTAGTAAGGCTGTGTCTCCATTGTTTCTTAGCCTTTTTGTTGTTGTCTGTTATTTCTGTGTGGTGATGTTCCATGATGTTTCCCTCTGTTTCTTCTTTTATTACAATATATAATTCAGTTCTGCATATTTTTTGAGTGGTTACCCTTAAGTTTATATAAAAGAGAGTTTGATATTTAGAGCATTCAATTTTCTTCAGCATACTTACTTTCTCCATTCCCATATTCAGGTTGAGGCATTTACTCTCCCTTTTTTATGTTTTGATTGCCACAATTTGTCCTTGTTGTTGGTTGTCGAATAGCCTCCTTTAGTATTTCTTGTAGTGCCAGTCGTGTATTAGAAAATTCCCTCAGCTTCTGTATGTCTGGAAAGGTCTTTATTTTGCCTTCTTATCTAAAGGATATCTTTGCTGGATACATTATTCTTGGCTCATAATTTCTCTCTTTCAAT